>NC_056731.1:765077421-765324921 GCF_019279795.1 Protopterus annectens | reverse complement strand
GTATTATACAACTTCAGCAAGTTCCAGAAACATCTGCAGAATATTTTATGAAGCTACTTAATGGATTTGGATATAAAGAAGTTTAAGGAGGCACATAGAATTTCATTTTATAAGACTGGAATCTCGGTTAGGGTTTTAAAAATGTTATGGGAATTTGAAACTGGATGCTATTATTTTATTAAAGTTCTGAAGAACCATCTATGCTGTATGTGTAGAGAATAAAATCTGAAACTGCTCTAGACTTTTACAACTTTCGGTTGTTCTCCACATACATACACACACACACACACACACACACACACACACACACACTCGCACACACACACACACACACACACACACACACACACACACACACACACACACCCGCACATTCACACACACACACACCCGCACATTCACACACACACACACACACACACACACACACACACACACACACACACACACACACACACGCAGAATTAAGTATAGCATTTCTCCGGTTGACAAAAGTTTGCATTTGGCACTGTTGCTGATTTTGCAAAACAAAAGCTAACTCTCCTTTTAGGGTGCTAAAAGAGAAGCCTTAGTCAAAAATGTTAAGCCATTCCTAGTGGAACATGAACTTCTGTATTTAGCAAACATATCCAAACAGAGCAGAAATGTCTTGACTTTTCTTTACTAATTGTAACTTATTAGTTAGCTCAGGCTCCAAGGCATTTTACAAAATTCTGACAACACAAAAGTAGCAGCTAGCTTAGTAACTTGCTGAGCTGATCCAGTTGAACACATTATTATATTAAGAAGTCTGTCTCTGCGTGATTTAAAAAAGCAGCAAGAGGATCAAAAGTATTGGACAACTGGACCTGATAGAATGATGGAATCAGCGTCTCAAAGCAACAGAGAAACTGGCCTCGGCATGCGGGTAGAGCTACAAGCTGTGAGCTGCAAGACTAGAGATCAAAGCAATCTAGCATATGGCCAAACCTTTACTCTAACTGGCTAAGGGTTTGCACAGTTTTATGTAATCATGTGTGTTACTGACATCAGCCAGCTCACAGGTGCCATGCTGAGTAATCTATGCATTGTACAGGACATAAAGGTGTGATTTCAGGAATACATGACCAGCAATATTTTCTTCCTCAAAAGTAGACAAATCAAGACACATGTGACCATTGGCAGGTCTTTAGGTACTACGTAAAGCAGGCTAAATGGAATGCTTCTGAAGCCACCAAGTTAGTAATTCCATTTGATAAGCAAAGTATGTACACCACTTCTGTCCAACTACAACCTTAAAAAGCAGACCTATGGTAACAGATCAAGTCTTTCAGGTAAGAGGACTTCATGTGTCAAATGGAAGGACATGTTTCTGTAGATCAGTAATGAAGTCTGATCATAAAGTGTTAGTGGTGCAGTAGGGAGCACACTCTTCTTTGGTGCAGTAGACTGTAGATTCCATTCTCACACCAGGTAGATTGATTGCTGACACTGGAGTTCAGCATAAAGAGGGTTTCTGCACTCCTGAGTGTACTGTCCTTCAGATAAGATGTTAAACCAAGACCCCATCTGATTGATATGATGGTAGCTCAACTGGATGTAAAAGATTCTGTTTTGCTTATCATAAAGAGTATGGAAATTTCCCAATGCCTTGGCCCAGTTTTCCCTAGTTGTATAAATACCACCTTGGGGGTTCCCAGCAAAGAGGCTGCTTATCTAGTGGGATTAAGCTGTTCAATAAAGGTTAAATAAAATAGAAAGCAACTTGATTTTTTACTAAGATGAAGATTGTGATAGCTCAGAGAATTTGCTTTACACTGTGGCTGTGGCACAGCAATGTCTAAGTATATATAAGTAGTAGTGGTATGGAAGTATACCCCCCCCCTCACACACACACAATCAGAGGCTGTTAGGAAGCAATGCCCTGGAAGAACAATGCTTTTAACCTGGTACAGAGTGCTTTGAATTTTGATATTTCTGTGACTGCTAGCAGTTTTATAATTGCACATCTGAGTATTAATCCTTGCAGCCCCACACTTATGTCATGGATCTGAAGGACCTGTACCATTTACGGCTGGCAGAAAACAGTATCAAATAATGCATAACCAAAGGGGGAACTGTAAAGTCCCCAAACCATGGGAGTACAATAGGCATCTTCCAACTCCATCTTTAGCTCTTTCTTGCCCTGTCAGCCTCCAGGGACCTGATGTTGACACAGAGCATTAACTGTCCAGGTGTGCAAGGGGAGAAGGATGGCTGCACAATATGAGGATCCCCAAAAGCTGCCTCTGCAAAAGCTAGGTCAACATGAAGATGGAGGATGTCTTGTTGGGAATAAAAGAAGAAGAATGACTGTATACCCACCCCAACTAGAAAGAAGAGAGGTGGAGGGAAATAGCATTGCAACAGTGAACATGCTCCAATATCTACAATTAGGGAATGTTTCTACTATATCTGTACTTACATTCATTATAATTTTTACTGCTTCAATAGTCCCCACATTTGGGAAGACTCACAAAGCTCATGGACAAATGGATGGTTACGCCTGAAGTTGTGTTGGCTGAAGTAACATTTGTAGGATGGTCATGGCAAACCGTGCTGTGGCTGTGGAGGTAGTAATGTGCAGGATGTAAAATGGAACAGAAGACCCACTGTCTACCTCTGAAAATACACTGATTGCTGGTCCCCCCCATGAAGGTAGTAATGGCAGCTGTGGCTCTAGTAGAATGGGCATATGCCTGCCCTGGTATATTTTTTTCATGAAAGTGACAAACAAATCGCAGTAGCCCAGCTATTTAGAGATTGTTTGCTTGTAGTAGTGCACATACTTGAACATCTACACTTGTGATAGTTTCCTAAAACAACTGTACTTTCTGTGAAGGCTCAGTATCTGTAAGCAATAGACAAGTAGAGTTCTGCACCAGCAGCAGCCATTGAATCTCTGTGTCTGGATGCTCATGGTATACAGGGTGTTATAGTAGCTGAGATGAGAAGAGAGCAAAGCATAAATAACTACTGATATATATCCATGCCTATCAGGTTGCTTAATGTGGTTGATGTTCCTATGGTAGCACCATGAAGATTTAACAGTGGCAAATATCACCCATTCATTGACAACTGCTTTGTGATTTTTTACTTTAAACTCCAGTTTGTTGCCTTCATAGATAATATGAAGTGACAGTGATACAGTGGAAGAATATTCACAAGGATCATGCATTGCCATGACCTAAGTCTTGGAAGTATTAATCTTCAACTGATTACAAGATAACCTTTAAAGGATAAATTCTAAGTTGTCTGGTAGTGAATTCACACATACCATTCATTCATGTGGGTGAAAGAAGGACAACTGATTGCTATCAACATTAACAGTGGCAAGTAAGCCAACTCTTTCTAATAAGATCACCTAAGGTCAACATAAGCCGTAATATTATTGAAGGTGCAAATTACATATGCTACAGTGGCTTTTGCAGTATTTACCCATCACCTTTTAGTAATTATTCTTACTGAAATGCCATTCAGCTATTTCTGGTGTGTTTGAGTCATTTGATAGATGATACTTCTTAGACAGAAATTTTGGAAGTGCCTGGTAAATCAGATGACAGTTGCTATCAATACTTTTATCATATTTTTGCTGACAACTGTAATTTGATTTAAATAATAGTGCAATAACTAGTTGTGATCAGAGATTATTTTTCCTTGTTTATACTCATTTGCAAATCTGTTTAATGACACTTTTGATAGAAAGAATGTCTTGAAAACTGCAGTTAGATAAACTACTTTCCTGTAATAGCTGTGGTGTGGTTCTGGTTAACGAATCTAAAATTAAAATCAGTCACTCTGTCAGTCAATAAAACAGCAGATTGAATACAACAATGACCCCTGAAGTTCTGAAGTATGCCTTATCAGATTAAAATTCAAAATGTAATTTCCTTCTTCTGTTTAAACCCTTTGTCATTTTCCACTTTACTAGTAAGATACACACCATGTAAGATGGTAATATCGTTTAAATCAGTGACACTATTTATAATGATATTGTGTGTGCAATGCAATCATATACCATTCAACAGCTACATAAATATAGTACATTGGTGCTTTTATTTGTAAAGCACTGCTGACAGGTTCACTAAAATCAATTATATTAGTTACACAAAAGATATCTGGTGTGTATGACAGAGTTTTCATTAATACTCTAATATACCTCTCAAAAGCATTATTCTAGTGTACCTTTTAAGATTTATGAAAGTCTAACACTTTAGCAGTTACTTAAAACCATTCTTGTAATTTGGTATAATCACACCATGGGACCAAGAAGGTGAAACGTGAGCATGAAAGATGCATATTAAATTGGTGGACTACTGAGTAAAGTAAAGAGGGTTTGATTCTACTAACAGAAATTCCTAAGATACTGTTTGGGTCAAACCTTTATGATCTTTTCACTGCACCACAAAAAATGGCAAGGGCTCCCTGGAATTACTCATGGAAGTTGACCCTACAGGGATACATAATTGACAGTTGAGTACTGAATTCTTCTTGCTAACAGGCACATTAAGTGTTTGATCTGTCTTGGCCCAGATCACAATACTGAAAAATATTTTTTATGGTCAGATTTAGTGACAGTATATAAAAAGATATTACGGAATATCACTTCATGCCTTTTGTGGCAGAAACTGTCATCTCTGGAAAACAAGGCTTGTGACCCATCTCCCATGTAGCTTTCTACTTCTGCTTCATCTTCTTCCAAATCAAAAGAGGACAAGCAGAAATGTAAATCTGATAAGTACAGACACATTTTGTTTTGAAAGTTGGGAGTAAAAACTCACTCCAAGTCTAAATATTCTAAAGTATGAAATGCAAAAACTGTTGTTGATAAGAGGTGTTGGTAGATTTGACCTCATGCTGTTTGCTAAAACAGTGGTCAGGGAAGCTAAACTCAAGACACCTTCTTTAACTGTAGTTGAGCTCTTCACTACAGTTGCAAAGACTTGTCCTGTTGAAGGTGAGAAGAGCATCTTACCATTGCCATTTTTTTCTTATAATTTTCTATCAGGCTGTATCATATAATGTTAGAGTAAAATGTCTTCAATGAGATTTAAGTTTTACCTGACATAAAAGAAGTCAGGATCTTTAACTGCCACAAGACTATCAAATATTATAATAAACTTCTCAATAATAGAAGTACAACTGGTGTAAGAAGGAATATTGTTCCATTTCATTATGGCTATAATATTAAAGCTTATTCTTTCTGTATTAATATTGTAACTGGTTGCCCTTAAATAATATTCTGTCGCCCTTCATGTTAACTTTATGCTGTATCTCATTCAAGTCTGCACATTCCGAAACATGTTCATCCCCAAAATCTAAAGACCAGCCTCAAATCTCCCCTTAAAAGAACTGTAAAATAAGTAAAAGAGCTTTAACCACCTTAATATGACTGCTTAAGGATATCATCTAGGCCACCTAGTCATCTTCTCCTTTCCAGAGATCACTCTTGATTCCAACAATAGAGTATGATTTCCTTACTGCTGCAGTTAAATGGCTTGAAGCACATACACCATCTTAGGTCCAGACCCTTGGCCCCTAGCTTCAAGATTATAGGCATTGTCCCTTCCTTCTTAGGTGTACAAAGCTACTTTTTCTCTGATTGTAGTATCCCTACTTTAAACCCTTTTTGTGTCAGTACTGATTTTTTATGTTTTTACTCCTCCTAGACAGTCCTGCAGAACTCAGTGATCAGTACTAACAGACATCAATCTCACTGCAGTCGACTTGACATGATGTCCCTTTATTCCTCTGTTGCCCAGCCACTGGTTTATCAAGCATAGGTATTGCCAGCACCAATATTGCAGCTATTAGTACTACAGGTGTCTAGCTTGTAGGGATCTACCAAGGCTACCATGTGTTTACTCGTGGATCCTAACTTCAGACTGCTGCCTGTGTTCATCATTAGAAAAGCAGCCTAGCTTTTGTGGAATGTATCCTGCCTAGAATCGTACAACTGTCCAGCTTTCAAAGCTTTAGGGCACCTTCTACACACCATAACTACTGCACAGCTCAAATATTGTGGTATAAAGAAAGTGATTAGGGTGCCAAAATCTCAGAACTTTATTACCACTGAAACATACACATTGCTGTGGCTTCATGGGTTTGGCAGTCAGCTGGCAATTCATATAGTTGGACAGATAAGTGCCTCATTGGAGACTACCTTACTTTTTTTTTGAGAAAAAAGTGTACCTTTTCTGTGAGAAAAGAAGATTTTTCTGTCAGTAGCTTTTGTCTGGGAATTAGGACAAGTGTCAAGATAGTTGACAGGTTCCTGTTATATTTCCGTAAATTTTACCTTTTAGTGTGGGGGAACAGGGTGAAGACTGCTAACCCCTTACCAGTCACTTTTTCCCATCTCCTAGGATATTCCCTTTTCACTCCACAGGAAAAGAAACGTTCTTTGGGAAGCCTTGGTCTTAACTCAAGCTTCCTGTTTGCTTCAGCCATCACTGAGAGATTCCTCTATGGCCATGTCAGATTCCGCAGAAGCTGTTAAAGACCAAGAAGCAGGGATGTCCTCTCTGATCATTTAGCTGTCCTCTCCAGGGAAGGGAGAACCAGTCTTGCTGGCACTGGAGAAGGGAGAAGATGCTGTTTCTTTACAGGGTTGTGCTGAGGAGCTTGTTTCCCAGGGAAAAGATCGTATTTCTTGGTGCTCTTTTTCAGATGAGAGCTCCAGCAAAAGGAAGCATAAAATTAAGCATTTTCCTCACCTGTGTCTGCTTTAGTTAAGGCAGACAAAGAGGATTGGCTGGGTTTTGTCAAAGGCTTATTTCAAGCCTTTTGTTCATTACAGTATGGGTCTTCCCTCCATTTAAAAAGAAAACGGTTGCTTTCTCTCTCAGACTCTGATTCACACTTTGAGGTGCAGGAACTAGGTTTAGACTGTACATCTTTAGTCTCTTGTCTAGAGCATTGGAAATCTGAATCTGAGGAAAGCTTTTCTTCAGATTCCTCTCATGAAGAGTTGCCTTTTTCTGAGACTGTTATCAGGATGAAGGCATTATTTAGTTGGAACAAAAAGAAATACCAGAAGCTCGGCAAAGATTTTACGATTTGATGCAGTATATTTCCCTCAACCTGTGACTATTCCACTTGTTTTGCTAGCCTTAGGGGATGCAGCCACCACTTTACCTGTTAGTCTGCCACCAGCTCCCAGAAAATCTGATAAACGTTATACAACTTTCTTGTCTCACAAATTCCTTTTTTTCAAACCCTAAGGCAAACCCTGAAGTGATTTCTCTTTTCAAACCATCTTCATCCAAACAATGTATGTCAGCTAAGCATATACCACCTGGCAAAGATGAGAGAGCTGCTCTTTTTTAACACTTTTATTGAATTATCATTTAAGACATAGGAAAACATACATTATTATACAAGTAAACAAACCATATTTACATGTTCCCAGTTACAGACGTTATACATCAAATATATTCTTTTGTATAACTGTCATCAATTCAGGATTAGATAAATTGCTCAATTCTTACCTTCTCTTAAACTTCACTCCTCCTCCTCCTCCACAACATTGTTCTGCATGTAATGTTCCCATAATTTCCCATTTTTTATATAATTTGTTCCTACCCTTTTCTAATGATCCCACTTCCATTTCTTTTATCTTTGTTACAATATTCAGTATTTCATATACAGTTGGTTTAGACTTTGATTTACATTTTCAAGTAATTACTTTTATGGCAGCCACCAGAATTAAACTTAACAAGACCCTACTATGTCTAGGCAATCCAGATCCTGCATCCCAGCTCAAAAAATTATTTCCTTACTTTTACCCTTTTGCTCACCCAGTATTTATGATAGAGTACCCTCTAGGGAATATTTAAAGTCTGCCAACTCATTACACTCCCAAAACATATGTTCCCAGTTACCTGTTGCTCCCATATCACACCTCCAACATTTAGAATCTACTCGAGGAAAATTTCTTTGGAATCTGCTTGGGGTATAAAGATACCTATGCAATCACTTCTAAGCAAAAATCCTAAATCTTCTAGACTTTGTTGCATATTTGGGAGCCAGGCATTTGTCCTCCCATTGGTTCTTTGTGAATTGCTTATACAATTTCTCTTCTGAATCTCTTCTAACCTCTTCTGATTGATTCCTATAGTTATTGTGCAGCATTTTATATGCCCTACTAATTATCCCTTTTTAAGATCATTTAACATTTCTCCATATCTATTCAGTCAAACCTCGATTTTTTTCCGCCTATATTGGATCAAATACTGTCTCAGTGGGTTATAGAGCCTTCCCCCAGATCAAACAGGGAAAGGTTTTCATTCCAGAATATTTTGGTGCCAAATAAATAAGGTCCTAGACCTTTATTTTTCTATAACTATATGTCAAGATCCTGAAACTCAAAATACCCTTTCTTCAGTCTCTGTTACCTCTCATTTCACTACACTGTTTCAGTAACTTAGGATTTAAAAGATGCTTATCATAACTTTCAATTCTCAAATATTTTAGACACATTTTAAGATTTGTTTGTGTCTGGTTTACATATTGTTTTCTGCTTTACATTTTGGATCGAAAGCTCTGAGTGTTTACAAAGTGCCTAGCCTACTGCAGATTACAGGGCATTCATATTTTTCCATATGTAGATGACTGCCTTATTTTTGAAGACTGTTTCATAAGTTAGTAGGACTCTCTTGGGTAAAAGACTTTTATCTCAATCTGAGATTTCAAGTGAACCTAAAGATACCCTCTTTCATTTAGTCTGTCAGGGTAGTGTTTCTAGGATGTCTGCTAGACACATCATTCATGATGGCTTTTATTCTTAGTAGAAAGCAGAATTGTACAAAGGACAGTTTCTGACATTTTCCAACTAGATTCTAAACTCTACTATGAAATATCTCAGGATTCTAGGTTTCAGGGCTTCTGCAAGTCTCATGAGTCCTTTGGCAAACTTCACCTGAGAAAAATCCAGTGGTTCCTCAAATCAGTTTGAGAGCAATCCCAGCACCCCCTGTCCTCTCTTAGGTTTTTAGGTTTATACTAAACTAATTACCGCCAGGATCTTTATATGTCTAGCTGTGTAACCCAGCCCAGTTTTGTCCCAGAGTACCTTGGACACCTATATGGTGGAGTTTGTTAATAAGGAGGTAGCTAAGGGTTATGTGTTCATAGTTTCCTAGGTTGTTACTAGTATAACAACCACTGGTACCTTTACAAGCCCAGCCATGCACCCCAGACCATTTGGGGACCTGAGTATCATGGGCATCTATAGGGGAGGTATGTAAGTAGGAAGGTAACTAAGGATTTATGGGGGTGTTAGTTAAGATGATACTTTTCTTATTGATGGCCTCTATTCTTAAGGAACATGGGGGGCCAGACCATGGGTAAATCTATGATTTCACATCCAGTTGTCAAGGCTTTGTTTGAATAAAGTCAGGGATGAGTTCTGCTTCATGTGTATGGAGAGCTTATTCCATAGTGCAGTGATCCTTTGGAACAGATGTCTGACTCTCCAGCACGTTCTGTTTACATTGCAGCCAATGTTCAGGTCACTGGATCTAGTGTTTCAGATGCTGTTTGTTTTGTGGATGTGCAAGAGATCTGTCAGAGCTGGCTCTGGGGATGCCTTATATGCCATGCATAGATTGTCTCTCAGTAATCTGTAAGAGACTGAGTAGAGAGATAGTCTTAAGGTGATCTGTGTAGGACAGGGTATTCATACACTAGATTCTCTTGGTCTGAAACTTTTGAGGGCATTCCATCTGTTGCAAGTCCCAGGATAGGTATATGCCAAAGGAGACATTTTTCTCAATGGTGGGTCTGATAAGGGCTAAGTAGAGTGGTACTGCAACTTCCATGGACCTGGAATGCCATCTTGCTTATGAATTGGGTGACATAGAATGATTTACTTACTGTCTCGGCTACATGTTAGTTGAAGGCCAGATTACTGTCTACAGTTGTTCCCAGATCCCTAAGTACTGGGTCAACTCTTAACTCAGTACATGCCTGTAGATGTTTCTGCAGTCACATCCTACTGATGCCGCTAGATGTCAGATATTTATTATTCATAATTCCATTAATAATTTCAAAACCATGCCACTTACAAAGTATTAAAATACTTCATCTTAAAGCTTATACAATGGCAAACACAAATGTGTTGATATTTGACCTCTGACTATTGCATGGAAAGAGATAGCAGTTGTTGTTTATATAGTATTTATTTATTTATTTATATTGTCATAAATTTAATTTTATAAATATCTCTACCACCATGTAGCACAGACAAAACTGCTTAGCATCATATTAAAGCTCTCAGCTGGATGAATAAAATACTCCTGACTGTATGCATGTAATTTGAGTTGTTGCTGATATACTGTAAGTTGATTACAAAATATTACAAACTTAATAGTCACTATGTTTACTGAGACTTATAAAATACAGTTTAAGACCTAGAACCTAAAGAATACAACAGATATAAAATAATTTACGTTGAGGAGTTTGCCATCGACAGTTCTTAACTGCTATTGTTCTGGAAATATATACATTTTTATGAAGTGTGATGATAAAATTTGATTCTATCAAAAAGCTTAGGCTCTGACCATTGAAAGTTATGGTGTAAAGTTGTAGAGCTCCATTGCAGGGAATGAGTTAAAGGAGTTATTGATGGAGTAGCTGTCCCGGGGTGGACAATTTTCTAGAGGGGTCTGTAATGCATTTCTTTGAAATGGGTTTTAATCCATGGCTTTGGGACCAGTCAGTTGTTTTAGTAGACCCTCTTGTAGGATGCTGATGTACTTGGGGGAATCCATGATAGCTGCCAGTTTACAATCATCTGCAAACTTGCTGAGCCACAGGCCTGTGACATTAGCCTTGACTTCCAGAAAGTAGATGCCAGACAAGGTTGAGCCCAACATGAAGGCCTGGGGTACTGCTTTGGTGAACGTTCTGCTAGTGGAGGTGGTCTCCCCAAGCCTGACTTCTTGGGTCCTATATGTAAGCCAGCCAGCAATCCAGCAAGTTTTGTAAAGATTTATGTCTAGTTCTGAGAGTATGCCAATTTTACCTGAGTTGTTTATTGTATTTTTTGACTTGGCCAGGTTTAGGTAGGCGGTATGCACATTTTTCCCTCATCCGTAGCCTTGGTGACCTTCTCGAAGAAGTGTACCAGGTTGAGAAGACAAGACCTTCCCCTAAAAAAGACAAACTGGGATGGGTCTAGTTTCTGTAGGTTGCCAATGTCTCTGCTTATTATTTCCATGATAATTTGTTCCATGGATTTGCACATTAGATTTGTCAGACTGATTGTTATGTAATTCCCAAGGTCAGTTGATGGTCCACCAGTATGAACAGGTATGACCGTTACGACCCTCCATTTGGTTGGCACATAACCTGTTCTTAGGCTGCAGTTAGAGTGCCTGAAGTGGTCCTGCTAGGTCATGTTTTAGGCTATTTAGGAAGCAACCATGGATATTGTCGGGGTCCACTGAAGCAGTGTTTTTGGCCTTAGCTTGTGCCACCAGTACTTGCTCCTTGTTGGTAGTTGGGGGGATATACTAGAAGGGATTTCACAAGGGGCAGTGGGGGAGGGGAGTGAAGATAAAGCTAAATTTATCAACCAGTAGATTCACAATGTCACCCTGGTCAGTGAAGGTTGTGCCATTTATGACTAGTTCTGCTCACTTTTGAGTGTTATCTTTAAGGTTCCTGACATAGCTGAAGGCCTTGTGATTGTTCTGAGCATGAGAGGCTATCTTGACCTTGCATTTGGCCTTGCTGAACTTTACTAGACCTCTTAGCTTCTTGTTTAGTTTCAGATCCTGGGGCATGTCAAAAGGGAGATACTCTGATGGGTGAATTAATTATCTCTCAACCCAGGTCTCCCTTTTATCCTTGTTTCCCAGACTCAGGCTGTAACCACAAATGCCTTAGATTTTGCTTGGTGAGCTGTATCCAAAGGGGTTAAAGTCCAGGGTCTGTGGAAACAGCAGGACAAACTGAAGCTCATAAATGGCAAAGAAATTATGTCACTCATAAATGTTCTCAGATCTGTAAACCATCTTTGGATTCCAGGCCTACTACTATTAATCACAGTGTTGTGGTGCATACACAAACAGGGGGACACCAGATACCCCCCCTTTGCATTCAAGCTATGGTAGTCTGGGAGCACACTCTATCCCTAAAGGCTACTAACATTCTGTCAGAGCAGAATTTTGTAGCAGGCAAGCTGAGCAGGATCGGGACAGACCCCACAAATGGAAGTTTCACCTGAGGCTCTTCCAGGAATTCACCCAGCTATGGGGAACTCCTCAAGTAGATCTTTTACTTCAATTCTCAGCACACAGTTAAAAGAAGTTTTACAGCAAGACTTCTTGCACAAAGGCCTGGAAAACAGGTGTCTTTTCATTCCCAGGGGCAAGGATATTCCTGCATGCCTTTCCTCTCATAACCAGAGTTCTTCTAAAGACTCAGAAGGATTCTTGAAGGAAAATTTTGTTAACCCTGTTTTGGCCCAGGCAACAGTGGTTCTCCCTGTTTTTGAAAATGGGCAAAGGCAGTTACCACAAGCTTCCTCACTGGATGGACTTACACAAGACATGGATTTGTTGATCTACCCCAGCCTTCTATTTCTTCAGCTTAACTGTTTAAATGATAGAATTTTAATAGCTTTTAGGATCATGTTTTCTGAGCATGTGCAGTAGGTATTAAAGGAGTCAAAGACACCTGCTATTAGAAAATCATATATGGTTAAGTGGGAAAGATTTTGTAGTCAGTGCCAAAGCAAGAACCAAGCCCCTTTTAATGTTCAGATACCTCTGAATCTACATTAGTTGTATGAGTTATTATCGTCTATCCTTTCTTACTGTTCTGTCAAGTCACCTTTCAGCCTTCTCTGCTTGTCTGCCCATGTTTTCCCCCTTTCTAACCTATCTCAAGTGAAACAGTTTTTGAATGGGGTATTATGTATCTGTCCACCTGCAAGACAGGTAAGTCCTTCTTGGGATCTTAATTTTGTACTGGAAAAACTTACACCTTTTCCTTTTGAACCTACTGAAGAGGCTGATTTATAGTTCTTATCTTTACTCACTGTTCTGGTGTCTACAAGAAGAGTATCTGAGTTATAAGCTGTTATGGTGATTCAATCCTATCTCATCTTTAACAAAAATATAATATCTTTGAGGACCAAGTCCTCTTTCATGTCTAAGGTGGTTTCATTGTTTACATTGAGCCAGGCAATTCATCTCACTGTTTCATTTCCAAAACACAAATAAGGGTGAGAGAATTCTTCTCACTCTGGATGCCCACAGACAACTCAGACAGACGTTGACAGAACAAAATCCTGCAGGAATTTTAACCAGCTGTTGATTTCGTGTGAATGTAAGAAAAAATAACAATCAATGCCAAAACAGACAATTTCTAAATGGTTGTCTCAGGCTAATCTTTCTGTTATTCTTAACATAAAACACTTTCAGGCAAAGTCAGGGCTCACTCTATTAGTGCTGTGACTACTGTGTAGCTTTTTGAAAAGGAGTAGACTATAGAAATCTTCTTGATGTAGCAACTTTTTTTTTTTTTTGTTCATACCTTTACAAAACATTACAAATTGGATTCCTTCCTTATAGCCACAGCAGTCTTTGCTATGACTATTCTCCAAGAGCTCCTAGGCACTGACTCTTCTCCCACACCCTTTCTTTCTAAGCTCTGGTATTTGTCACATTTAGCTTAGGTTACTGTAACAGTGATCTTAGTACATTTGTGCAAATAAACTTACCACAACGGTAGATGTTTGACTATCACTGTTGGAGTGCAAACACCCTTGCTCCCCACCTCATTCTTTCCTTCCCATTTCTTTTTATTGACTTTTCTTTCAGGTAGTTTTTTTTTTATCATTCCTTTCTTCTCCTAGCACATGCAGAGCAGGAGGGGCTCTGGTCTCCCTTGTTCTGAGGTAAGAACGTTTTGAGATTTTGCACTGTAACCACTGTCTTTATTCAATTCTGCTCAAGTTGTTTAATAGTTAGGGCAAGTGGAAGGTTCCTTAGAGCTTTGGAAGCTGGTCAGTCATCCATCTTTGCTAAAATATGTCCCATATAACTTAGACTTCTGTAACAGTGATTTATTTATGTTTGATTACTGGGATGGTCTGACTGGAGAAAAGCTCAATAAAGTTACATATTGTTATAATAAAGTCCAAGAAACAGGTGTACAACAGCTAGATGTACTAATGAACCAACACAAAATTAAATCCAGTAACAAAAAGGCACAACACGACCATCCATATAAAACAGGGTTTATTGCATCAAGCTTTCGAGCTGAAACTATTTTTCAAGAATGAATCAATACATTAAAACCACAGAATAAATATATAACACCAGCCAATCACATAACATAACATAACATAACTCATAAACACATTATATAATTATGCAATTAATAGAATTAATATAATTAACTAAACCTAGTTTATTAAAAAACTTCATTAAAGACAATAGTCAACTTAATAATGTACTAGATTAGTTCTGATGTTAATGCTAGGAAAATAGTAGGAGAAAGGCCCTATTTTGTATATAAGAAAGAGAAGAATCTTAAACAACTGCTATAAAGATTTTGGTAAAAATGAAGAGCTACATAGATTTAACAAGGGGACAGTCCCCTGTTATAACTGCATTTTTGTAAGTTCATTAATATGGAAACATAATTTATACATCCCATAACACAAGCCAATTTTATTTTTAAGGCATCTGGGACGTGCAATAGTGAAAATTTAGTTTACTTGGCTAATTGTGTGAAATGTTTATGTTTTTACAGTGGAAGAACTAACTGCAAATTTAAGGTGATAATTGCCACCCATTTATCTGACATAAGAAGAGGGGTTGAGACAAATGCACTTAGTAAGCATATTTTGCATTGTGGAAATGAGCATGCATATAAATTTAGGATACTGCAGAGAGATTGCAAGAATAAGGGGGGGCATTGTGAATGACACAGAGAGAGCAGAATACAAATGGATAAACATTTTTAGATCTGATGTGATTCCAGGACTTAATAAAACTAACATTAATAAACCCATTTTGAAATTAAGACAACCATATGTCAGTTAGAATACTGTATTTGTCTTATGACATTTTTAGGTTGTAATGAAGTATTTTTAGTACATTATTAAGTTGACTATTGTCTTTAATTAATTTTTTTTAATAAACTAGGTTTAGTTAATTATATTAATTATATAAATTGCATAATTATATAATGTGTTTATGAGTTAAGTTATGTGATTGGCTGGTGTTATATATTTATTCTGTGGTTGTAATGTATTGATTCATTCTTGAAAAAGAGTTTCAGCTCGAAAGCTTGATGCAATAAACTCTGTTTTATATGGATGGTCGTGCTGTGCCTTTTTGTTACTGGATATTGTTATAATAAAAATAAAAACATTTAGACCATACTGAAAAAGTATACTACAATTCAAATATCTACTGTTGTGTTAAGTTTGCTTATATAACTGTAATTTCTATCAACATGAATTGTCCATTAGTATTTCCAGCCCTTCTTGCCTCTCCACCACTTATAGCTTTATTTCTTACAGTTTCCCTAGTCTATTTCCAGGTGGAAGTGTCCATACTAGCAAAATGAACTCGCTTGTCTGAAACAGGATCTGTTCTCCCAAAATGGCCTAGAAATTGTCTCTGAAAGATTCACTGTATTAATCCAGAGTTAGATTCACTCAGAGAAGATATGGCAGAGAAGGATGGGGAGGATAGAGTTGTTTTTTCTCTTCCTCCTCTATCAGTGAATCCTACATTTGGAGAGGTGCTGTAGATAATACAGCTGGGGTAAATGACCCACAGAGCCAATGTCATCCTTGCAAAGGAGGCTTCAGAAAGCATGCATATTTGTGCAACGGTGTCTTTGCATAGCCCCAGCATTTTTTGGTATCTTACAAGATGCCACAGACATGGCTTGGGGGACTTCAGATACAGTGACTTTGGTATCACCGAAGGCCCTCCCATATATTACCTTAGAGGGGAGGAGACCCAGAATAAGATATAACTATATGTGCTGCAACTCTGACAAAATGTCTGACTTCTCAAAGTCCATCTGTCCTCCCACCATACAAGAGTCCCAGGAAACTGATGAATTCACCATGCAGTCAGTTAAGATACTAAATTATTTGGCCTATGTGTCCTAAATTCACTATGATTTGTTGGATGAAATGTATTATATTATGACTGGAATGCCTGGTAGTTCTCACAACGATTCCGTTAAGCACATGCTTTGACCTCCATAATGCTCGGCAACCTCATGGTCGGCATGGCCTAGAATGTTGTGGGAAGGGGTGATAAGATCCAGCAAAGTCATTCACCAGCATTCCTGGCTGCATTTAACAGCTGTTGCAGAAGACACTAAAACAATCTTTATTCACATTCCCTTTCAAGACCCCTTACTTTTGAAACCCGATATTTATTACCACTTGAAAGGGATGAAGATAAAAACGGAAACATTTATGGCTGCATGTATCCAGTTTCATTCTGCACAGCATTCATTAGCTGGAATACAGATGAGCCATCCAGCAATTGCCTCTGTTTACCACTGCCTGTAACCCAGCAATAGGGTGCTGCTAGGTTCCAACAGCCCCCCATCTGGGACCACAAAAGCCAGTGGCTCAAAGACTAGGGTATTTGATGTTATCACGCAGCCTGTAGTCAGCCCCAGGCAGATCACAAACAGTTTTTACACTTTCTATGACTGCCTTTCTTCAGAGATGGTGTGGAAAGATTCATACTTCCAGGATGGTGCAAGATAGCCAAGGAGATGTGGACTATGGAGAGCACAACTGAAGGCTACAGTATCTTTTTCCTGTACCCAGCCATCTCACAGTATTTGTCCTTGTTGGAGTTTCATGCTGGCAGAAACATTATATGCATAGGCACCTTGTTGAAAGAGTCATCCAGGAAGTCCTAGCAGACTAGCAAGGACTTGCTGTTATTCCAGATTCTTTGTACTTCCAGTGAAAACAAAAGACTTCTGGCCCAATTCAGATCTAAACAGCCAAATGACTTCATTCACAATGGGTCCTTTGCATGATCATTCTTCAGTCTTTACTGATACAAAGAGTACATATTTCTTATTTTTACTTTTTGGTAATTATATATATTTGACATCCATCAGAATTCAAATATTCCATGCTGCAGTGTATGATTTTGGCTGCAAAAGAATTGATTTCACTGAATACTACTGTCCAGCCAAGAGAAGGTAAGACAGCCTAAGTTTAGTGCATCTTTTCTGGCCTTTTTCAGTGCTTGGTAATCAGGGCAATCCATAAAGTACTGTTTGATCACAGCTGAAGGACTCTTCCCTTGATTTAAATTCAAGTGCCAAGTATCTTCCACAATTCTTCTGCCTCTGTGTACCTTCATTGCTTAATACTGCTGGACTCACTTTTCCTGTCCCCGTTACACAGTAGTCTGTCATTAAAGGGTTTAAACGAGTTGGGGAAATGTTACCTGTAGAAAACAAATGGTGCATTATTTTACTATGGAAATGCTGGTGTGTGAACGGCAGTCACACAGCTTAACAAGATGGAACTGAAAATCTCAGTGCTAGAGAGGAACTGTATTACTGAATGTCTGCCAGTTCATTAACGGGGCAAAGTTTTGATATTAAATCAAATGCATCCCAAGATAATAAATGGGAAATGCAGGTTGTGAAGGTATGTAGCTTAATTAAGCCTATATATATATATATATATATATATATGTCAGTCTGGCAGATAATGTACAGGACTAAAGCTTTGAGCTGTTACTGAGCTGCTTCCTATGTTCTTGGTACAAGGTTTGACTCCTTCCACCTTCATTTGTCTATGATGTGACTCTAATCAAGTCAGTTAACTAGATAGTGCTTCCAGTTAAACCCTGAAAAGTGATGATTTATCCAATATGCTTACCCACTCAACAGGTACTTTTCTGGAAGTTGAGCACCTCTTCACCTTACATCTGCTTACTATGGTTGACCCTACCAGTTGAGTAACATTCCATGTGCCATAGCCTAGAGAATTATGGGAATATTTAACTTATTAACATGCACTAATAGGTAGTGAGGAGGTGCCCGCTAGCAGGCTGGACAGTCACCGCCTAGACCTTAGAGATGAAGAAAATTTAAACGTGAGAAAAATATTTTCGATTGAATTTTGTAAAGCAGCTTTTTGCCTTGCATGTTTAGTTGAAATCATTCTGTCACCTTTAAACTGCTTATTGGTGACAATGAACACAGCAAAGTCAGTACCACAATTAAGTCATATTGTAGCAAAAGCACTGCCTTTTAAGTGCTGTAGGCTTGAATGAGACAAGGTAGCTATCCGAGTAGACTGGTAAGAGTGAAGCAGCAAACAGTGGATTCAGCAGTGTAGGGATGAATGCTTTAAGTGTTTCTTAAATTGTAACATCATGATACAAGGAGAGGTTATTACCATTAAGCACACTCAGTAGTTAATTCAAAATCATGTCATATTTAAGCAAATAAATAGAAAACAAATGTGTACTCTACACATTACACAAGTTGTGCATCTGTACTCTCCCTCTAACAAAGAGTTGGGATCCCACTGGTTATTTAATCTATTTCCTGTAAGAAAATAGGGAGTGAATCGTAGAAAGGCACAGTTAATCCTAATTAATACATAGTCCTATCAGTCCAGTTATGACTGCAGGCATAAATACTTATTTTAATTTCTTCTCAGTTATGTGTATTTCCCATTTATTATCTTGGGATCATAAACACATTTGTTAAAATTAGTTATAAGATCAAAACTTTGTCCCATTAATGAACTGGCAGACTTTCAGTAATATGTGACTCAAACAAGTTTAAGAAGGAAAATTGCAAATAGAAGATTGTGGATGAATGCATGTGGCATCTATTAGTAGCCTAATACTTGTGACCATAACAGAATAATTCCATAGCTGCATATCCAAAGCAGTCAGCAATCACCAAAAGCAAAAGTTATACAAATTAAACCAAGCAAGTTATTACTGTAAATACCAAGTGTAAAAAAATCATTGCATTCAAATCTTAGTAACTGGGTAATCAGATAACAGAAAAAATGCCTTTGAGAAGCTATAGCTCTGAATACCTTTCCTGTCACATGTTCCCCAGGCTATCATTCCAGTCATTGAAGTTAACAGTACTTATCTTGGTTAGTGAGCATCTTTGCTGTAACTACTCGTAAAATGTATTTGCAAATAACCAAATACTTCTGTCTACTTCCAGGGGTAAATTTGGAGTAATCGGTTGGAACTCATTAAAGCTTCATGCCACAGCACAAAACTGATATTTTCTCAGATTTAGAATATAATTTTACAGATGTCGAAAAACATGTAAAGTGGTCAGTCCTACATTACAGATAAAACTGTAGATGCAAGCCAACCTTTGCTGAAGATGAAAGTTCAGTAAGTCAGTGGTCTTCATGCTGTACAGAGCAACTATACTCAAAGATGGACATGGAAATGCAGTATACTTTCACAGTATACCTTTCAACCTCTTGGTGCAAGAAATCTGAACAAAGCCTAAATAATGGCTGGGAGGGTACAAAGGTCCAAAAATAGGGACAGAATTTAAATATTGCTCCTGTAAACTTATAAAGTTGTTGGAATAATAGGTTTTGTGTTAGCATGCATTTTTCTGAAGGATATAAAGTCTGAAACTTAAATGTGTGTCATTATTAGTTGACTTCACTACTTCATGATTTGCCAAAAAACACAAATTTTATGAGGGACACACTAAAAATATGAGGCAAAATCTGGACATTCTGTGAAAAATTGGACAGTTGAGAGGTATATGTCACAGTATTTAGTTAATGGCCACTTAACTACATTCCAGTATCCAGCCAAGCTAATTTTATATTTTAAAATAATAAAATAAGGTAATTCAGCAGGAAAAATGTAAAAAAAAATACTTTAGTAAAGTAAAGCAGAAAACATTGACTCTGGCTGACTGGAACTGGAAGTGTAGTATGTATGAGAATATGCTGCAAGATGTTGAACATGTTGAACCTTAAACATCTTTTGATTTATATATAATTTGGTGGCTATTAGCACAGTCAGTTGTGTTCTGTTTATTGATTTAGACAAGAGGTTAGTCTACCTCAGCTAGCCTTGTCTGTGTACCTGATGTAAGTTACTGTGTACATGGTCAACCTGACAGCTTGCACCTCCTGCAGATGTTAGACATGTGACTTCATATGAACTTGGCCTCCAAAACCAGTCAGGCGTAGTAATGTAAATTACCATGTTGTTGTTAAAATAGCTCTCAAGCTATGCGAGTAGCTTTACCACCGTATTGCACATAAACAGCAAATCATCACAACAGTGTTTAGAGCTATGAATATTTGAAAAAAATAACTGTTATTATTATTATTATGTTCTTGATATAAACTTGCTAACAGTTTTGTGTAGATCTGGTTGAAGGAGGCTTCACTGTTAATTAATTTCAGACTCTTCATTACAAAATTATGTTTAAATGTGAAGAAGGTATGCATCAGACAGTGATACCATACTTTCAAAATGCCATAGAAAATCTAAATCATGTAATTTCAGTTATTAGATTAATATCTTGTTTAGCACTATGATAAAGATCTGCAAATGTAACTTTAAGACAACAAAACTTTTTTTCTGTTCTTCTGATATTAATTGTATCAAGCATATAGAATTCTTGATGTATGGGGCAAAATGATGAAGTCCTGACTCCAGTCTACTCAACCAGAGTTCAAATAGTGGCCATGATGGGGGGGGGATGAGTGGTGTGCAGCTTACCCATGGGGGAGTCCTTGCTGGCTAGCCTTGTTGTTCTGGTGTAAATGGAGGCTTCTATGAGCAAGGAGCCTGAATCAAGTAAGATGTGAGCGGCAGCTACCCCATGTCGAAGATGGTAGTCCATGTCAGCATGCCAAGAGCCCACAGGTGTGGATAGAAATGTATGCATCGTCTCTGCAATGATACACATGTCTGCATTACCATCAGGGGTTGAATTAGGCCCTATAGAAATGCCATCAGTTGTTAGAATACTAGTGAGGGGAAAAGCAGCTCCCATGGCTGCTTGTATGATTGTATGATGACCCCGATGAATAGCTTGTCTCTCTTGTTCTGTACTGCTATGTTCCTTGTATGATGAACACATAAGCCAAGTCTGTTTAGGGGATGCTTGATGGTTGGCAGGTATGGGAGTGAACAAGATAGAGATATGAGGTCTGTGGCGTCTTTTTCCATATGTAGGTACTCTTTTCACTTTAGATTGTGACTCTTATTTATTAGCTTTACTTAATCTTCTTGAAAGAGAATTAATATCACATATGACACCACAAGTAGTGGACAGACTGGTTTGATATGGAAATTACACTCCAGGTAGTATGTACAATGTAGCAAAATATTTTCTTTAATGTCATCCTGTTCATTTGTTTCAAAAGGTGTCCTGTGTTCCTGGGCTAACAAAATTCTAAATTCACTTGATTTGATTTGTTTGTGATGTCTTGATAAGGGTTTCTATCTTGTAATCAATATGTTTTCTGGAAAATAGTTTGTGCTAACAGAACAGTTTTCACTGTCTTACTGGGAATGAACTGGACAGATGTCTTAATTCTAGTAAGGTGGGAAGAACGCAGTTACATGCTGTAAATAAGACTGAAGACTTATTTAGGTAGCAAGAAACAGGAATTGTTTGTGGGCTAGTGCGCATCCTCATCTGCCACCAATGCCCCTGTTTCTGTATTTTATTTATTACAGTCTAGCAAATAAAATACTATATATTTGTAACTGTTTCTTTAATAATCATTTAACATACATTTTTTATATTTTTAGGCTTGTCACCTGAATCTTTATTCTAAAAACTAACACGATTAAAATAGAAGTGGCTTTACAGCATGATTATTATTTTAGGGGTGAAGGGATAAAGGCTGTAACTCATGATTTACGCAGAAGGTAGAAGACCAGTCCTGTGCATTATTCACGATAATAAACATTCTTTCATTTTGTTTGGTTTAGCACATAGTGTATTTATCTGATATCACACCTCTGCCTATAGCCCCATCACTGCTTATTTTTACATTCTGATAAAGTGAGAGGACAGCAAGGAGAGACCTCCTTATGATGCAGCTGTAAGGGGAGCCCCATAGTCTACCACGGCATCCTGTTCTCATATAATAGGCATATGGCTTCCACTCACCTTAGCAATTTTTATCACTAATGTGGCTAATCTACTCAAGGCTGCTCATTTCTTCTAGTCCCCTGAGCAGTCATTCAGCACCTGGGTTATTACACAAATCTGAGTCCCCATCATCATGGGTAGATCACTTGCTCAGTAGATTTCCTCAGTTTAATACATCAAAAAAATGCTCAGAGGCTGATGAGAACATTCATTCAGTATAGCATATGAAAGAGAAAATATACTAATTATAAGGAATACATCTGTGGTTCAGAACTTTTAACAAAAGTGTAAAATATATATACATTTAGATAGTAAGACATAAAAATTAATAATTGGCTGAAACTGAGGCATTCTGGAGTTTGGATCTGAAACTCATCTCTGTATTGATTTGTTTTAATGTTTCCAGAAGGATTAAAAGGAAATTCAGATCTATTTTTAGATTAAAAGCCTTCTACAATAGTGTCAGTATAGAAAGTGAAACGGAAGGCAAATATATAGGGCCCAGGGAAGGTTTAGGGAATGGTCGGGTATATTATATTTTTAGTCTGGTACCAAGAATCCAAGAATGACATACCTGGAAAACACATAGGAGGAGCCTAAATAGACATGGTGACAGAGTGATAAAAAATTAGTGAACTGGAGAGGCTTCATCAGATCATTTAATGGTAAGATTAGTATGAGCTGACAATAATTAAGCCTGTTGAATACTGTGTTGGAAAGGGATAGACATCACAAGTAAAATTTTGAAGTTATTTCTCTATAGGTACACTGCATGTTATGTACTATATAATTTAGAGAACATTGATACTTTAAGCATCATATTTGGAAAGGCATAGATGATGCCTAGATTATGGCAACACAAACAGTGCTAGTCATACAGCAGCAGATATGCAGGGTGGGATGGAAAAATGTTTCATATGTAGAAAATTACCTTCCAGCATATACAGTATAAATTAAGCAAGTTATTTCCCCTACAAAGTATACGTTTTTTCAATTTACACACAAAAAAAACAGCTAGATATTCTGGAATTTTTGTTCAGCAGTAATAACTTTCATTCAGTCATTCTGTGATAACTACTTTGCCCTTTACAGGGTCATGGGGGAGCTGAAGCCTGTACCATCTAGCAACAGGCATGTAGCAGAGAATCAGCCCTGGATGGGGCAGTTTATTAGGAAACACAAATGCACTCACATGAACACAAACACCTGCGAGCAGTTTGTAGAATTGCCAACTGACTAATTAGTATGTCTTTAGCATGTGAGAGGAAAGCATAGATCCCAGCAAAACTCAAGTGGACAGAAGGGGACCTACAGAGACTCTAGGCAGAAGACATCCTCTCCTTGGTGTGATTAATCCCTAGTAGTCATTGACTTGTAGAGTCTTTACATCAGTATAATGCAAATTATAACACTGCATGTTTTTGGATACTTTTGGTATTTGTGATAATTTTGTTTAATACCTATTTATTTTCTAGGCATCTTCCAAGAATGACATAAAATCTTGTGGAAAGGAACAGGAGGTGCGTATTTATTATTTCTGTGTGAATAAAAACATTAAGCACTTGTTCATTCTGTAAGTTTCGGCACTGCATTTTGAACTGTGTAAATGGTGGTTGAGATTTACTATATATTGCCATAAAATTATTGCAGTTATTATGCCAGTCTCATGAAGTACTATACTTATTTAGAATATTTAGGAATTGTATACATATAAACAAAGAATAATTCCAATGGAAGCAGATTGTTTTATGGTATTGTATGGATTTAGGGTGTTTAGGGTTTTTTTACATTTCAGCACAAAGTTATAGCAACTGTGTAAGGTTGCATTTTAATGTATTGATTTAGGGTGATTGACCAAAAATGCAGACTGTGTAAATGCAGGTTCTGTCAAATGAAACTGCATTTCCTATCTATCCAGAAACGTTTTTGGGATAGTCTTTACACCTTTTATTAATGTCATCAACTTTGGCATGATTGCACACTGCAGTGAGAAGGAGGACCTCTCCTTTGAAGTGATTCTGCAGAGAAAAGCAGAATCAAGTAATTGGAATTAAAACTTAGGCAGAACAGGTGATGTTCATTATATCAATCACTGTTGCAGTAGCCCATAGTTATATGAGTAACAGCCAGCCCGCTTCCAAAGCTTCAGGGAGTGTTATGTGACTTTCTTGAAACTGTAACATGCTTTTAAACACAGTGTTTGTTTTTTTCTGTCAGTTTAAAAGTGGTATAAAGTAACTGAAAACATTTGTATGTAGAGAAATGGTATTTATTTTACATCTGTGGGACAGGCATAGTGTTTTTAAAAGTGCTTTTTACTGTGTTTTTCTGTCAAAAATTAACCTTTGTGGACTGGTAGTATCTACTGGCAATTGTTGCTTGTCCTCCATGGGAAATAGGCACCATTTTCAGCTAGACCATGAAACAGACTACTAGTCCCACTGTTGGTCCTTTTTCCAGCCACAAAAAGAAAAAAAAAATAAGCAGCCTTTGCCATCACAGCAGTCTAGCAATTTCCCTTAGCCACAGGTAATTCACTCTGCTGTGACCATTTGTTGCACCTCAGACCACTGATCATTTTCCCAGGATCCCTCTGGTGTAGAAACTACAGTCACTATGGACCAAGGGTTAGCCGCATCCTTTGCAGCTGTTTTGATCCCCTCAATGGGCAAGAAAGAGCCACTCTTGTCAGTCCTGGGAGTGGGGACAGGGAAAGTTTCCCTATTGTGTCAGAATGCTGTGCTTATCCCTGGGAAGGCTACTGCTGCCATTAATAACACGAATGGCACAATTTTTTCTCTCAAAAAGAAACAGAAAATCAAGCTGTATCTGTTCCTCCTCAATTTTCTGGGGATAGGAGTAGTTTACTGTAATTGGCTCAGGGTTTAATTCAGGCTATTGATCCTTCTTGTTAAATAGCTTTTTGTAAAAGAAAGAGGGATTCCTCTTTTCCTGAAAAGATTCATGATTTTGAATCTCAACAGTAAGATGCAGGGACAGATGTAGGGTTTTTCCTCAGATTTCTGATTCAGACACAGACAAGTGCTCAGTTTCTGATTCTCCCTGTTGGGGATGGGTCTTTTTTCTGAAGCTGTTGCTAGAATATATCAACATTTTCAGTGGGAGACCACTAAAGTTTCTCAGTCCCTCCAAAATACTATGAATTATTACAGAAAGAATTTCCAGAACCTACACCCATTCCTCCTATTCTGTCTCCTTTATAGGATGTATGCGTTTCTGCCTGCAATTTTCCTGATAGTCAGCAGCTAGCTGCCTCTAAAATGGCAAATTGGATGTGTAATGTTCCTCAGTCTTTAAACTTGTTATATACACTTTTGCCAAACCTGACCCAACAGCTATAGCTTTAGTTGATCCCACTGCTGCTATGCAATCCCAATCTTACTCTTCCTGATAAGTATGGGAATTTTTTTTGATAGTTATGGAAAAAAAGGTGTATACTTTTGCAACTTTGATTTTCAGAATTTTGAATTGTCATGCTCATATTTTAATTTGTTCAGACAAATTGTGACAGTATGAGGAATGTTTTATCTGCATTTTTTTTCTTCTGAAGAAAAATCTGGTTTAAATAACTTAGTTTCTTCTATTGCACAGCTCACTACTCATTATTTATATTGTGTGTCTATGACTCTTCTTCCAGGGCTGTGGCCACTGGCAGAGCTAGATCATGGCTAAATGGAACCCTAGGTAGGATAATAGATCAGTACACCCCCCCCCCCCCCCCACAGCCATTCCAGTGTCCCATTACTTGGCTATTTTCCTCAGTTACCATAAACACTCTTCAGACCTGTCAGTGTGCATATTATTTTCTTTACTTCTACAATGATTACTGATACTTGGATTTAATGTAAACTTTTATTTCAAATGTTATAGCTCAAACACTGATAGCCATGTGCTAAACAAAACAATACAGTTTCACAATGAAAATAGAGTTAGCATGAACAAACAGTAAACGTCCCTATCTTTGAAACTCAAGTTCATTGAAACTGCATTGGAACCAACATTCGCATTTAGCTAGTGGTGGATTAAGTTTACCTGGGGGCTGTTTTCAGACCATGGGTCCCTTGCATGCCCTTTTAGGACCATGCATAAATGCATGTGGTCTTTGTTTCACCTCCCTGATTGTGTTACATTGTATTCCTTGGATAATACACCTTGGATAATACACCACTACTTGTTAGATTGTGTTTTAAATGTGTAGTTTTGAACATTTTACCAGTAGGTAGTGAAATAAAACATGAACTTATAATGACAAAACTACCCATTTTAGTACATTTCAATGATAAAAGGCCACTCAAATGTCTGTCATTACAATCCACCAATGTCAGTCAATATGCACATTCCATGCAGAAGTAAAAGTCATCTGAATAATTTCACATTAAAGAGAACTATAACTAATGAAGAAGTTGCTACTGGCAAATAACTTTGCATTTCTGTATTTCATCTACAAATTAAGTGCTTTCTGCCCTTGAAGGATAAATTGCCTGTGTTACATAAAGAAAAAAAAGGTGTGCTAGTAATATTGCACTAGGGGGTGTCTGTCAAACCTACAACAGGTTGATAGTTAGTAGGCATCTCATACAAAAGAAGACACACTCAGTACAGCAACCTCATCCCCCTTATGCTTCACACTAGTGACAGCTGTCAGTCTACCTGTCGTGGGAAGAGAACTCAACATTCTGCACCAAAAGCAAGTGTGCTACCTTCTGTACCACTGACATTGAACAACACAGCTTTAAAATTCTGTGCATAAAAGTGACAGATTTCAATCCTCAATGATTAACAAAACATAAAATAAAGTTAAAGGAGACCTGGCAGTTGATGTGGAGGTTTAAGGCATTTGCCTCCCCTTAGTTATTAAGGCTCAGGGTTTGACTCTGAGCAGAGTCACTTAACTAGAATGTGCCCATAAATGGGACATCACACACACATACACACACACACACACACACACACACACACACACACACACACACACACACACACACACACACACACACACACACAAACACCTGCTCTAAAGGAAAGAGCTGTACACTCACCACAGTGGATCTGTGCTGCATATCCAGTCATCCTATTGCTGTGTATCTCCTCAGCTTCCCATGCGGGTTTACATGACATTAGGATTTCTGGGGCTTTGTAAGGAAGTTCTCCATTGGAGTCCTAATTTCTGGCTGTGTTTATGAAAGGTGCCTTCAGGGGTATTTTACTTACAGATTTTTTTTTTTTTGTTGAAGCTGAAGCCTCCCAGACAGCATGGGCCCTAGGCAGCTGCCTAGGTCAGTTAATGCCTGGCAGCTGGTATTATTTTGAGGAGATTTGCATAGCTGCATTCTCAGAACCTCCCAGATGATACATGGGATTTTAAATTCTTCCTTGGATAGAGATTTAGTGTTTAGTCCCTCTGCTGAAGATGATCAAAAAAGTGTGATGAAAGGGGCAAACTGAGCCAGGGAATCTCTAAGATTCTGGGATGTGAACTAGACACTCACTTCAAAGAGCTTTAATTTTACAGTTTTTATCTACATCCATTTCTAAGGTTTGCCTCTCAGGCTTGGTCACTGCAAAGGAATACCTCAGGATTTTTGGTCTCATGGCATTTCATAGGTTCATAGGTGCTTACTAGGCTAACAACCACAAGTGCCTTTTTAAGCTTAACCATGCATCACAAATCTCTGACAAGTTCTGATACCCTTGCTTGATTAGTGTAAGCAGAGGCTTGAGAGGTGAAACATTTACAAGCAGAAGCCTGGGAGATGAACCATTTACAGACTGCCTGTGTCCATTAGAGACATAGGTGCCAAATCAGGGATGAATTTCCTGTTCCCCATCCACTTGTCCAAGTTACACTTGAATTGTATTAGGGAATAACTCTGATTCACATGTATAGGTAGCCTGTTCCAGAGAAGGGGTAGTCTCTGGGATACATACCTGTCTCTCCAGCAGATTGTATTTAAATTACAGGCAAGGTTTAAGTCTTTAGAATAGGTAATTTTGATGCTGTTTGTTTTGTGAATATCCAAGTTGAAGATCAGAGTGTGGTCTGACAATGCCTTGTATGTCAGGCATAGATCTCGCCTCAAGAGCCTGTAGAAGACAGAATACAGGGATAGGGCCTTGAGGCAGTCTGCATAGGGCATGTTACTTATGCCCTGTATTCTTTTAGTGAGGAACCTCTGTGGACTTTCCAGTTGTTGGATATGCATGGCTAGGTACATACCAAAGCGGGCATTGTACTCAATGATAGGTCTGATGAATGCCGAATACAGTGGAACACTGACTTCCTTAGGCCTACCTTTGTTTATAAGTTGCACAACATAAAATGATTTCCTCACTACTATAGACACTTGATGGTCAAAGGCTAGATTACTGTATATGTGTGTCCCGAAGTCCCTGAGTACTGAGTTATCTCTTAGGGATATGTTGTTAATATGATAGTTACCATGGGTGAATGACTTCCAGAAAGATACTATTATGCATTTCTTGGTATTTAGCTTTAGTCCATGGCTCTGGCACCAGTTGTTTGTCTGTATCAGCCCTTCCCGGAGAACATTTGTGTCAGTGGGTGATTCAATGACAGCTCCTAATTTGCAGTCGTCTGCAAATTTAGTCAGCCAGAGGCTACTGACATTAACCTTGACTTCAGAGAAGTAAATGCCAAAAAGGAGCAGTCATAGGACTGATCCCTGAGAGACTCTATTTGTGACTGGCCTCTTTGTACAGGTGGACTCCCCAATTCTGACTTCCTAGGTCCTGGGTGTGACCCTGCTGGCTGTCCACTGGGTGACAGAAGGGTTTGTACCTAAACCTCTTAAGTTTGTCAACAATCCCTGAGTGGGGGATTGTGTCAAATGCCTTGTCCAGGTCAAGGTACACATTATGAACCATTTTGCCCTCACCCATTGCTTTGATGAGCTCCTCAAAGAAGTCCACCAGGCTAAGTAGGTATGACTTGCCCTTGATGAAACCAAACTGGGGTGGGTCCAGTGTATGAAGATTTCCTATGTCAATATTGATTATAGGTTCAGAGGTTCATAGGTATTTACTAGGCTAACAACCACAAGGACCTTTTTAAGCCTAGCTATGCATCCCAAATCTCTGACAAGTTCTGATACCCTTGATAAGTGTAAGCATGGGCCTGTGAGATGTACAATTTACAGGTTACTTGTATCCATTAGAGGCATAGGTGCCAAACCAGCGATGAATTTCTGGTTTCCCATCTAATTGTCCAAGTTGCATTTGAATTGGGTTAGGGAGGCACTCTGCTTCACATGGATGGGGAGCCTGTTCCATAGATGTGGTAGTCCCTGGGATACTTACCTATATCTCCAGCAGGACCTATTTATATCACAGGCAAGGTTTTAAGTCCTTAGAATGAGTAATTCTGGTGCTGTTTGCTTTGTGGATATGCAAGAGGTCCGTTAGAGTGGGGTCTGACAATGCCCTGTATGCTAGGCATAGATCTCCCCTCAAACACCTGTAGGAGACAGAATACAGGGATAGGGCCTTGAGACGGTCTGCATAGGACATCTTACTTACACCCTGTATTCTCTTAGTGAGGAACGTCTGATGAGGTTTCATTTGTTGAATATGCCTGGTTAGGTACATACCAAAAGGGGCATTGTACTCAATGATAGGTCTGATGAATGCCGAATACAATGGAACAGTGACTTCCTTGTGTTAGATATATGTTTAGAGATTTATAAATGCATGTATACCTGCTTCCTAGTTAGATGCATAGACTTCTGTTTGCCAGAATATATGTAGAATGATATAGTCAGTTAGATGCATGCATTTCTGTTTACTAGAGGGTTAAGAATAAAATAAAACGGCATTCATCTGTAAATATAACAAGAAAGTCTGGTACAGCTTGAGAAAAATGCTGACAAGGTCAACTCCTTAAAAAAACACATGCAGCTGAATGTACAGTGTCTGGTACAAGCTTCAAGGAAAACAGGCAAGGACACAGGTGCAAGAATGAACAGACTTCCTAGACTGTTACATAATTCACCTTGAAACAGAACACAAAGGAGCTTATTAAAAGACTGCATGACATCAAGTGCGGGGAGTATCAAAAGAATGCTTTCATACAGAAACATTCTCAAACAGGAAAGACTCCCAAAAAGTTTAATAAACAGACTATATGCCATCAGAAAATACCCAAGTAATGACTTTGAGAGTTCCCAAAAGACTGTTTTCATAAGAATGTATATATATATATATATATATATATATATATATATATATATATATATGTATCAGATTTGATTTCTTGTGAGATCTGCTTAATGGTGAACATCTGTCATAGGTTCATAGGTTCATAGATTAGTACTAAGCTAAGTGCCCTTGAGAGCCATTTTAAGCCTAGCCAATTATCCCTTGTGAGACTCAAACCCTGAACCTTGTGTTTGTAAGGCAAACACATTAACCATTAGACCACCCTACCAACCCCAAATTTGCTCTTCATAGGTTCATAGTTTAGTACTAAGCTAACTGCCCTTACGAGTCATTTTAAGCCTAGCCAATTACCCCTTGTGAGACTCAAGCCCTGCACCTTGTGTTTGTAAGGTAAACACCTTACCCATTAAGCCACCCTCCCAACCCACTTTCATCCTGTATGAAGAGCAAACTTGAGGACTGTAAACCCTGCAATCTTTACAGTGTTCTCTGTTATATAGACAAGTTATTTAGTTCTGCGCAAGAAAGTTAATAATATACTGCTAAAAAGGTTAATAGTCTGCAAAGTTTATGTGCACTAACCAGACTTTGTTTTTTACAAGGCACTGAAGCAGTGGGCTAATTAGATTTTGGTTTCAGCACACAAACTAGGCACCAACACAGAAGCTGCAGTCAACAGTATCAGTAAGTAAGACAAGACTGTCAGTCATTCATTTTAAATAACTTTTCACCTTGGACTTAGATGCCATACCTTTGTTTATACGTTGCACAAAATAGAATGATTTCCTCATCACTGTAGACACGTGATGATCAAAGGCTAGATTACTATTGATGTGTGTCCTTAAGTCCCTGACTACTGGGTCATCTCTATGGGTTGTGTTGTCAATGTGATAGTTACCAGGGATGGATGACTTTCCAAAAGATACTATTATGCATTTCTTGGTATTTAGTTTTAGTCCCTGGCTCTGACACCAGTTGTTTGTCTGTGTCAGCCCCTCCTAGAGAACATTAGTGTCACTGTGAGATTTGGTGACAGCTCCTAATTTGCAATTATCTGCAAATTTAGTCAGCCAGAGACCACTGACATTGGCCTTTACTTCTGAGAAGTAAATGCCAAAAAGGAGCGGTCCAAGGACTGATCCCTGACGGACTCCACTTGTTACTGGCCTCTTTGTAGAGGTGGACTCCCCAATTCTAACTTTCTGTGTCCTGTATGTGAGCCAGTTGGCTATCTACCGGGTGATATACAGGTTTGTACCTAACCTCTTGAGTTTGTCAACAATGCCTGAGTGGGGTATTGTGTCAGATGCCTTGGCCAGATCAAGGTAGGCAGTGTGAATGATTTTGCCCTCATCCATTGCTTTGGTGACCTTCTCAAAGAAGTCTACCAGGTTGAGTAGACATGATCTGCCCTTGACGAAACCAAACTGAGTTGGGTCCAGTGTCTGGAGGTTTACTATATATGTCCATGATAATTCTTTCCATGGCTTTGCATATGAGACTAGTGAGACTTATGGGTCTGTAGTTTCCAGGGTCTACATATGGCCCACATTTGTGCAGAGGAATGACTGTTGTGCAGAGGGATGACTATTGCTGTTCTCCATTCAAGAGGCATGAAGCCTATTTGCAGGCTACACTTAAATAGCAATTCCAAAGGTCCTGATAGGTCATGTTTCAAGCTATTTAGAAGGCATCTTGAGATATTGTCTGGGCCCATTGATGTAGTGTTCTTGACCTTAGAGAGAGCATTAAGGATCTGTTCCCTAGTGAAATCATGGGGAGTTATATTTGATGGTATTTCCTGAGGGAAAGTTGATGGGGAGAGAGTGGGAATAAAGTTGGCACTGCATTAAGTTTGCTATATTTTCTGGCTGTGTATAGGTAGCTCCATTTATAATGAGCTCTGCACACAATTGTGTATTGCCTTTGAGGTTGTGGAGATAGCTAAAGAATGCCTTGCAGTTGTCCTTGGCCTGGAAGGCCAAATTTAACTCACATTTTTCTTTGGTAGACTTTATTTGTCCTCTGAGTTTTTTATTTAGTTTGATGGGAGTGCTTTTATCCTACTGGGTGCTGCACCTCCTAATTTTTGCTATAATTTTCTTCCTTCTGTTATAAAGCCTGTTGATGTTGTGATTACACCAGGGTGGCTTGTTTTTTTGAGTTAGTTCTGTACTTCTTCATGGTGGGTACAGCTGTCTCTATGCAGCTATTAATAGGCTTTTATAGGGTTTCTGTGAATGGTTCTGTGTAGGTAGCAGTGTTCTCAAGGTGTATGGGGATCTGAAAGCTTGAAAGGTTATCACTTTATAGTAGGAAGTTAGCCTTAGAGTAGTTCCTGAATATTCAAGGGTTAGCTGGGGTTCCAGATTTTATTTTTACTTCAAAGGAGACCCTTTTATGGTATGACTTTACCAGAGAAGACATTAAACTAGGGAGTGTACAGCACTCTCCAATATTAGTGAGGATCATATCCAGTATGGTTGCACCCCTTGTTGGTGGTATTGACAGTTTGGTCCAGAGAGTTTGTGTTTACAAAATCCAGGAATCTCTGTGCCTGTATGTTTGGTGTTGTATATGATTCCCAGTTAATAGTGGGGTAAGTAAATTCGCAAATGAATGTGGTATTGGGTTGGATGGTGAGTGTTTCCAGTAAGCTCTAATACGTGGTATGGGTTTCCTGGGTCATAGAGGTGGACCTGTAGGTTACAAGGAAGTGGCATTGGATTTTTCCTATGTTGATTTGAATATATAGCAGCTCAAGTGCATTGTCTTGTTTGACCAGCCTTGATGTATATTTATTTTTTATGTAAATCGAGACACCTCCACCTTTTGTCCTTGTCTGTGTAGTAGATAGTCTAAGTGTGTGGAAGGCACTATAAACTTTCACTGTTGGTTTGCTGTCTGCAGCTTCAATCCATGTCTCAGTGACCACACTGATGTCAGCATTGTCTAGGGTGAAGAGAGCTTCTAGGGAGTGGAGTTTTTGTTAGACTCCTAGCATTGAGCAGTAACACCTTTAGATTTTATTAGTTTTGATTTGCTATGTTGGAAGTACTTTCAGTTTGGCATTGCCTAATAAAAGGCATTATGGAGGAGGACAATGTTTTAGCTAATATTTGAAAGCCTAGAAGGGAGAGGTGCAGACCACCCCTGGCAAAGCAGCAAGGTCTGTTAACCATCTCCTTCTATGCTGACAAATATTGCACCCACGTAGAATAACATCAGAAACTAAGCCAATTATTAAAGGCAGTCATCTTTTGTTCATATTATAGCATCATCCTTGGAGAAGATAAAATGCTGCTCAGTGCTAGGCTCATATCAACATAGGACACATATTCAGAGAGCTCCACAATGTCTCTCTTCAGTATAGCCTAGGGAGGTACATCTCATGATACCTCTGACAAGACTCCACATGAGAAAGCTACATTGTTATCTGAAATCTCTTTGGTCACCTTTTATCTTTTCAAATCCTGGTGTTGGGGGTTGTAAGAAGTGAAATCTTTTGTTGGAGACAACAGATATCCTTAAATCCAGGTTTCACTTTCTGTCTCCCTGCACCAAAGCAGTCAGTCACCTCAGAAACTCCTGACTTTACTTAGGGAGCAGTTTCAGAATGGCTAAAAGTGCAGGGGGTGTGGGACACCAAAGATAAACACAAGCACATAAATATCAAGGACATGCTTGCCCTGATCAAGGCACTCAGCTCTCTGAGCCATCTTTGATCCTTAGGACCTCTTCAAGTGGTTACAAACAATATCGTAGTCATGAGGTACATCAACAAGCAAGGGGGAACCGGGTCATACCCATTTGTAGACTAGCCATGTTTATTTGGGATAAAACTTCACAGCACAGTCTTACTGTACAGGCATCACACATTCCATTGAAGCAAAATTGTAAAGTTGACAAGCTAAGTAGGACTAGAGCAGACCCTCACAAATGGAAACTAGATCAGGGGGTCTTCCAAGATTTCATCCATCTGTCTGGATTTCCTCAATTAGACCTCTTTACCAGTTAATTGTGCAGAGATGAGGCAAGATTCTGCTCTAGGATTCCATGCAAAAGGTCTGGCAGACAGATGTCTTATCTTGTCCTTGAACAGACTCAGAAATGGCAACAAAAATAAACTGAACACAAAAACTTAAATAACAGACAGACCCAAAAACAGTTCACCCATACTTTTAGCATGGACCGAATAGCTTATTTGGATATTGACTTGAAGAAGGATTTGAAGTATAATTGTTATAGTGCTAGAATATTTAGAAAGGACACCTACTCCAATGCATTTTTGCACTTCAGCAGCTGTCATCCTTTACCCCAGAAACAATAGGTGGTGAAAGGGCAGCTGGTGAGGGCAGCCCGTATGGTGTTAAATGAGGAGGACTTTTTAATATAATGTGAGAACCTTGGAGAAATTTTTTATAAGAGAGGATACCCTGAACGGCTTGTAAAGGACTTAACTGTGGAAGTAGTAAACAAAAGACAGAGGGGGTTTTACCAACCCATTTTGAGGGTGAGTGAGGTGATTCAACCAACTATATTAGAAGGACATGTTAACGTAAGCGACCCAATAGGTCCTTCCAACTTCATTATTTCATATAACTTGGATGGCTGTTATATAATGAACATCATAAATAAAAATTGGGACCTAATTAGGTCTGACAACATTTTATTTGGTAAACTCCAAGGTCCACCCAGAAGAGTGTTTAGGAAAGGAAAAAACCTGAAGAACCTTTTAGAAGGAAATAAGGGAAGAATGCACTGTTCTAATATCAAAGGAATGTGCAAATGTCAGATGTGCTCCTACTGCCCATACATTGACACAGGCCAGACTTTTTCTATACGTGGTTCGGACTACAGTACTAAAAGCAAATTCAGACAAGTCAGGTACTATCTTGACAGAAGTAAATCTTTCATATCTTCAGATCAGTTGTTCATTGCTTGTGAGTATTTGAAGAAAGAACAAGCTGTATCAAAACAACTATTCCCAAACGATTGTCTAAATCTGTTACCTTTTGTTTTACTCACCATAGCAAAACTGTTCCAGACAAGATTAAGGCGTGCTGTAGGAGGACCTTGGCTTCATTTGTGGGTTTTTGGAAAGGGTTGTATTTTAGAAGTATTCTAGAAGCTGCTCCTTGGTCTTCTGTGTGTACTTTTACAAAGCACTATAAGCTTGATTCCTTCTGTAGGTCCACATCAAGCTTTGCTGCACCCATTCTCCAGGGGCTCCTGGAATCTTCTCCTTCCACCTCCCAGATATAGTTAGCTAAGGTAGTCTACTCACATAGCTAAGGCTACTGCAGCAGTGATAGGTTCATAGGTTGGTACTAGGCTATCGGCCCTAGGGCTTATACAAGCCCACCCATAACAATTCCCTGGATATTTCTTACCACAATATTTACTTCCCTGGACCCCTGTCTTGCAGGGCGACTGACATGATCCCCGGGGTGAATTTCCTATCTCCCATCCAATCGTTAAGGTTCCTTTTGAAGACGGCCAAGGAGGCGCTCTGTTTAACATGTATGGGCAGTCTATTCCAGAGTATGTGGAGTCTGTCGGTCAGGAACCTATTCCTCCAGCATATTTTGTTCATTGTGATGACAAGGTTTAGATCCCTGGAGCATGTGGGTCTGAGGGATTGGGATTTCTTTAAGTGTAGCATGTCCAACAGCTCTGGGTTTGACATGGCCTTGTATGTTAAACAGAGATCACATCTGAGTAGACGATATGCCACAGAGTATAGTTGGGTTTTTTTTTAGGCGGTCAGCATAGGGCATCTGCTTTAGGCCTGTGATTCTTTTAGTGAGGTATTTCTCCGGTCTTTCCAGCTGTTATAGATGTCTTGTGAGGTACATACAAAATGGGGTGTTGTACTCTATAATGAGTCTAATGAGGGATGAGTACAGTGGGACAATGACCTCCTTTTTTCTGGATGTAAAGCCCTTAGTGATGAGGTGTGCCATATAGAAGGATTTCCTGACTGTTGTGGCGATGTGGTTATCAAAGGTGAGATCACTGTCCACCTGTGTTCCTACATCTCTCATCACACTTCCAGTGTTTAGTGTATTGCCACCTATGTGGTAATTCATGGGTACATGGTTTTTCCCAAAGGGGATAACTATACATTTCTTGGCATAAACTTGAGCCCATGGCTCTGGCACCAAGCATCTGTTTCTGTAAGGCCCTTTTGTAGAATATCCACATAATTTGGGAATTCAGTAATGGCTCTCAGTTTGCAGTCATCTGTGAACTTTGTTAGCCAAAGTCCCTTATTGTTGGTCTATACTTCAGAGAAGTAGATGCCAAACAAGAGCAGTCCCAGGACTGAACCCTGAGGTACTCCACTTGTCACTTTTCTGGAGCTGGATTTGGAGTTGGTTACTTTTACAGTCTGGGTTCTGTCAGTAAGCCAGTTGGCAACCCATTGAGTGATGTAGGGATTTATGCCCAGCTTAGTAAGTTTATCTGTGATCCAGAGTGGGGGATGGTGTTGAAGGCCTTGAGGAGGTCCAGATAGGATGTGTGGACCGCTTTACCCTCGTCAACACTTCTGGAGCCTATTTTGAAGAAGTCAGTCAGGTTCAGGAGGCAAGATCACCCCTTCACAAACCCAAACTAGGTGGGGTCCAGTGTTTGAAGGTTGCCAGTGTCTTTGTTTATAAGTTCCATGATAATGCATTCCATGCCCTTGCAGGTCAGGCTTGTCAGACTGATGGGACGGTAGTTCCTGGGATCCAAGGAGGATCCCACCCTTGTGGAGTGGGATAACTGTAGCTGTGTGCCACTCAGTGGGCATGAAGCCTGAGGTGAGGCTATGATTAAACATGACACTTAGGTGAGGTGCCAGTTAATTTTGTAGTTCATGTAGTACACAGCCCAGGATGTCATCTGGTCCCATGGATACTGTATTCTTAGCTTTAGAGAGTGCGGTTTCTACGTGTGTGGCCATGATTACCGGAATTTGGCAATCTTTTGGTATTGAGATGGGCCTTTTAGGGGGTGAGAGGGGGGTGAAGTTGGCACTAAATCGATCTGCCAGGATATTGGCAATATCCTTGGGATCAGTATATTTAATACCATTCTGTTGTAGCTCAGAGCAGATCTGCACAGCATTTTCATTTAGATTCTTGACATAACTATAGAATGCCTTGTGATTGTCTTTCAAATCTTTGGCAATTTTATTTTCGTAACTAGCTTTGGAGGATTTTAGGAGGGATCTCAGCTTCTTACTGAGGCTGGTAAGGGAGTTTTTTTGCATCCTGGGATTTCCTCTTTTCTGCAACAGTTTCTTCCTTCTGTTGTATAGTTTGTTTATGGCAGGGGGCCACCAAATTGGCTTCCTTTTTTTTGGAGGAGAGTGTCTTGGTTCTATTTGGGATGGCACGATTCATGCACGAGTGGATATGCTCGTACAGTGCCTTAGTGTAGAATTCAGCAGTCGAACTTTCAGATCCTGTCTGTATGGGTGTCATGAAGTTTGTCACTTCTGACTTGAGTAGCATGAAGTTGGCTTTGGAGAAGTTTTTTATGGAGGTTTCCTTACTGGGGGGTGGGGATGAGATGTGGATGTCAAGGGTGATTTGCTTATGGTCAGACCTGACCAATAAGGTGGTGACCACTGGTGTGGAGCATCTATCTCCCATGTTGGTAATGGCCAGGTCTAGGATATTGGAACCCCTGGTGGGACAATGGATTAGTTGGTCCAGGGCATTGGAATTTATGAATTCCAAGAATCATTGGAAAAATGTGTTGGTACCCGAGTAGTTTTCCCAGTTAATGGCAGGGTAGTTGAAATCACCCGAGTATTAGTGTGTTTGGTTGTATCTTAATATTTTCCATTATGTTTAGAAAGGTGTAGTGAGAATCTTGGGGCATGGTGGGGTATCTGTAGTAAGCTACAATTTGGATTGCAGTCTTACCTAGTGTTAGTTGCACCTGGAGAATTTCAGATGCATTGTGTTGGGCAACTAGCCTGAAGGTGTGATTATCCTTGATGAATATAGACACTCCTCCACCTTTAGTGTTTTGGTCTTGTTTTGGTGGCCGAAAAGTGATGTGAGAGTTGTAGCCTGTTATTGCAGTGGTTCTCTCTGGTGCCTTGAACCAGGTCTCAGTTACTGCACAGATATCGATGTCCTCCATTTTTAGGAGTGCCTCGAGAGAATGCATTTTGAGGTTTAGACTTCTAGCATTGAGTAGCATTACCTTCAGATTTTGCATGCTTGTATCTGTTATGGTGGTGGTTTTGTCCTTTGAACCTTGCCTAAAAAAGGCACTATAGGGGTGGCAAGAGCTTTAGCCAGTAACCTGAATCCCAGGGGTGACAGGTGCAGACCATCTCTGGCAAAGCATCATGGTTTGTCGATCATGTATTCCCAGGCAAACAGATACTGGATCCCTTTTGAATGACACCAGAAGTTTAGCCAATTGTTGAAGTCATTCATTTTATCCTTATACTGTGCTATCATTCTGGGCGAAGGCAGGATGCTACTCAGGGCTAGGCTCATACTTGCCTGGGCCACATGATCCGAGAGCACTTCCATGTCTTTTTTCATGTAGTCCAGGGAGGTACGTCTCAAGTTATTCACTCCAACATGAACAATGACAGAGTCATATTTGTACTTGTTGTGGAGTGACTTGAGTGCATGCGTTATGTGGCGGATCCTGGCACCCAACAGGCAGCTGACTGTAAATTTCTCCTCGTTCAGCCTGGTGAGTGGGACATCAGTGTGCCTGACTATAGAGTCACCTATGACTAAAGTGTTGGGTACATTGTCTAGCCTTAGGGGCTGTTGTTGGGTGGCACACTGGAGTTGTGAGCTATGTGCCACTTTGGTTGTGACTGGTGTTTGTTTGCATTTCAGCTTTGGAGGTCCTTGTTGCTTGGGCAGGTTAATGTTAAGGGCATATGTGGGATTAGTGTTACTATGTGTGGGTGTTGATGGTGTGGGTTTTGAAAGGCTGTGTGTTACTTGAGGTGTAGTGCAGGTGTTAACCTTCTCCTCTTGATTGTCTAGCACAATCTTGGCTGGAGAGAGCTTTGCTTCCAGTTTCGTTATGTAAGTACATCGCTCACAGGTTGTACTGTTGGATGGTAGGAGGAGAGGGTTGTCTGTGTACATGAGGCAGTTGCTGCATTGCCCCAGTATGCCCAGATTCACCAGGTGGACAGGAGAAATCACCGGAAGCTGACCCTTGGACATACCTGTTTAGGTGTTTTTTTGTAAAGTAAAAGATCTGTTTTCCCTTAACGTTGCAAGGTACTTTGCAATTATAGGTTGTTTAGTGCCTACGATTAATTTTTCCTTATTGACAAGGAGAGTTGAGTGTCTGTATCAGTTTAAGGCTTTCTAGTGCTTTCCAGCAGGTTCTAGAGCAAGTGCTAGTCACAAGGGTTCAGATTTTAATACTACTACTGAGAAACCAGCTAGTTCTAAGGGAAATTTTGAAGAACAGACTTTCTGGCACCTGGAATAGTTTAACCATAGCCCCATGGTGAAAACTGCACAAACACATGCATTTTAAGCCAGAAAGTTAAAAAGGATAGAAATCAGCCCAAAAAGGCTAATAACATTACAATTTCAGAGCTGGAAACCACTCGTCTAGTGTTAGATAGGCAGTACAATGCTCACCACTCCCACTGGTAAGCAGTAGGACTTCCCTCTACCAAGGTCTGGATAGCTCTGAACACAGAAAATAAAGTCCCGAGACCAGCAAAGCCTGGGATCTGGACTATGCTACCAAGGAAAGGTGGGAAATGAGCAAACAAGATAGTATTTTCTGGGGGGGGGGTTAAAATAGGCTAAACAATGCAATAATACAGTAAATAAACACAGAAAAGGCTAACACACGAGTGTGTGGCCCTAAACAGTAAATGCAATTAAAACTCTACAAAATTAGCAATTTAAAACTTTTTAAATGAAGCAAGGCAAGTGCACAACTGAAAAATGATTTAAGAGGCAGTAATACAGTAGAATAAGCAGCTAGTCTGTATATACAAAAAAATCTATATATACAGAAAAGCAGCTAAAACACACTTAAACAATTCAGATTCAGTGCAACCTAGAGCACTTGAGTTGTAGCAGTATTAAGGACAATACAGTTTTAATACATGCACTAAAATATACTCTACATTTCCAAAATGTTTGAGAAGCACAGTCAGAATACAAGGAGATTCAGGCAATTAAAAAAAACGGAGAAAGGAGGAACAGAAGGAAAGAAACTAAGTGGGTTGGCCTTCTCAGATGTTCTCTCTGTATTAGGTAGAATAGGCTAATATCACTAGACTGGGAGGAGTGTCCCAGATCAAATTTACAGTAGGGGCAGGCAACTGCAAAGCCACCAAATATAACAACAAGACACCAACAGGGAGGGAGGTTGGGGAACAATACTAAAGCTATTAGGCTACACTTTATTAGACAGTAAACACTACAGAAATCTTTATCACAGCAGTGAGGCACAAAATGAAAGTTTTTAAACAGATAAAAGAGTATGGAGACTCTACAGAATGCTTTTAACTGCAAACAAATCAGTTACCAATGCAGATTAGTTAATAGCAATAAAATATAGTAAAAAGTATGCAGCAGGCAATAAAAAGTGCTATATATAAATTGCTAGAAGCAATAACCAATATAAACAAGCCAGAAAAAGGATACTTATTGTTATATATCTCAGATCAGAGTTATAGTCAATGCCGTCCCCCTCCACTCTGCTCAGTGTGTATAGACAGAAATCCTGTCAAGGTTAGGGCTTTTAACTGCAAACAAATCAGTTACCTGTGCAGATTAGTTAATAGCAATAAAATACAGTAAAAAGGATGCAGCAGGAAATAAAAGGTGCTATATATAAATTGCTAGAAACAATAACCAGTATAAATAAGCAAAAAAAAAAAACAGGATACTTACTGTTAAATATCTCAGATCAGAGTTATAGTCAATGCCTCCTCCCTCCACTCTGCTCAGTGTGTATAGAAAGAAATCCTCTCAAAGTTAGGGCTTAAATACCAGAAGATACAACCTTAGACAACTTTAAAAAAAAAAAAGCTCTAAAGAACCAACTCCCACTAGTCAGCAGCCAGTCAACACAATCCTGCTACGAAGGTAAAGAAAGGCTTCTGTTAATTCAAGATGGCCTGGTCATGTGCTTAGAAAAATCACTGCAAAAACAAGCAGGCCCAGAGACAGCAAATCTGAACTGGGATAATACTAAAGCTATTAGCCTACACTCCTTTAGACAGTAAACACTACAGAAATCTTTATCACATCAGTGAGCCACAAAATTAAAGTTTTTAAACATATAAAGGAGCAAGGAGACTCTACAGAATGCGTTTAACTGCAAACAAATCAGTTACCCATGCAGATTAGTTAATAGCAATAAAATACAGTAATAAGTGTGCAGCAGGCAATAAAAGGTGACTGTGCTAAAGTGCTATTTATAAATTGCTAGAAGCAATAACCAGTATAAATAAGCCAACAAAAAAAACAGGATGCTTATTGTTAAATATCTCAGATCAGAGTTATAGTCAATGCCTCCTCCCTCCACTCTGCTCAGTGTGTATAGACAGAAATCCTCTCAAAGTTAGGGCTTAAATACCAGAAGATACAACCTTAGACAACTTTTTTTAAAAACCTCAAAAGAACCAACCCTCACTAGCCAGCAGCCAACCAACACAATCCTGCTACGAAGGTAAAGAGAAGCTTCTGCTAATTCAAGATGGCCTGGGCATGTGCTCAGAACAAGCACTGCAAAAACAAACAGGCCCAGAGACAGCAAATCTGAACTGGGACAATACTAAAGCTGCTAGCCTACACTCGTTTAGACAGTAAACAGTACAGAAATCTTTATCACAGCAGTGAGCCTCAAAATGAAAGTTTTTAAACAGATAAAGGAGCAAGGAGAATCTATAGAATGCTTTTAACTGCAAACAAATCAGTTACCTGTGCAGATTAGTTAATAGCAATAAAATACAGTAAAAAGTATACAGCAGACAATAAAAAGTTCTATATATAAATTACTAGAAGCAATAACCAGTATAAATAAGCCAAAAAAACAGGATACTTATTGTTATATATCTCTGATCAGAGTTGTAGTCAATGCCTCTCCTCCTCTCTGCTCAGTGTGTATATCAGTCAGTCAAGATCAATATGATGAACATGGTACAGTTGTGTAAGTTAAACGTACAGTAACAGTAGATGTTTGAGTGATCAGTGCTGCACTAGCTGCTCCCTCCCTCCATCCTCCATGTTTTTTTGGGTGTTTTATGACAGGGTATGGACATTTATTTCTTGTTTTTCCTAGCATAATCCTTTCAGAGCTCAGTTTGGGTGTGTGGATCATGCATTGAAGCTTTAGAAGCTAGCCATCTGTTGCATCCTTGGCACTATTTAACCCATATAGCTAAAACTTCTGTAGCAGTGATCATTCGAACATCTACTGTTATAAGTATAACTTACACAACTGTATTTTTTTTGCCGGTATCCTACTACCTTTATTATACTATGTTATGATGTATTATGTCTGTACAAATATCGTTTTTCTGTTGTGTATTAATTGTCTTATTAATTGCCTTTTCATAGAACTGTTCTAAAACTTGTGAAATAACTTTGTTTTTAAAGTTGCTGTAACATGTGTGCACAAGAGTTTCATAGCTTCACTTTTAACCTCAAAGTAATGTGCCTGTCTTTTCCTCAATTGTTGTACTAATCGGGGAGAATAGCAGGGCCTGGGCAGCTACACTTAAGACTTCTCTAAGCCACTAAACCCTCCAATTTACCCATAATCCTGTGCACATAAAGACCCTACTCCAGATTTCTTTTGCCACACATCAGTGCATTTGCATTTTCTGGTTCTCCCAGGCTACCATTTATTTTTGGTATTATATTGTGAGAGCTTTGTTTGATATCTTCACATTCAGTATCAATATTTTATTGGTAACCCTTTTTTATGTCATTCCACCATTTTACTTCCTGCATTTAGTTATGGTTGGGGTATTCCCGCAGCATAACTGTTTAACTGTGGTCAAGTTCTGCTTGCTTTTTTGTTGAGATGCTCAGTTTCTTTTTTCTGACTCTTATTTTTTTTTATTATTTGCAAATCTTCCATCATGCTAGTGGTCTGTCACTTAGCAATCAAATTAATTTTCATTTAATGGGTGCATTACTCTTCTCCTGAAGTATTTCTAACCCATGTGTTATTCTTCAGTGTACTCTCTTTATTTAACTGAATGGTGATACTTATCTGTACTGTTTTTGCTTGAGGAAATCTGGTCTTCTCCTTTACGTGCACTAGCAGTTTTAAGAGCAAATATTGATTTTTATGTGCTCTATTTATGTGACCTTCCACTTTCTTCATGGGTGTTAATTACTTATTTACCATAGCCTGTTTGAACCTGGATTTTACAGACCCTCTCAGCATCTCTGTCTTGGCTTGACATCATTTATGGTCTTCAATTCCTTGGGGTCATCACTGTTGGTGGATGTAGTTTTTGCTAGGACCTTGTTCATAGCTCTAATGCATGACCCCAGGAGTCTGTTCCCTTTACTAGGATCTTTTTTATGAGTGTAATACAGGATCTTTGAGAGATGTCTTTTGTTCTCCTCACTGATGTAAAATCTTAGTACCTACCTTGTTGCATACTGCTGACATCAAGGGTTTCAGCATCAGTCTTGAGAGATCAACCTTAGTCCTTACATTGGACCTAGGTTGCCCTTTTCTGTGTGTTTCAGAGTTTTCAGGGCAGATTCAGCACTAAGCATGTGTTCATTAGGAGGCCTGCTCCTGATGCTGCCTGTGGGCTTTTCCTTTGTTAAACCCCTTTCAGTACCAGTAATTCAACTGTTTGGACCAGATCACTCTTTTGACGGAGGGCAACCTTCCCTTGGGATTGTATATATATATATATATATATATATATATATATATATATATATATGTGTGTGTGTGTGTGTGTGTGTGTGTGTGTGTGTATATATGTATATATATATATATATATATATATATATATATATATATGTGTGTGTGTGTGTGTATATATATATATATATATATATATATATATATATATATATAGAGAGAGAGAGAGAGAGAGATCGATAGATACAGATATTGGTTGTCAGTGAATGTCTTTGGTGCCAAAGACTATTGTTTGAGCTTTGGAAACTGGTCAGCTGTTAAATCAAGTTATATAGCACATCAAATGGCATCAGAAATAGTCAGGAATATAAACATCTTATGCAACATCAACAAACTGGTTGGAAGGACATGTATATCTTGCGGAGGATACCACTGCTATGAACAGACTCCCTATCCACATAAAACACTTAAAAATCCCAGTTATAATTCCTGGATGTCATCTCATGAAAATGGAATTTCATTTCTTTTAGATCAAAAATCTGTGTCCCTGAACTTTTTTTTCTTCATAGAACTTCATGCCTGAAAATAGGTTGTTTTTCTGCACTAGAATTTTTTGTAGTGAAAATGTCAATAGTGCAGCAGAACATTAGAGAATTGCTTACACTTTTGTAGCAAAGTGAATTTCATTCTACTGAGCCAAAAGGACAAAATCTATGTGTTTTCCTTTGCTGGATATGACTCGTATTCAGGAATGAGCAAAAGCATCAACAGGGTGAGCCTTTAGTGATAGCACATTGTGAACACAGGCTTGATGACCTGCTCTTTTGCATTTGGAAATTGCATGATTTAGCACTACATAAATAACTCCTTGTAAAAATCGGAAGTCAGGGTGAGTGCAGATTGCAAAGAAGAGTAAGCCAGTAGCATCCTGCTGCTGGAGAGAAGATGTCTAACATTCAATGCTATCATTTTACATCATACTACTGAGAAAAGGTTGTCTGATTGATGACTATGACATCCTGACATCTTAAGACTCACTATTCAGGAATCTTACTCCTAGGTGTTTCTATAAGGTAGGGCCCAAATGCTTCTCTTCACAAGTTGTGTGTGTGGGGGGGGGGGGGGGAGTCTGCCTGGTGAAGGATTTTGTCTGAAACTGGTGAGGAAAGAGCATTAAGGGATGTCCTTCCATATCACTGCTGCACTATTCATAACCTCTGGAATCTACTGCCAAGGATAGCCCAATGTCTGGCCAGTACACCAAAGCCTTTATAACCTAGGGGGCATTGTACATCAGACACACAACTTTCATGCAAATATAGGGCATAAAGGTGACACAGTTATGCTCCCCAACTCAGAACTTCATTGCCTCCAGTCTGAACGCTGTTGCTGTATGTCAGTCTGAAGATCCTTCACTGTGCTGGTTTTACATTTTTCAGATAAGTATCCCACTGGGGTTCTTTTTACTTTTTCTTAAATTGTTTACTGGGTTACATGTCATCCAAGAAAGGGAAATTTCAGTGAGGGAGGCAGATATTCCATACAAAGACTGCCATGATAGGTACTTGTTTTGCTTAAGTGCATCCCACGACCACACACAGTGTTCCATCTGTCAGGCTTTTTTTCCCCAAAGACTTTTGTGTAGTCATCTTTCTTCCCTTTCAATTTAACCTGAGAACCAACATCTCAAGCTTCTGGCCCAAGGTACCATGGCAGTATCCACTTTCCCTGAGCTCCAGCCCCTGCTTAAGTAGAAGGCAGAGAAGTCTAGGCCTGAGTCTGCTGCTGTCCAGCCACCACTGGATGTCTGTCATGAGGTGAATGAGAACCCAGAGGGCAGCCCAGCATTACCTTTGGTTTCTTCTGCCTCTTGCATGTTCTTGGAGGCCTTGCAAATATCTGTTGCAGACACTGAAGTGGAACCATGGCCGATCATTCCTGAGGGGCCTAAGGGAATTCCTAAAATTCTTGTATGGGAAGAAGTGCCGGGTACCTTTATTGAATCTAGGCAGGGTCCAAACCTCTGTGTTTTGTCAGAGTGGCCATCCCTGTGAAGAAAAGGCAAAAGACTAAACATGTGGTGTCTACTCTGAGGGATCCACATAAGGAATGGCAAGACTTTACTTAAGACTTGTTCAATGCCTTGATAGCACTGAAGGCTCCTCAGGGAGTTTCAGGTCCTGCTTCTCTTTGATCCTGTACCCCTAAGAGGGCTAGGGATCCACAGTCTTCAGAAGGGGATTCTGATTCTGAGGCTGACTCCTTGACCTGATCATCCCAATTACCTTCATGTTTAGGTTATGGATCTGAGGAGGAAGAATCTGTCAGCCCTAATTCTCCTTTGGTGGAGCTTTCCATTAGTGACACAGTCCTGCACATGATGGAACATTTCAAATGGGATTGTTCCCAAGATGTCCTTCAAGAATGCAACTGCGGTCCTGACATATGGGTTGTCCTGCCTCAGGCAGCCCTTCGGTCGGCCGGATTCCAAAGTCTGGGTCCGGCGTCGGCTGATGTCGCCTCTTCCTCGACGTCAGAGCGGCTGGGGTATAAAAGCATCAGCCGACACCATCTTCTTCAGTCTTTCTTGCTGCGCGGTGCCCGAAGCAAATCAGTTCGCAAGTGCCGGTCGGCCAGCTCCTGTGTTTTCAGATCCAAAGTCATCAAAAAGCTAAGTACCCCATTGGGGAACCTTTTCTTGCCTCGGCCGATGTCAGATAAAACTGCAAAAGTTAATAATTGCTTGTCTTGTGGTAAACAAATACCTCATAAGGACTTCCATTCTTACTGCCTTCCCAGCCTCGGCCCAGACCACGACGTCTCGGCCTGTGCTGCCTGTGCTTGTTTCAATAAGCGCACACTTAGGCGCCGGGCAGAATTTGCTGAAGACTTTTTTGGGGAAAATTACTCCTATATCATGCCGTCGGAACTACCGACAGCACATATTTCCAAAAAACGGAAGGACCGGGACCGACATTCGCGGCCCACGACTTCCACCGACACCACGCTAAAGCCTACTGCGAGTGCATCGGTCTCTTCGGAGGCAGTAATTCAACCGCTCCAGGCCGACGACACGGCTTTACCGCACACTTCGGTCCCAGAGGCTACCCCGGTGCCAGTTGTTGATTTCCCTCCTGAAACTGAAGCCCAAGATTTGCCTGACACCATACCGGTGGACAAAGTTACTCCAGCACGTGGGGCAGCTAGGCCTCCTGTGTCTATGTCCATCAAGGCCTACACACAAGCTAAGGCTGCCAGCCAGGCTAAGTCTCACCCTCCTAAATCTTTTTCACAGGGTCCCACTTCTGATAAACAGATCATGACTTTAGCTGCAGATCTAATTTCTTTAATCAGGGGCTCTCAGGCTCATCCAGACAGAGATTCTCAGCCACCTTCAGACAAAAGGACCAGGGTTGAGCAGGCAGATAGCCTTTCCTCAGATGAAGTCTCTGATGAGTCAGGCCATTCAGATTCCCAGGAAGAATCCTTCTCGGCCTACGAGGATTCTGATGCTGATGAATCCATTCCCTCTGCCTCTACTCCTGAGGATATTTCTTTCGGGGAAATTCTCCACTCCATGAGAGAGCATTTTCAGTGGCAGGGCCAGGATTTCTCCGACTCCAGGAAAAGGCTTCGGACTTTCCTTAAGTTACCCCAGCACAGGCCTTTAGCTATACCCCCAGTGTTAGATGTATTGGATGTGTTCTCAGACTCCAGTACTTCTCCTGATTCTCTCCCTCCTGCTCCTGTCAAGCCAGACAGATATTACAGGGTTCCTGAAACTCATAAACATATCTTTAAGGCCCACTCTGTTGATCTAGAAACTATTTCTCAGGGGCCCAAAGGAGTGGCCACTTCCACGGCCAAAAATCCTTTGCCCGCAGACAGGGAAGCTAGGTCCCTGGAGAGGTGGGGTAAAAAAGTTTATACCTCATCCACCCTTGCCATGAGGGCACTTAACTGTCTTTTTCATATGTTTCAGTATCAGGATTTCTTGATGGATGATTTGCAGAAAAAGTTAGCCTCTCCTGAGCCTTTAGATAGAAAGGCCTTATAGGATTTGGTTCATAATACTCAGCAGGTTAGCAATCATTTTCTTCAGTGTGGTTATGATGCATTGGAAGCTTCATGTAGGGCTATGACAGGGGCCGTCATACGTAGACATGCTTGGTTGAAAGAACAGACATTGCCAGATCATGTTAAAGTAAAGCTTCTAGATGCACCTCTGGAAAAAGACAAGCTATTTGGTGCTAATGCACAGGGTGTGTTGAAATCAAATGAGGAAAAGGCTAAATCAGTACAAACAGTCAAAGATTTCCTCCAGGTTCAGCCACCAAGGTTCAGTAGGAATTGGCCTTCGAAGAATTGGTCCTTTCCAGACACTGACAAGTTCCAAAGGGGAAAAAATAGGCATGCTCGAGGTAGAGGGCAATACCGAGGCTCCTACAGGGGCCGCCAATGGCAACCAACCAATCAGAGAAGTGGCGCAGGGACTTCTACTGCTCCACAGGGACAATCACAATGACTTGACTTTGACACCGCCGACCAAGGCTCAAAGAGAAGCACCTTTAGGCGGAAAATTATCTTTATTTTCAAAAAATTGGCATGTTTTTACAAAGGACAAATGGATTTTGGACATAATAAACAAAGGTTACAGGTTCCACTTCCATACCTTACCAACAAGACAAGGCATGCCAGACCTGCCACAAAAATCAAAGGGCAGAGGCACTCATACAAGTTTCAAAGCTGCTACAAATCAAAGCAATAGAAAAGGTTCCTCCTCAGGAACAAGGCCAGGGATTCTACTCAAGGCTGTTCCTTGTTCCAAGAAAAGAAAAGCAATGGAGACCTATACTGGACTTGTCTGCTCTAAACACTTTTCTCATTGTGCCAAAATTCAAAATGCTGACGTTACAGCAACTTCTTCCCATGCTGGGCAAGGGGTCTTGGCTGGTTACTCTGGACCTCAAGGAGGCATACCTGCATGTCCCAATCAGACACAGCTGCAGACGATACCTCAGATTTCTTGCAGGGTCAGAGCATTATCAATTCTCAGCATTGCCTTTTGGCTTATCTACTGCGCCCAGAGTATTCTCGAAATGCCTGGCATCAGTAATTGCACATTGCAGACTTCAGGGGATACAAATATACCCCTACCTGGATGACTGTCTTATACAAGCAGACAGCAAGCAAGCCTTGATAAGAAACTTGGACTATGTCATTCACTTACTACAGGCTTTGGGATACACAGTCAACATTCAAAAATCAAGACTACTGCCATCCCAACAAATAATTTTTCTAGGAGCCAAACTGGACACAAACTCACAAATGGCTTTCCTCACAGAAGAAAAACAAGAACAATTACCAGATTACCTCAAAAGCCTAGCAAGGCTCACCCAGATGACTGCAAGGAAAATCCTGCAGGCCCTGGGCTTCATGGCATCTTGCATTCTTCTGATTCCACTGGCAAGACTACACATGAGAAAACTACAATGGTACCTAAAAGGTTTATGGTCTCAACACAGCCACAACTTAAAAGCAATTACTCCACTCATTCCATGTCTACAAAAGGAATTTTTGTGGTGGGCACAAGCAAGCCAGCTAAACAAAGGCATGTCTTTCAACAAACCTCAAGCAAGCCAAACCATTACAACAGACACCTCAGATCATGGATGGGGGGCGCACATGGAGGGCAGATGCATTCAAGGACAATGGGCACCCCGAGAATTGCATCTGCACATCAATCAAAAAGAGATGTTGGCAGTGCTTCATGCAATCGAGGCCTTCGGAAAATTTCTTCAGCAAGGTCTTCTGCTAATAAAGACAGACAACACCACTGTTATGTGGTACATAAACAAACAGGGAGGCACCCATTCTTACCCCCTCTGCAGACTAACAATGGCTCTTTGGGAAAAGTCCCTGAAACTGAACATACAGTTGCAATCCCAGTTTGTCCCAGGCAAGGACAATGTTCTGGCGGACAGTCTAAGCAGAAACATTATGGACCCGCACGAATGGATGTTGCATCCAGACATTTTTTCACAAATAACTCATGCATGGGGAAGGCCGGACATAGATCTCTTTGACTCACACCTCAATCATCATCTGAAGAAGTTCTGCTCAAGGACACACCATCCTCAAGCCTGGAGAATGGATGCTCTCTCCTTCAGCTGGAATTCTCTAACAATCTATGCATTTCCACCTCTACCATTAATGATCAAGGTGTTACTGAAGATCAAAGCAGAACAACCGAAAGGCATTTTGATAGCTCCAGACTGGCCAAGACAGCACTGGTATCCATTACTAAGGAGCATAACTCGTACCAAGCCGTGGCTCCTGCCTCAATGGCCTTTGCTTATAACTCAGCACAATTACAGGACTGTTCATCCCAACCTGCAAACATTGCAACTAACAGCTTGGAGGGTTCCATGACTTCTCCCCATATCTCTCTCTCCAAAAAAGTTCAAGAGATCTTACTGGAAGCACGCAGGCCTTCCACCAGAAAAACTTATTCAGCCAAATGGAAGAGATTCAACATCTGGAATGCCAACAAGGGTCAGGATGCATCAGTAATGAGCATCCCACAGATACTAGAATACTTGGCAGAAATGCTTCACAATGGCCTTTCATATTCTTCCATAAAAATACACGCTTCAGCAATTTCAGCAAAATACAACTGTGATCCACCTGTGTTTTCACATCCTTTGCTAAGACAGTTTCTAAGAGGAATAAAGAATATTAAACCTCCAAGAAAACCACCAGTGCCTGCATGGGACCTCAATTTCGTCTTGGAAAAATTTACTTTTCCTCCTTTTGAGCCAGCAGCATCTTCAGAATTGCAATTTCACTCCTGGAAAACAGTTTTTCTGTTGGCAATTACTTCAGCAAGAAGAGTCTCGGAGATACAGGCCCTCATGGCAGTACCTCCATTTCTCATTTTCCATCAGGACAGAGTCTCTTTAAGAACCAATCCTTCATTCATGCCAAAAGTGATATCCAGGGTTTCTCTAAATCAAGCAATTCACCTGTCTACTTTCTTTCCCAATCCTCAAAATAAAGGAGAAAAACTTCTGCACACTTTGGACATACACAGGCAATTGTGCTACTACTTGGACAGAACAAAGGCCAACAGAAAGTCTGACCAACTATTTGTAGCTTACTCTGCTGGAGTACAAGGAAAACCAATTTCCAAACAAAAAATTTCAAAATGGATTGGAAACTGCATCAGATTCTGCTACTCTTTCCATGGAAAAGGTGTGCCAGCCAATATCAGGCCACACTCCACCAGAGCTACAGCCACCTCCACAGCCTTTCTAAGAGGGGTGGCTACAAAGGACATTCTAGAAGCTGCTACATGGAGCTCCATGCATACATTTTCCAAGCATTACAACCTGCCTTTATATTCCAGATCCCGAGCAGGCTTTGCTTCTGCAGTCCTGCAGGGCATTTTAGCTACACCATCCTTATTTTAGATCCTACCACCCCCAGCTTGGCTATGGTATTCAACCCATATGTCAGGACTGCAGTTGCATTCTTGAAGGACATAGTACAGTTTTGTACCTACCATGAATGTAGATGTCCGATAGATATGCAACTGTAGTCAGGTTTTCCCTCCCTCCTACCCCTCTGTAATTCTCTTTTTTAGGGTCCACTCCCCCTTTTTCAAATTAGCTGGGGATATCTGTTATGGTGTATCTGTTTATTACTGTTGTGCATGTTTGGAATTTTTATCCATTCTCTAAATTTAGCCTTCCTTGGAGGGCACCTGGCATCTGGGGCAAGAAACACTGAAGAAGATGGCATCGGCTGATGCTTTTATACCCCAGCCACTCTGACGTCGGGGAAGAGGTGACATCAGCCGACGCTGGACCCAGACTTTGGAATTCGGCCGACCGAAGGGCTGCCTGAGGCAGGACAACCCATATGTCAGGACTGCAGTTGCATATCTATCGGACATCTACATTTATGTAGGTACAAAACTGTACTTTTTGGATATCCAGAAGAGGTATTATAAGTTGTTACAAATGGACTCTCCTAGACCTTCAGGTCTCCCTTCTGTGTTGACTGCTGTATGCATAGCTCACAGCTGTCCAGATCTTTGCAGAACGTCTAGATTTTTGACTGATATTTTTGGTCCATTTCTTATAAAATTGTAGTTTTTTTGGCAAATCACTGGCAAGTTATTGAGGACTTGAAGTCAGAAAATAATATCAGACATTTGATTTTCAGACATCATATTCTTCAGAAAATTCATGTCAATGCAAAACCTATTATTCTCTCAACTTTCTAAGTTTGTACGAGCAATGTTTAAAACGTGTTGCTATTTTTGGGCGTTTGTCCCAGCTTTGTCCAGATTTCTTGCTCTAAGAGGTTGAGACGTATGTTATTAGATACCTTTTCTGCTACTTCCCTAACACCAGATTCTCAGCCTCCAGCTCCTAAGAAACCTGCTATGTTCTATAAGGAATCGGATGCCTGCAAGTTCCTATACAAATGTCCTTCCTCTGGTCTTGCAGTGATTTCTTTTTCTACTGATAAGCCTTCTAGACTGTTGCCTTCTTCCAAGCTCCTTCCATCAGATAAGGACAGTAAAGCTATGACGAGGATTGGTAAAAAGGTATACACTTTGGCTCCTTTAGCCTTCAGGGCCATCAGTTACCAGACTCATATGATAAGTTACATACTGTCTCTTATTTCCCAGGTTAGGAAGCTTGTTTCTGATGTGCCAGTCTTTGAGGGTAAGTTCTCAGCTCTCTCTTTTCTCAGTTCTACCTCTCATGTTGCCTGTCAGTCTGTTAAATGCAGTCATAATGCAGCAGTTGCATCCTCTAGGGCTGCTGCCTCTGGCTGTGTGATGAGGCACTTACTCCTAGCTTTGCCTTCAGGCCTTGCCAGATGGTATCAATGCAAAACTTCTGGCTGCTCCTTTGAATAACTAGAATTTGTCTGGTACTGCCGTTGCTGACCTTTTCAAGACCTTACAGGATCAAGGTAAGGTCATGAAAGGTTTGAAGCAGATTTCTGTCTCTCCTATTCCTAAGTTTCAGAGGAGCTACCTTAGTAAGACTACTTTTTTGTGTAGGCTACCTAGACAGTCTTCCAAATGTAAGAAGGCTCCTAGGGGAGCTTTCTCTAAAAGCCTACTCAAACACTCAGGCCACAAAAGCAGTCTTTTCCTGACAAATCTACAACTATCTGATTGTCTGCTCTCCCTTCCTTTTGGCCAGGTTCCCTTGTCCCTCAGGCAGTCTCTTTCTCTTCCAGTTCAGCAGCTGATCACCACAGACACCTGGGATGTCCTTCAGTTCACATGTTGCAGTATTCTCACTTGTGGGATCCTCCGCCTCAGGCGACTTGAACATCTGGCTCTTATGCCAAAGCTTAATCCTGGTTGCTCTTAGGTGCGTGGGATGTCACACTCAGGGCCATAAACTGTGGGCCATAAATGTGACGTCCCACATGCCCAGACCTCAGAACTTCTCTGCCATAGTTGAATGTCAGCTTGCTTGTTTCACTCCGCTCTTCAGAAGATGATACAGACAAGTACCCCATTGGGGAATCTTCTTCATGTTCACTTAGGCTTAGGTTGCTGTTGCTCTTTTATAGCCGATGTCATCTAGGAAGGGAAAATGTAAGCCCTGTTGGCAAATTCCGCACAAGGATTCCCATGAGCTTTGTCTTTTTTGTTTAGGCTAGTCCCACAACTATACGACTTATAATATTTGTCAGTTATTTTTGCCTAAAACTCTATTCATTCATCTAGCAGCCCTTAAATTGTTCATGGAAAACCAATGACTCAAGCATTTGGCCCTAGGTATGGAGGCTGAACTGGCTGTTGAGGTTGAGCTGCCTAAAAGAAGGCCAAGATTTCAAGGCCTTCTATTGCTGCACCTCTGACATTGGACATTCTGCCAGCTACTAGACTAGAGGCTGAGAGACATCCAGAAGAACTGGCAACTTCGGCGGATACCTTGTCGGAAGCTGCCCTAGAATCTCCAGTTGGCATGTCCGCGAAGGTTACTGAGACATCGGTTCCGCCAATGTCGAGGGGAAACCGGGCTTGACTGGATGGCCGCCTCTGGTTTCGGACAAGGGCTCCTTGGCCCCAGGCTTGATGCCTGATTCTAGGCCTTCTCCTTCCCACACAACTTCTAAGACAACCCCTCTGAAGAGAAAATAGAAAAATAAACATCTGTCTACCACAATAGAAGACCAGCCGGACTGGCAAACTTTTTCTCAGTCCTTGGTTCAGGCCTTTATGGCCATTAGGTCCACTACCTCTCATACCCTAGCCCTAGGTCAGCCTCTACTGCTTCCATCCCCCTAGCTCACACTCAGCAGGAAGATTCCTCTTCCTCCTTAGAAGAAGAATCACTCGCATACACTTCTCAGCTGGCATCTCCCCTGGAGTACTGTTCTCTAGATGAAGACTCCCTGGAAGGAGACTCCCCACCTAAAGATACTACCTTAAGGGAAACTATCTCGAAAATAAAGGAGTACTTCAAGTGGGATTCCACTCAAATGACTGAGGTACAAAACAGATATTTTGAGCTCCTACAGATGGAGTCCCCCTCTCCCTCTGCTACTTCCCCTGTGATTCCAGCTTACCTGGATGCTTTTGCTTCAGCCTGTAAGACTCCTGAATGCCAGCCTCCAGCCCCAAAAAGACAGGATAGGTTCTACAAAGTCCCTGATGACCACGAGTACCTCATTAAGCCATCTATGGCAGATCCAGCTGTCATTGCAGTGGCACCAGATAGGCAGTCCAGACAGATTATTTCCTCCTCCCTTCTGCCATCAGACAAAGACAGCAAAGTGATAGACTGGGAAAAAAGATTTATACTTCATCCACCCTGGCCTTTAGGGCCATTAATTACCAGACACACATGGTTAAATATGCCTTGGACCTAGTCTTTCAGGTAACTTCATTACTCTCTTCCTTGCCTGATTCACCTACCAAACCCCAGGTTACCTCTAAGCTCTCCTTAGCAGCACAAGTTGCCAGACATTCTATAAAATGCAGCTATGATTCTGCTGAGGCTTCAGCTAGATTGGCTGCCTCAGCCTCTGTACTGCGCAGGTACTCCTGGCTCACACTACAACCCCTCCCTGATGATTTCAAAGACACAATCTTAGATGCCCCCCTGGACAATGGATTCTTCCTTGGCAAGTAGTTTACTGAACTATTCAAAAGCTTGCAGTAAAAAAGCAAGAACTTCAGGACCTCAAAAATATATTGGTCTCACCCATTCTGAAATTCTATAGGAACTACACTTCTAAACCCACCTTTGTTAGGAGAGCACCTGCTCCTTCCTCTTCCTCCTCAAAACACAGGAAATGGTCTAGAGAAACTTCACCCCCCCCCCCCCCCCAGGACTGCCTCTTCTCAATCCACCCCCAGGTGGCCCTTTCCAGGCAGAACAATGCGTGACTGCCTAAACTACCTTCCCCTCCATAAAAACAGCTCCACCTGATACCCCAGATCATCCAAGATTTACTATCACAGGGAACCATAGAAAGGGTTCCCACAGGTCAAGAGGGTCAAGGGTTTTACTCCAGACTCTTCCTAGTCCCAAAAAATGGAGAGCCCTTGGAGACCTATGCTGGACTGGTCCCTGTTAACCCCCTTCCTGCAGGTACCATCCTTCCGCATTCTATCCCTTCAAACCCTTCTTCCACTAGTGGCACCCAGTGCTTTCCTGGCCACTTTGGACCTGAAGGAGGCATACCTCCATATCCCCATCCACCCAGACTACAGCAGATTTCTACACTTTGCTGTGCCATCCTCGCACTTTCGGTTTACTGCCTTGCCCTTTTGTTTATCTTCAGCAACAAGGGTCTTCACAAAGTGTCTAGCCCCAGCAGTAACCTACTGCCAAATAAAAGGCATACAAAGTTACCCTTATCTGAATGACCTCCTCATCCAAGCAGAAGAGGCAAGTATTCTCAGACACACCTGCAATTCACTATGTCCCTTCTTCAAAATCTGGGGTTTACTCTCAACCTAACAAAACCTTCCCTTACTCCATCCCAAGACCAAACCTTCTTGGACTGCAGAATTAGGGCAGACTTGATGAAGGCCTTCCATCCACAAGACAAGGTCTATTCCCTAAACAACTACTTCCAATAGTTACTTCTAGTCAACCACATCTCTGCCAGGCAATTCCTCCATCTTCTAGGCTTCATGGCAGCTACTCTTCCTATGTTGCCCCTTGCCAGGTTGCATATGAAGAAGCTCCAGTGGTACTTGAAAAATGTCTGGTCCCAACACAATCACCTCCTGGAATTTCAGGTGTCCTTCCTGCCCTGCCTGAAGAAAGAGTTGAGGTGGTGGAGCCAACAAATAAGCCAGAACCCAGGCCTTCCTCTACAACCCACCAAGCCAGTGTAATTCATGCACTCAGATGCCTTGGATTTAGGATGGGGGGCCACTATGAACATTCTCAAGGTACAGGCACAATGGGAACCTTCCCTCTAGAGAAAACATATCAATGTGAGGGAAATTACTGCACTCCTTCTAGCTCTAAAGACCTTCTTCCCTCTAATACAACCAGGCCCCCTTCAAGTCTTTACAGACAACACCACTGTGATGAGGTACATCAACAAGCAGAGGGGGACCAGATCCTACTTACTATGCAGGCTAGCAATAAAGACATGGGACCTGGTCATCCAGTACAATGTCACACTGCAGACAGTCTACATCCCATCTCAGGACAATCATCAGGCAGATGCCCTCAGCAGATCATTCTCTCAACATCATGAATGGATTTTACACAGAGATGTTTTCTTAGACATTGTCCACCGATGGAGCACCCCACAGATAGATGTTTGCCTCCCCTCACAGATAGATGTTTGCCTCCCCTCAGAACAGACAACTACAGCTATTCTGCTCCAGACTCCCCTCCCCATTAACGTGGAAAGTTGTTGCCTTTTCAGTTTTGTGGAAGGGGCTGTTCCTTTATGCCTTCCCCCACTTCCTGCTCATTCAGAAGGTCATACTGAAAATTCAGAAGGACAAACAAAAATCTTGCTGGTGACCCCCTATTGGCCAAGGCAGCATTGGTTCCCCCTGCTTCTATTTCTTGCCAAGGGCAGTCACTACAAGTTGCCTCACAGGGTGGACTTGCTCACAGTGGAAGGGATCCCTCATTCATCCTCATCTGAAAACCTTCAGCCTAACCCTCTGGGTGGTAAACTTCTGATCCCTTTTAGACACATCTATTCTGAGGACGTACTATCTGTCCTGCAGGAGGAAGGGAAACCCATTACCAGGAGATCCTATGCATCAGAATAGGAAAGGTTCTCCAGTTGGTGTTTTCAAAGGCAACTAGACCCCTTCCAAGGGAATGTTCCTCTAGGCCTAGCCTATGTGTGTTAACTCCTAAAAGCAGAACTTTCATACTCTTCAGTGAAGGTCCATTTGTCAGCCATTTCAGCCTGCTTACCTATTGCTCCACCCTTGTTATCGAGATTGGAGGTGAAACTTTTTCTTAAGGGGGTTCTCCACATCAGACCACCAAGAAAAGTTATCCCTCCTCCATGGGACCTGAAGTTTGTACTTGAGAAACTTACCACTACCCCCTTTGAACTGGCAGCTTCTGCCACTTTAAAGTTGTGTACCTGGAAGACCTTCTTGTTAGTTGCCCTTACTTCAGCTATGAGAGTCTTGGAGCTTCAAGCATTCATGGCCACTCCACCCTACACTATCTTCCACAAAGACAGGCTAACTCTGAGTACCAATCCCTGCTTCATGCCCAAGGTGGTCAATGAAGTGTCCTTTAACCAGTCTATCCATTTACCCACCTTTTTCCCTTCCCTACAGAATGACAGTGAGAGAGTGCTCTATTCCCTTGATGTACACAGGCAACTAAGGTTTTTTTTTCTGGATAAGACCAAAGACATTAGAAAGTCCAGTCAGCTCTTTGTATCTTTTCACCCCAGTGTCCTGGTGAAAGTTGTATCCAAATAGGCAATATCCTCCTGGATATGCAAAACTATTAGCTTCTGTTACTCTTTCCATGGTAGAGAGTTACCCCACACTGTTAAAGCACACTCTGCTAGAGCAGTGGCCTCTTCAGGGACCTTTCTCAAAGGCCTGGACATGGCCGCTATCCTAGAGGCAGCCACATGGTTCTCTGTACATACCTTCACCCAGTATTATAAATTGGACAACATCTCCAGAGCCAGGGCAGGCTTTACAAGAGCCATTCTCCACATTTTCCTAGAAACTGCTACCTCTTTCTCCACCCTTTGTCCTGCTTGAGCTGTGGTACTTTCCCACAAGTGAGAATACTGCAGCATGTGAATAGAAGGACATAGATTAGTTGTGTAAAACCTTACCATAACCATAGATGTCCTTTTCTTCCATGTTGCAGTAATCCTTCCCTCCCTCTTACACCCCTTATGACCTTTTCCCTGTCTGGATGGCATCCTTACTGTTTTTCTTAAACTGTTGTCCAACTGGGCAGTCAGTTCTGAGGTCTGTGTGTGCAGATTCCACATTTATGGCCAACGGTTTATGGCCCTGAGTGTGACCTCCCATGCACCTGACAGCAACCAGGTTTAAGCTCTGGCATAGGAACCAGATGTTTGGGTTGCCTGAGGCGGAGGATCCCACAAGTGAGAATACTGCAACATGGAAGAGGACATCTGTAGTTATGGTAAGATTTTACACAACTAATCTTTCTCACCATTATGTGGGCAGGCTTACTTTATGACCTGGAAGGCACTTTCCTCCTTTAATAGAATTCCTCAACCCCCAACAGAACAGCTTCCTCATTTTCCAGGAGTATTGCTGGGTCTGCTGGACCAGAGTACTATTGAAACGGTTCCCAAACAGGGAAAGGTTTGGGGTTTTACTCCAGGATGTTTCAAGTCCCCAGGAAAGAGGGATCTTGGAGACCTGTCCTGAATCTTTCCTTTCTAAATACCTTTCTCATTGAGCTTTCCTTCTGAATGCTATCTCTTAAGACTGTTTCTTCTGTTGCTCCTCCAAGTCTTTCTGGTTTCTTTGGGTTTGAAGGATGCTTGCCTTCACATTCCCATCTACCCTCCATTCTGGAGATATTTGCATTTCTGTGTTTCTTCCTCTCATTTTCAGTTCTCTTCTTTGCTCTTTGGGCTTTCTATGACCCTGATGGTGTTCACCAAATGTCTAGTACCTGTAGTTGCCTTAAGCAGGCTTCAGGGCATTCAGACATTTCATTATCTGGATGATTTCCTTCTACATGCATTCCATTCTAAGCTGGTACTGGATCTTCATTTCATCCAGCTTCTGTTTCACAGTCTAGGGTTCTCTGTCAACCTTCAGAGGTCAATGTTGACTACATCTCAGGATCACATTTTCCTAGGCTGCAGGTTACAGACAATTCCAATGCTGGCATCTCTCCCTGCCTCCAAGGTTTTGTCCCTCACAAATTATTTTTTGTCCCCGGCTCCTCTATCCTGTCTTCTAGCCAGGGAGTTTCTCAGAGCTCTGTGGTGCATGACCCCCACTATCTCCATGATTCCCTAGGCAAGGCTTCATATGAGGACGTTTTAGTGGTACTTAAAATCAGTGTGGTTTCAACACCTCCATCCTCTAGACCATTTCATTCATCTGCTTCCTTGTCTCAAATTGGAACTTCAATGGTAGATTCAACAGCTATCTGTCAATCCTGGATTCTTTCCACCCTCTTCAGCCATCTCAGGAGCTATTCACAGATGCATCAGAGCTGGGGTGGGAAGCAATTTCAAGCACCCTATAGGTGCAGAACCTTTTCTACCCTCAGCAGAGGATGGATCACATCAACATCAAGGAAATGCATCTTCAATAAATCTGTTAAGGCTTTCCATATGCTCTGGGTCATGGGTACTTTGAAGGTTTATGCAGAAAACACCACAGTCATTTGTTACATCAACAAACAAGGGGGCACGAGGTCTTGTCTTCTTTGCAGGTTAGCCCTTTAGGCATGGAAAATAGCCATCATTCTGCAGGCCACACTACAGGCAGTCCGTGTACTTTCAGAGTGCAATCTACTAGCAGATTTTCTCAGCAGGTCCAGGACACAACCTCACAAATTGATGCTTCGCAAGCATCAGTGGAGTATTCTTTAAATAGATATCTTTGCCTTACCTCTGAACAGGCAACTCCTTCAGTTCAGTTCCAGAATCCTAAACCCTTTACCTTGGAAGGTGAATGCCATGTCTTTCTCTTGGAAGGTAATATTTCTGTATGCCTTTCTGCCCCTTCCTCTTCTTCCAAGGGTCCTTCACAAAATTGAGAAGGAGTCTCCAGAAATCTTGTTGGTGACTCCCTTTTGGCCCAGACAGCACTCCTTCCCCTCTTATTCCATCTGGCCAAGGGCAATCATCACAAGTTACTTCACTGCATGGATTTTCACAGGACAAAGGAATTATTTTTCACTTTAATCTCTCCGCTCTTCAACTGATGATTTGGGTGATAGGGTTTTAATTCCTTTTCAACACCAGTTTTCTGAGGATAGGGTTCTGCAGGAGGCCAGGAAACTGTGTACCAGAAAATCTTATATGTCTAAATGGAAGAGATTTTCTATTTTGTGTCTTGAACATCACAAGAACTTCTTTTGTGAACTACTACTTGGCATATTCTTCAGTGAAAGCCCACTTATCAGCTATTTCTTCCTGTATGAAACTTAATTCTCCTTTGACCTCTAGGTTTTTGGTCAAGCAGTTTCTTAAAGGTATTCTTCATATTAGACCCTTAGAGTAAAGCTCATTCCTCTTATTTGGGATCTTAATTCTGTCCTTGAAAAGCTGTCTCAGGCTTCATTTGAGCCTGGTACTTCTTCTTCATCTTTGCAAAATTCACCCTGAAAGACTTTTCTATTGATTGCTTTAACCTCTGCCAAAAGGGTTTCTGAACTATAGGCCTTGCTGGAGGTCTCTCCCTTTTTGTTTTTTTTTATAGAGACGGTGTATTTCTATACAAATCCTTCTTTTATGCCCAGGGTGGTTAATGAGCTGTCTCTTTATCAGTCTGTCCACCTTGCTTCTTTTTCCCTTCTCCTCAATTTGCTAGAGAGAAGATTCTTCATACTTTGGATTTGCATAGACAGCTCACAATTATTTAGACAAGACTAAGTCCTTGCATAAATCTGATCAGCTTTTTGTTTCCTTTTATACCAGGACATTGGGTTTGGCAGTTTGTAAACAAACCATCTCCTCTCAGATGCAGTGGTCTGTGAGGGCTCATTCTGCTAGAACAGTAGCTTCCTCAGGGGCTTTCTTCAAGGGTTTGGACAACAACTCCACCCTTGAAGCTGCATCTTGTCATTTCCATGGCCAAGGTAGGTTTTGCCAAGGCTCTCCTTCATGGGTTTGTGGAGGACTCCTCCTTGCCTTCCTCCTCCCTGCCCTCACTATAGCTTTTATACTCTCTCACAGGTGATAAATACTGCAACAGTGATATGGAAAGGCATAGTACAGTTGTTTTAAATCTTACTGTAACAGTAGATGTCCTTCTTTTCACTGTTGCACTATTCACTCCATCCCTTCTAACCCCTTTTCTCTTCCTTTTGCATGGGTAATATGAGCGGTTCCTCTCCTTTTCTTCATTCTTTCCTTTTTCTGGGTGTACATGTCCTTCTTTCCTCTGAGGGTCTTAGTTTCCTGGGGCACTTCCTTTCTGCGTTGGGAGAGTATATTACCTTTATGCCCTATGCTTGTGTGGGGAGTATACATCTGACACATGATATTCCCTAGATTATAAAGGCTTTGGTATATTGGCTGGACTTTGTGGTATCCTTGGCAGGAGATGCCAGAGGTTATGAATACTACAACAGTGGAAAGAAGGACATCTACTGGTATGGTAAGATTTACACGACTGTACTTTCTGTAAGATGTGGTGAGTTTGGGCTGTAGAAAAGGTTTAATTTTCTCTGAAGAGGTGGCAGAGAGAGACAAGATAACAATGGGTTCCACAGTAAAATAGTGAGATATGTAGATGTTCATAATAAGATTTCATAGGTTCATAGGTAGGTACTAGGCTATTGGCCCTGGGACCATAAGCCTAGCTAAAAAAGTTCCCTGGCTTTCGCCACCCAAGAAAATAATTTTCCTGCGCCCCTGTCTAGCAGAGCCACAGAAGTGATTCCAGGGGTGAATTTCTTATTTCCCATCCAATTGTCAAGATTTTTCTTAAAGAGGTCTAATGAGGAGCTTTGCTTGACATGAATGGGTAGTCTGTTCCAGTGCATGGGAAGTCTCTCAGACAGGAATCTATCCCTCCAGCATGTTCTGTTTATTGTGGTGGCAAGGTTTAGGTCCCTGGAGCATGTGGCTTAGAGGGATTGGGGTTTCTTTAAGTGTAGCATGTCCAGCAGATCTGGGTTTGACATGGCTTTGTATGTTAGGCAGAGGTTGCCTCTGAGTAGGTGATAAGTGACGGAGCAGAGCTGGAGTTTTTTGAGACGGTCTGCGTATGGCATCTGTTTGAGGCCAGTAACCCTCTTAGTGAGGTATTTCTGTGGCCTTTCTAGTTGTTGTAGATGTCTTGTGAGGTACATGCCAATTGTACTCTATAATGGGTCTGATGAGAGATGAATAGAGAGGAACAATGACCTCTTTTTTGATGGAGGTGAACCCCTTTGTGATGAGGTGTGCCACATAGAAGGATTTCCTGACTACTGTGGCGATGTGATTATCAAAGAAGAGACTACTTTCTACCTGTGTCTCAAGGTCTCTTATCACACTTTCAGTGTTTAGTAGGCTACCGCCTATGTGGTAGTTCATGGGTACAATGTTTTTCCCAAAGGGGATTACAGTGCACTCCTTGGGATTGAGCTCGAGGCCATGACTTTGACACCAAGCATCAGTCTCAGTGAGGCCCCTATGTAGAACGTCCATATCATTAGGTGATTCTGTTATGGCACCTACTTTACATTAGTCTGTGAACTTCTTTAGCCAAAGACCTGCTGTACTAGCCTGGACTTCTGAGAAGTAGATGCCAAACAGGAGAGGACCCAGGACTGAACCCTGTGGTACTGCACTTGTCACTGGTCTTAAGTTGGATTTGGAGTTGGCTACTTTTACTGTGTGGGTTCTGTCAGTGAGCCAGTTGGCCACCCATGTTGTGACATAGGGATTTATGCCCAGTCTAGTGAGTTTATCTATAATTCCAGAGTGGGGGGTGGTGTTGAAAGCCTTGGTGAGGTCACAATAGGCTGTGTGCACCATCTTACCCTCATCTATGGCCCTGGTGACTGCTTCAAAGAAGTCAGTCAGGTTTAGGAGACATGGCCTACCTTTACAAACCCAAACTGAGTGGGGTCCAGAGTTTGGAGGTTACCTATGTTCTTGTTTATAAGCTCCAGGATGATACGTTCCATGGCCTTGCATAACAGGCTTGTCAGACTAATGGGGCATTAGATCCCGGGGATTTCTTTGTACTGAAAGTCTTTTTGTATAACAGGCATCAAGGGCCCATATACCCAGACATTATAGAAAGTAATACATGATTAACTATATTCTGACAAGGCACTTGTTAAATTGCATTAGCTTTATTTTAAGTTTCTAGGTTATAATGGAATATTTTACATCTATTTGCTTTGTTGCAATGACTACTTAACATGTAATCCTGTCTTGATTTTGTAATATGTAGATAATTCATATTTTATATAAATAGCATAACCTTAAGTTATTTACTTTGTCCTCTGACAGCAATTTGGAGACACAGCATTTTTACCAATACTTTATTCTTTGATAGTCAAGGTTTGGTACTTTTTCTAATGAAGAATTTACCATAATCTATTTTATAATTTTGTCTCATCAAATGTAGACATAGCATTAACAGTTGCGTATCAGGTACTGCTCTCATCTTTGATGCCCAGAAGATTAAAAAGCTATTGGTTCTATTCCCACATGAGGTTCTTGGGTTCATATTTACCAGTACTACACTCCGGTGCTGACATCCTCAGATGCAAAATTAACTGGAGGACCCCTCTGCCCAAGGTAGTGGTATAAGAAGATCCTGTGACACACATCAACTAAAAGAGAAGGGGAATTCTTCTGTTCTAGCTGCATTATCCTTAGTATGTAAGAATATCACCTTATGTATTTTTCGAGAATAGGCCGTAAATATAGTGGATCAAAATTGAAAAAACAGATAAATGTTTTGTATTAAAATAAGGAAGAACATGGATTGTCTAATCTAATCTGTACATTTTGATTTACTACTTCAAGTAAATGTCAATAAAACAAGTATGATGTCATGAGAATATTCACAGTTTGCATATAGCAGGATCCCTCAGTTACACTTGGACACATTTTTGTTAGTGACAAAACACTGTTAAATCTAGGAAATTAGAACATAGGGTATAAGCAGCAGTGTTATGGGTTTGTTAGAAGGACTTCATTCCATTGACTGCTGAGCCCACCCCTACTTTTGATTTCTTCTGCTTCCAAGCCTAGATTTAAGAGTGTTTTGACGTGCTGAAATGGTAGTGTCCAAAGTCATTCTGGCAGTCTTTATAGCACCATTGAGGTACTTCTGTGTTGATGTCCAAACTACTTTTCTTTGATGTGGTTTTTGAATGAAAAAAAAATTGCATCACCTGCAAGATATTCAGTTTTGGGGATGATATATATCTATATTAATTTTTCTGACCTAATAGCAGCCAAGTCAAATATGTGCTATGCTTTGTACTAAAAAAAAAAACATGGGCTCATGCCAGTGTGAATAGAAGTGAAAAGTGGCACTTTGGAAGAGATCCAGGATTTCAGCACATTATGTACAGTTGCAAGAAATGAGAATTAAAAATGCAAGAGTGTAGGCATTACGTTTTAGATGGAAATAAATTACTATATGTAATCTGTTTAATGTAATTTATGGTAAAATTACATTCCTTCATAGCTTGTTAATACTGTTTGTTTAGAAAGAGGCAAATGTGTGACATAATTATGCAACTGGGAGCTTGAAAGAAAAGACTGTATTTATAATAGGGTCTTTTGTACAGTTTTTATTTTGAAGTACTTTAAAGTTATGAACAACTTTGACATACACCAGAAGAGTGCATTGAGTTTGCAGACACTTAATTATTTTCAAAAGAAAGATGTTGAGGGCAGTCTAATACAGTGAGATGAGTAAGAAACTGTTTCTTTTGGCATTTAGTCCTAGATTTTTGTATATAGTGCTAACCTGAATTGTGGTGCACTACAAAACGTGTTAAACTTATAGAAAATATTTACACATATAACATTAAGGCATTGCATGTTCTGAAACATTCCTTTAATATTTACTTTATTAACTGATGTTTTTTGTAACTGTAGTCAGCATGATTATTACTTGGAAAGGAATAATGCGTTTTCCAGCAGACAGATACAATGTTTATATATGAACAGTATGCATATGATGTTTAGTTTTTGGTTACAAGGGCAGTGTTTTCTTCTCTTTTTTTTCTGTACAGAAAATGATGAAAATATATAATTTCAGTGAGGTTCTCTCAAGAGGCTGCAACATTGCTTGTGCATGTCTGTTCCTCACAACATGAGCAATCTTTCTTCTTTGTATCCATGATAGTCAAATGGCTCTACTACAGATGTCAGGGTCATTGTACTCATTCACTGTAAACACCTCTGGTTTCCTGACCACCATCCATCCATCCAATTTCCAGTGTCTTATTTACAACAGCTTTGGACCCTTTGATAGAAGATCACTTAACTCTGTCCGTAATGGTCCTTTTATGAATTTGTCTTTGTAATGCTCATGTAAAGAAATGTAAACCCCCCTATAACAGGCTGACTTCATAACAATAAGGCATATACTGACTTCAAGACCTTTGATGTCACTGTTAAACTTCATTACTAAAATGTTCTAAAAGCAAAAATGTGTAGCTAAAAGGGAAGAAATTCCATCAAACTACATTTTTTTCTTATGACACAGGGTCCTTTCCTCCTTCAGACATGAAAAATATTACTTGAAGTCTGCCTTCCCCCAGTGGCATGACTTTCATTTCCTGCCATTGCTATTTCCTTCTGGTTGCCTTGAACTCATCTGCCTTCTGCATTGATGCTGCTCCCCTGACATTGTATGTGTTAGTGATGGTTGAATCAGTGGCAATGCTGTCTATGCTTCTCCAGAACACCTGCATAGACTGTCATTGCAGGACATTTTGCTAGACTGGTCCCCAGCCAGACAGCTAACTTCCAGTTTCTGAAGTGCAATGCATCACTTAGCTTACTTTGGGCTGACTCAAAATGTAATTTTAATTCTTTGTTTCCTCACTTGACACTACATACGTTTTTTAGCAGTCGTGAACTTTTCGTTATTTTGAATACTCATGCTTCAACTTTGTCTTCACAGCTCTGAATTACATCCAGTAAACTATGAACCATTTTAAATGTGTGCTCTAGGATGACAATGTGTGTTAAATGGTACCAAAAACACTTTTATTTATTTTACTTATTTTATTTCATTTTATTTATCTTTTTTATTTTACATTTGTTAACCGGGGGTGTCTGAGCCGAAAAGGCCCTTTTTCAGCAGAGGCCCAGGGAGAAAAGCTCCAGACATAAAAATAATTACAGATACATTTAGATATTTAGACATGATCAGTATACACACAAATTACAATAAACATGTTTTTACAGTGGTATGCAGCACATCAACATTTACAGTGGAGAGAAGAAACAAGAAAACATTAATTTAAAAATAAAGGTATTTAATAGATTTGTGGTATACAGCTGAAATTTGGAACATAGGTAGAATACATACATAGTGCATAGATACAGTAAATACATTGTACATTAGCCAGTGTTTGTAAGAGTTAAAACTATTATCAAGTACTCTAGGCTTAGTATGTGTACCTTATCCGCTTTCACTGGCCTGGGGAGCAGTCATGGCACTGCCAACTTTCCTTGAGATGTTTCCTAATGAGGTTTTTAAAGGAGGTTTTGGATGATGTGTTTTGTATGCTGGTGGGGAGAGAGTTCCATTTTTTAGCCACTGAACTACTATATAGTGTGCCTCCAAAGCTATTATAACTGTTGGTGACTTCTAGTAGTAGTTTGCTTGATGATCTAAGAGGCCTTTTGGCTGAGTGATTTTGTACTAGGTTTTTGAGTGCAGGACACTTATTGGGAAGGTAATAGACAGAGTGACAGAGGCAGAGCTAATTGTAAGTTAGGAGGTTTGGCAATTCAAGTCAGTGGAGCTGGTTCAAAGCAGTACAGTGATTAGTTCTATATGAGCAATTTGCAGCAAAGCGGGCAATTCTGTTATAGCAGGCTTCCATTTTGCTTAGTTCAGTTTTGTTGCGATTAGTCAGAATGGGAGATGCATAGATTAGGGTGGATAGAAGCTGGGAGCGAGCAATGGCTGATCTGGTGTTGTTGGTAAGAAACGGTTTGATATGGTAGAGTGATCCCAGTTTGGCATGTACTTTTTTAATAGTTAAGTTGAGATGACTGTCAAATTTTAGGTGGGAGTCTATGGTTATTCCCAATAGCTTAGCCTGTGCCACTGGAGTTACTGGAGTAGTATTTGTGGAGTAAATAGTGAATTGACTGCTATCAATGTTTTTGTTATAACTGGTTATAATCATAAGCTGTGTTTTCTTTGGATTGAGGATAAGTTGGGCTTTGGTAAAGTAGTTTTCAATGTCAGAGAATGCTAGATGAGTTGTTTGCACGAGGGTGGGGATATTTTGTGCAGCACAGATTAAGGTAGTATCATCTGCATACTGAATGATAGATGCATGCTGTGTGGAGGTATGGAGGTCATTTGTGAAGACTGTGAACAGTAGTGGTCCTAAGACAGAACCATGTGGGGCTCCTATAGTTATGGGCAGCTGAGGAGAGAGAGAGAATTTTCTCATTTCACAGCCTGGTACCTGTCAGTTAAGTAGTTTTGGAACCAGGTAAGAGTGGAATGTGATAGGTGATATTGGTTTAGTTTGTTTAGCAGGATTTGGTGTGAGACTGTATCAAATGCTTTGGACATATCCAAAAAAAGAGTTGACACCTGCAGGCCTTCATTTTTGAGATGGTTTACTGTGTCTGTGAAGCAGAGGAGGGCTGTAGTGGTACTATGGGCAGGTCTGAAACCATGTTGAGTAGGTGACAGGATATTGTCTAGGAGATATTTTAGCACCTGGGTATGGATGCATTTTTGTAGAATTTTGGCCAGGGGGAAGAGTAAAGCAATGGGTCTATAGTTATTAAGTTCAGTGGAGGTCCCGCCTTTATGTATGGGTGTAACATAGGGTATTTTCCAGAGCTTGGGCACATAGTTTTTAACAACTGATCTGTTTATGAGAGTGGAGATTGGGATAGCGATAGCATCTGCTGTGAGTTTCAAGAAATAGCTGGGGAGTAGGTTGGCTGCTGTTGACAAGGTTTTTAGTTTGGAGAGCATGCTTTTGATTGAGGTGGTGGAAACTGTTTTGAGGGTAAAGCTTGTATTAGTATTATTTTTGTTGGGGGGGATAGTGAGGATGGAACTGTCATGTGATAGTAAGGAAAGAATTGAGTTCACAAAGTGGGAGTTGAATTGTGCTTCGATGGGAACTTTAGTGTCAGGGGTGGTTGGTTTGGGGGTAGCCTTTTGGGTGAGTTTTAGTAGCTGGTTTACATTTTTCCAAAAGTTTTGGGGGTTGTGTTGGTATTTAGTTTGTAATGTTGTCTAGCAGGATTTTTTGTCCAGCCTAATGCATTTTTTGCATGGTTGCACAGTTCTTGGTACTTAGGTTTTGTGTTTCTTTGGTGTTTTGATAGTAAAGCCAGGCAGTGTCTCTGGACTTGAGGATTTGTTTGGTTTCTTTACTGAGCCAGGGGTTTGTAGAGGTTCTAACCTTGATTTTGCGCAATGGAGCGACAGTGTCTAGATGTTGTTGAAATGTTTTGTTGAAATATGCTACAGCCTGGTCAAGTGGGAGGGTTTTTAGTGGGGTCCAGTCACAGTTATAAAGTACCGAGGACCTAAGGAGAGAAATGTATGTGTTTCTAGTGGATTTATAGTTAGTGGTTTTGCATAGGCTTGTTTTGCTACGTATAAGGTGTATTATGTTGTGGTCACTTAAGGTATCTGGGAGACTGCCTCTGTGGGGGTACAATGTGGGGTTGTTAGTTAGGACCCAGTCAAGGATGGATTCCCTTTTCGATTTTTTATCACATCTAGTTGGAATTTGGACTAGCTGCTGGGAGCCATGGAGATTTATTAGATTACTTGGTGGTTCTGTTATACAGGTGAACCAGGTAGAAATTCCCCAGAATATGGGTTTCATGTGAGTATGTGGAATAACACCAGGATAAGAAGTCTTCAAAGCTAGCAGGTGGAATATAGATCACAATCATGGTGATGATCTTTTTAGGGTGAAGTTGAAGTTGTGAGATAAGTATGTCCCAATTATTGGGGGAGGGGGTAGGAGTTTGATATTTGATGTAAAGTTAAGTTGAACTTATACAGTAAGGCAGTTCCACCCACTTTACGAAGTGGCCTGTCTTGTCTAATGATATTATAGCTGGTAGGGAGAAATTCTGAGTTAGTTATGTTTTTATTTAGCCAGGTTTCTGTTAAAGCAACTATGTCTGGGGAGTAGTATGCTATTGTGGCCTGGAGCTCAGGTATTTTATTCCTGCTACTTCTAATATTAATAATTAGCATTAAGAGATGGTTGGTTTTGCTGCTGTTGTTAATTTGCCCAGGGATGAAAATAGTGGGGAATATTATGTTCTAATAATTGGGTTGGAGCAGTTTGTGTTGGACAGGATGGATTTAGGTCTGAGTTGGTGTGGATGTCCCCACATATGGTGAGCCTGGTGTTGAAATGGTGATACAGATGTTTGAGTTTGGTGATGAGTGTGATAAATTATTGTGTTTTTCTGGAGAAGGAATGACAGCATATGTGTTTAGTTTTGAATCGGTCAGTTATGTATTTCTTGAACAACTGTGGGATGATATTATTATAATATGCGGTGTCTGTATATGAAAGTAAATAATATAGTGTTGTGCTACTAAGTTTAGGGATATTGCTAGAGTGATAACTTGTGGAGTTATCAAGAGTTATGAGAAGACAGACTAGACTTAGTTGTGTGATAGTCATGGTTATAAAGTTTAAGTTGGTTCTAGGTGGAGTTGTGGATAGGAATTATAGGGTTGTACTACATGTGGATGGGTAAGTAGTGTGGGGTGATGTAATAATGCCTAGAGGGAATGTGAGTGGTTGGGAGTATTGTGTGGTGGAGCAAGTGGGTGTGGTGTAATGTGATCTGACTTGAGGAGCTGTGATTGGTTGAGGTGATGTGAGGTTGAGGTGTGAGTGTGGTTGGGATTACTATAAATGTAGAGGTACTGGGGGGCAGGTGAGAATTGGGGGCAGGGCAGTTGAGCAGAGAGAGTCTCAGTGTTATTAAGGGTGTACTGAGTGGGACTAAGCCCACCAGGACAAAGGTAATAGGCAGCAAATGGTAAGTGTTGCATTACAAATCTGAACACTTTAACAAATTCCTGAGGTCTAATGTCTTACCAGCAAGCAGAATTCAATTGCTGAAGAGCACTTGTGTCCTGGTGAGAGACTAGTAATTTAAAGATAGACTTAGTATTGGGGGAGGTGGGGATAACACAAGGGGTGTAACCAGGTGTAATGCAAAGAAACCACCCAAACCAGAGAGGCAAGCAGTGGAAATCTATCAGTGAAGACCTCGGGGGGGGGGGGGTATGAAATAATCCAAACCTGTAAAGTGAAGGAGAGAAGAGACAGCAAAGTTTATTAAGGTTGGAGTGCGTCTTCACATTGATTTGCTTATTACTAGCCAGTTTGTGCACAGATTAGAGTAGGGAAATACATTAGCAATGAAGGGGAATGTATAGAGATGCCAAATAAACAGGTGGGGCTCAAGTGATACAAACTAAGGCAGACAGCACTGAGAGGGCTGCGTGAGGGTTAATTTAATCACAGAGAATAGGAAGGGTCTGAATTAAGTGTATACTGTCTATTGGACAGTTAGGATTACTGCACTAGCTGGGGGGGCATAAGGCTACAACAGTCAGTTTTATTAGCAAGCTGAGAACTGCTAAGTAACACTGCTAATGTTAAAGCTCTACATCTTAGCTGCCAGCCTTTGTATAAACATATGTCCCTTCCAGGTGCTAAAATTGCAAAAATTGTTTAGATCTGGGAAGTAAATAGATCTTCTTACAAACTTTGGCTGAAAGATGGACATAGACCTTTTAAAAGCAAACATATTGGGTTGATTTCATAGATCTCATGCATCTACTATGTAGGATTCGTCCTTTAGAAGATTTCTTTATCCCATCCAGCCAGTTATGGAGTGCACAGCAAGATTAAGAGCTAATCAGAGCAGACCTTTCTGATTGCTACTGTAGCAGATTCCTGTCAGAACATTGACTCCACCTTGTATGAAGACAACAAGAGCTAGTGCCAACTAGAGGACCACATGGCTCTGTTGTGACAGCCAGAAATAGACCCCCATTGAACAGCATGTGTCCCAGACAAAAAAGCTGTTTGGAGAATTCCTTCTGACATGTAACACTTTGACAAGTTTAGCAAGTGATTCTTTGCCTCTCCACATTTACATTTAGAGCTTATAACTGCCTATCACAACATACTGGTGATACACCAGTATTGATTTACTGAAAAACTGATGAATTACCTCAAATTTCAGACTAAACTGTTGTTAAAGAAAATATTCAGCTCCTTTTTAATGGTTTGCCATCATCTCTTAAATCACGCTTATAATTCCACTGATGGTCCCTCACATCCTCAGAAATTAGTCTGCCTAATTGTTGACACTCATATCAGTGCCTATCAGTTTTTGATGATACAAAGGACATTGTTTCAAGAGAGGAGCTAGAATGGTGTGTATGCTTAAAGGGAAGACTTCATAGAATTATTATATCTTTCTTCCATCAAGCAATTTGAATGCAGTCTGATGACTTTCAGAAGAAAGAGTACTGCTCCTTTGAAGACCTCATTTACTTAATTTTCAGTTGCTTTAAAATTATTTTACCCCAGATTGTAGTATCCAACATGCCCAAATAAGGACTAAACTACTATTTTAACTAGTGTCCACTGACAAGACCCCAAAGATATGTGATAGGGTTTCTAATAACATTCCTAGCCTATTGCACTCGGGTTTTGCAGGAGAAAAACAGGGATGTGGTTCATTCATTTTGCTTCTAGGAATCAAGGCAGCAATACCAACAGTGGCTGCTGTAGCTGGTAGAACACAGGCATTATATGAAATCTTTAGAAACTTGTTTTGGAGGGCTTCTTCAGCCATGCATGCTACCAAATATTCAAAAGTATGAAAAAGTTAGTTACTTAATCACAGAGATGGACATGAATATTCTGAGCTGAACATAATTCCTAGAAGAATGAAAGATAAAGTGTTGTAGCTCAGACCCTTCACTGATAGTACAGATCTGATGTTGTCTTTTTCACCTGTTCCTCAACCGACGGGTCTCAGATCTGACTTTGTATCTGGCTTCGGCCACTTTCATATACTTTGAATGTGTAGCTGGAGCTCCTCCCCTTACCCATAATCCCCTCACTGGACTGGATTACCCAGATTTCATTTGCTGCTTTAGCATTAGGATATGGTCTAATGTAGCACAGGCGTGTAGTGTTAGATAAGTTGTGTTTTTGCTATTACCTGTTTTTTGTAGGGTTCTTTCCATATTCCTTGCCATCCTCCTCTGTTTTCTGTTGTAGGGGGGAAAAAGTATATATATATATATATATATATATATATATATATATATATATATATACATATATATATATATATATATATATTATGAAGAGTTTGCTTTCAGGATTAGTTTCAGTGTGGATTTTGTCTCTCTATACTGGCCTTTTGCCGTGCTTTAATTCTCTGCCAGTCTAGCCTTTCTTGCTACCTGCTGTAGGTACTTCTTTCTTACCATTGTTGGTATACCTTTTCCCCTTTTACCAGTACAGATATTTTATGCTCTCTTTCCCTCCTTTTGCTACTTTTTCTGTTATTATTGATACAAAATGGCTGATAAGCCAGCTGGATTTAAGAAATGTTCCTCATCTGGGCATAAGATTCCCAACTTGGATGCCCACCAGGAATTAGTTTATTGCCTTATATCAGCTCATCTCAATGTGAAGTGTAGGATTTGTGCAGGATTCGGTCATTGTGCACTTTTTGAGCACTGTAACAAACTGGTTGTGGAAGGATTGCTCCCTTCTACCTCTTCTTCTGCTGGAGTTCCCCTTGTTCTAAAAAAATCATCAGAGAAGACCAAGGGGGGAATTCATCTATGAAATGCAAAGATTCTAGGAACGACCCCCTGAGCATTCTCTTTCCTCTGTTTCGGGTTTGGCTGCACCCAAAAAAGTTCTTAAACTATCGAATCCTGCTTGCTCCTTGGATCAGACAAAAGCTAAATCAAAGTTACCAGTCCACCACTCAACTAGGTACACCCTGGAGCCTATACTCTCAAAACTCCATTTCCTTTCCTACAGGAGACTTCTCAAAGGGCTTCCAGGCAACTTTCAACCTCCTCATCCCCCAGGTCGACTAGAGTCTAATGGAAGCAGATGTGGACAGGATGATGAGGATGTTTTTCAGGACCCATATTCAGTTGGGAATCGTACTGGCTCTGTCTCCCATTGAACCCATGAACCTATCACCAGCTCAGACTCAACTACTGACTCTTAATCTGATCAATCATGTGGTTTTGGAGCCATCAGACCTGAGATTGAGTTTGTCTGTGTGGAATCTGAATGCTTAGCATACATTAACTCTGAATACATCTCTGATTCAGTCTGTGCTGACACTGTGTGAGCCAGAGGTATCTTGGAGCAGTAGAACTGGCACTGGATCCAGGGTATTCAGCTTATCTCTAATGTTCTCTGAACCATCCTTGCCTGTCTTGGCCTCAGAGGTGGATAGCTTAGCTCTGACCTCTGGGTCAAATCAGGATAGTGGGAATGCTCTGAGCCATTCTGGGCAGGTTGGCCTTGGCTCCTGCCAGGGAGGTCCTTGGTTCTCCCATGATTTCTGCCTTTGAGGTAGTTGAGAGAGCATTTTCTACCTCTGTAGACAAGGCAGCCTTGCCATTTTTTGGGTTCACCCCCTCCTCAACTATTTGCCTTGGCTGGTGAGTCTCTTCATCCTGTCCCATTGTGGCAGCTGCTCCACTCAAGCCTGTAGACAGTCCTCATCTTTTAGGATTTGGGTCATACTTCTGAGTTCTCCCTGGAACATCTCACTGGGGACCCCCCTTGGATGCAAAGGTGCAAAAGGAGGCACTTAGATTGCCCGCAGGAATCCTTCACGGGAGACACCGACTTTAATGAATGAGAGGGGGTCCCCCAGATTACCCCATAAGGATGTCTCCTTTTGTGAACTACTCAAACATTTGAGACAGAAAGGTGGTCAGGTCAGTCTTTTGAGCCCACCTCCCAGGAGGAGTCAGTGTTTCTTGAAGCTTTTGAAGCTGGCTTAACTACATCCTGGATAGTCCCACCAGTGGACTAGATGGTGGACCTCATCTCCTGCCTGGCTGGAAGGATCCAGATGTCTCAGAGACAGTCCTAAAATGACCATACAAGTACCTGTTGCTGCAAAAGATTGTGCCCATTGGAGCAAGGGTCCCCCAGTAGATGCCATAGTGGTAGCAGCAGATACCAAGAAGGAACTTGCTGAATAGAGTTCTTCTGTCCATCCCCTGAACAGAGAGCCCAGGGTATTGGACAGATTTGGGAAGCATATGCTTCAGCAACCTTCGCCTTAGGGTCACTCAACTATTTGGCACATGTATCTAGATTTCAGAGGGACTTTCTCAAGACGTTTTCCAATACCCTCTCAGGGTCCATGTCTATGGAGGACAAGAAAACTGTTTCTTCACAACTGGCCACCCACCAGTCCCTTTTGATTGTCTCTATTCTCTATTGTATTCATCCCCTTTGAGAAAAAAATTCTGTTCCCATGAATTACCACATTGATGGCAGTCCACTGAACGCTTAAGGCATTATAAGAGATCTGGGAACACAGGTTGACAGCAAACTCTCTTTTGATCAATCACGACATGGCCACTATGGTCAGAAAGTCCTTCTATGTGGCATATCTCAGTACTAAGTGTTTTGCATCCAGGAAGAAAGAGTTCATTGTCTCCCTTTACTCTTCCTGCATTAGGCCAATCATCGAGTACAATGCCCCATTTGGCATGTACCTCACTAGACACCTGCAACAACTGGAGAAGCCGCAAAGGTCCCTCACAAAGAGGATCATAGGCCTTAAACACTTGTCCTATATGGACAGACTCAAAAAACTCCAACTATTCTCTGTCTCATATCGCCTAATTAGAGGCGATCTCTGCTTGGCTTACAAAACCATGTCTGATCCAGCTCTGTTAGAAATGCTACATCTAAGGAAATCCCAATCTTTCCACACCACAGGCTCCAGAGACCTCAACCTCATTACCGCAATTAACAGAACATGCTGGAGGGACAGGTTCATAACCCACAGGCCGCCCATGATATGGAATAGACTTCCCATACATGTCAAGCAGAGCACCTCGCTGACCCTCTTCAAGAGAAATCTTGATGAGTGGATGGGAAACAGAAAATTCACCCCGGGGATAACTCCAGTGACTCTACTCGACAGATGCACTGGAAACTAAGATCAGGTGGCACTATGCCAGGGAAATCCTATGGCTAGGCTTGTAAAGGCCCCAAGGTCATTAGCCTAGTACACACCTATGAACCTATGATTTCTCATGGCTCGGAGAGAGCTTCATGAGCCGCAGGATCAGGAATTGCCATGAGACAGCATTTCCTGGATGCACCTTTGTGATTTTCCGAGCATTTGAAGTCATCCTTCATCAATCCTTCCTTTGATGGATGCACCTTATTTGGCCCTAAAATGAAAGAAAACTTTCTAGGAGAGGATGGGAAAACACTATCTGAAGTAGTGATATGCTTCTCTACCCCTCAAAGGACTTTTTCATGGAACTAGAAAGAGGGTAGGAAGATATGGTTCCACAAGTACCAAGGGTCTTCAAAGGACTTCTATGGGGACCAGTCCTCCATGGCAAAGGAGAGAACTGTAATGGCAGACATTGCCCTTGTGGCAGAGGAGGCCTGCAACATTAGGACTTCAGAGTTCCTTTCTCTGAGAAGCCCTTTCAATGCTCCTGAAAGGTTGCCTGACTGTTGCACTCTGAAAGCAGTTGGGCCCGGAAGCCTGGATAGCCATCACCAAAACTGGGTGCAGGGGATAATAACCAGAGGTTACTACACACCCTTTTCCCTTCAGCCTTCCAATTGGTCCAGAAAAATTCCCAACATTCCATCCAGTCAGAAGAAAGCAGCAGCTATAGAAACAGAAAAACTGCTGGCAACAAGAGTCATCCAAATGGTCCCCCCAGACCAGCAAGGATTTGGATCATACTTGAGGTTTTTTTTGGTGCCCCCCAAAAATGGGGACCTAAGACCGATCTTGGATCTCAGCAACTTAAATCAATTTGTCAAACACTTGAAGTTCCAAGTGGTTGCAGTTCAGTCCATTCTGCTGCTGTGGATCAAGGATGATTGGATGTGCTCAACAGATCTCAAGGTTGTGTGTTATCATATCAAAATAGACATGCAATCAAGGAGGTATCTACACTTCCAGCTGGGAGCCAATCACTACCAGTTCAGGGCCCTGCCCTTTGGTCTCAGCACAGTCCCCAGGGTGTTTACCAAGTGCATGACAGTAGTCACAGCTCACTTGAGACTGAGACTGCTAGGATTCTGCTAGGATTCTGCGTGATCCCATATCTTGACGACTGGCTCCTCTCTGCTCCCACAAAGCCTCTACTGATTCAAGCCAGGGACTATTTGATCCAACTGTGTTTTCAACTGGGAATGGCAGTGAACTACTCCAAGTATCAGCTCTCCCCCACTTAAGTCCTGGAATTGATTGATGATAGTCTGTATACAGTGGCATAGATCACAAACTTACCACAGACAAGCATCCTGCATTCTTTCTCTTTCCTCTCCTCCAGGAAGGATGGTATTACAGCTTCTTGATCTATGGCTGCCTCCATAGCTCTAGTACTTTTAGCAAGGTATCACATGAGCATGCTGCAGTGGATGCTTGCAGTGTAATGGTCAATAAGATGGCACCCCCCCTGTCTGCACCGATATGGATTACAAGGATTTGCAGAGAACACATAGCCTGGTGGATCACCGCCAAAGAAGTTTCGCAGGGCTGCCCTTTTATCCTTATAGCACCCCAAGCCACAGTGACTATGGATGCTTCCCAAGTAGGGTCGGGTGGGCATTACTTGGGAAGGATGATCCAAGGCACTTTAATTCATTTGGAGGTCAAGCTTCATATCAATGTCCTGGAAATGAGGGCAGCCCTATTAGATCTGTAGGCATTTCAAGATGCTCTCCCTCCAGGGATGGTTGCTATTCAGACAGACAATATGTCAGTAGTCTGATACATGATATATGTATATATATATATATATATATATATATATATATATATACACACACACCCACGTAAAAAAAGGTTTACATTTGAGATTACGTTTTTGCAAAATCCGATAATGATGTACAAGGATTTGGGTGGCTTACAGCAATCATTTTATTAGAGCATAAAAACAGTAAAAGTTAAGAGCTTCCATCCCTTTCAAGTCAGGGACTTCCTCAGAACTAAAACACTTCCATAAGAAATGCATTAAATACCCCTACCTTGGTCACATCTCACGATCCCAGTCATTTCATTGGATACATTCTCAATAAATTAGTATTTAAGATATTTTAAATCCAACATAAAATAAAAATAAAAATGACGGGTTTCTTGTTTTTAAATGCCTTAATTTCAACACACTTGCCAGGGAATGAGTGACATTTAAACCTGATGGAAAATAAGCATTAAACTTTAATTGTCACCAAATTTCCCTGACCTCTAAAGACTCCTCCCAAGGACTGCCCCTTGAGTCAACCTGTATCCATTCCAAAACAGAAAACAAAAAATAATTACTTGAAAATGCTAAAATGTGCCTAGTAAGAGCATTGTTAGTTTTACTCTTCAAAATTTCAAAATTGTGTTCATATTGCATATGTACATTCCCACAAACTATGTTTTGTTTTCCTTATATAAAAAGAATTACAGTCCTTGCAAAATTGCATTATATACTAGCCCTTTGGTAGCAGAATTGGCATACCATTTAATAACTAGAGCTGGAAAATGCACAATAACTACTAAATCTCCTTCTAAAATATATCCACGTTGGACACACATATTACACTTGTAGCAACCATATCTTTTATTCCTAACTGTCAAAGCAAGTTTGGGACCCTTCAACCTTTTTTGATATTTATCAATTTCCTAAAAATCACTTTTGGGTTACTTTCCACAATCTTACTAAAGTCACTAGAAAAGGTAAACATTTCCCAATTGTTCATAGGTGTTTACTAGGCTAACGATTACAAGGGCCTTTTTAAGCCTAGCCATGCCTCCTAAATCTCTAACAAGTTCCGGTATCCTTGATAAGTGTATGCAGGGGCTTGGGAGATGAAACATTTACAAGCTGTTGTTAATTTTCCAAATAGGGTTACAGTCGATACTATAAGAGAGACACATAAAGCCCTGTCAGAGCCCGGGTGTTCTAACTGCGAAACTCTATTAATCTGTGGGATTTTCCACATTCCCCAACAATGGAAAACACATCCCTGAGGTCATCTTCTGAACTATTTCAAAAGCAATTATGTCCAACAAAGTATTAGGATACCCTGTCCTCAAGAGCATATTCTTTAACACATCTATTTCTTGAAAAAATTATACATCCTCAGATATCACTCATGGAAAATGGACCATTTGTCCCTTTATCAAGGGTTTTTTTAAAATATGTGTGGATGACAGCTAGAGAAATGTAAAAATGAATTTGAGTAAGTGGGCTTCCTGTAAAGATGTGAAATTACATGACTGACAGTCCCTGAAAATCTTAACATCTAAATAAATGAGTTCATGATATAAATCTCAAAAGTGCTGTAGTTGTGTTAATACAATTAATACATTGCTGTAATTTATCAACAGAATCTACCCAAAAAGTAACTATACCATCAAGGAAATGCAAATATAAATATTATATAATATTAAATTCCAACAATCCTTAAATACTAAATTAAATGATTGCACCCAAATTTATGCTAATTTAATTATGGCATACTAGGAACAACATTTTGTTTTTAATTCAGTATTTAATGATTGTTAGGATTTATATTTGTGGGTTCTAGCTTCATTCATTTACCTGTCTTCTTCCCTGAATATTCAGTAAGCGGACGTATCTACTTCATTGTATGGGTTTGCTCAGACAGCTCAGATTTCTTGGTGAGAAGAAAAAGGCCATATGCAATGTAGCTAACTGTTTGTATCATTTTCAAAGATAAAGCGTGAGCATTACATATCTAGTCTTAAACTATCTGTGTAGCTGCCAGACTGCATTTTTGTTGTTTTTATTTTTTTTCTAAAGATTCGATGTTTAACAGTTCGATCACTAAAGGTCGACCTTTAATGATTCGAACTGTTAAATATTCGATGTTCTAATATAGACACGTTGCATTGGTGCAATTGGTACATCTGCAGCACTGGATGATATGTATGCAACACTTACCTGGTCTTCCCTCAGTACATTTGTAGTACACAGGAAGTTAGATGCAAAGCCAGTGTACAAGTCAGACCACTATTACCGGGGGAATTTTCTCACAGAGGTGTCTACCTAAGAGGATTTTGTTTGGGACTCAGACCTGTTGTTATAGAGAATGGGCCTCCCCTTAAAAGGTATAAAAGTTATTTATTTATTTATTTTGTTGACCGAGCATATGATCTGGTCTTCAGATCATTCTCAGCCATGACCCAGGCCATAGGACATTTACGAATTTCAACATGCAGTTACCATTCCATAATAGCAGTATAATAAATAGAATGAACATACAGAAGAAAGTCAAGGAACTTTAGCATAAAAGCCACATACTTCCTGCAAGTAATCCACTGTTACTGTACAATGCATAAAGTGTTATGAACATTTCTGAATACCAGAAATAGTTGATCATAACTTGGAGTTCTGTGCCTACCTTTTCAAGACATGAAAAATCTAACCTACTTTGAGATCCTTTTGCCTTTGCAAAACAAATAGTACCTCAAATACTGCTTAAAGAAACTAAAAATTCTTCAGTAGATGAATAAGACACTTTGGCATAATAGATTCTTATACCATTGTATCTGTGGAACAAACTTCCACTAACATCAAGCAGAGCAGCACCCTTATCACCTTCAAGGTAAATGAACATAATTGAATGTGCAGCCTCAAATTCTTCCCTGCGCTATCTTGTTTTATTAGTTCATAGGTTCATAGAAGGTTACTAGGCTAACGGCCCTAGAGCACTTACAAAGCTAGTCATATTTATCCCATGTTGCCTCAATTGTCAGTGGTTAAGTGACTGAAGTTTGGAGAGGTAAGGGTCTATGGTAGTTAATACTGACTTCCTTTGTCCAGGAGGGACATGGACGCCACCCCAGGAGTGAATTTGCAGTCACCCATCCATTGATCTAGGTTGTGTTTGAAGAAGGTCAGAGAGCAGCTCTGTTTCACATGAACTGGTAACTTGTTCCAGAGAGGTGGCAGTCTCTGGGAGCTGTATCTATCTCTCCAGCATGACCTGTTCATGTCAGAGGTTAGGTTAAGATCCCTGGAGCGAGTGACCCTGGTATATTTTGATTTACGAATGTGTAGCATTTCCATCAGGGCAGGTTAGAGACTGTCCAGTAAGCCAGGCACAGGTCACCCCTTAGCAACTTGTAGGAGACAGAATACAATGACAGGACTTTCAGTTTTTTTGCCTAAGACTTGTTTTGTGTACCCTGTAATTTCCTAGTGAGAAACCATTGTGGTCTCTCCAGTTGTTGCAGGTGTCTGGTGAGGTACATGCAAAAGGGAGCATTGTACTCCATTAGTTGTCTGATGAGGGCCGAGTATAATGGAATTATAACATCATTAGATCTAGATGAGATACTTTTACTTATAAAATGTGCCACTTAGAAGGATTTCCTTACTACTGTGAATACATGATGGTAAAAGTTCATATTACTATCAACCAGAGTACCCAGATCATGTACCACTGGGTCTGCACTTAAGGGAGTGCTGACTACACAGCCGGCCTTAGGGTGCTGTAAAGGCCAGCCTCTTAAAGGGCGCAGTTTTTATTTATTTTAATTAACAACGTTTGCGCTCTTCTCTGAGCCCTGCTGAAGTGTAACCATAAGCTGGAACTATGGGGGAGGTGGGTCAACATCCTCCCACTTACTAGGACAGTTTAAAAAAAAAGTTACTTTGTGGTTCGAGAGTCTGCTGTAAGAAGGAACGGTATATTATGTTTTAGGGATGGGCATGGGTGCCGCCACACCGGAACCATACAGCTGCAAAAGACCTGTAACAAAATGGATGCATGCGCTGAATTTAAACATGAAAGTGTGCCCCTTCATCATTACTGCTTGCCAGACTCAAAAGGCAGGAACATTACTTTTGGTTCTTGTTTTTCAGTATTTAAAAATTTGATGTTACGAAGTTTCAGTAAATTGGATTTTCAGCTTTCTCATCTCAATCTTGTGTTGTTTGATTACAGGATTTGAAAGTAGACCCATCTTAACACAACATTTGGCAATAGCATTTACATCTATGAAGTGATTAAATGAACAAGAGTTTAACAACGGGTCATGTTCATTGGTTATGCTTTCAGTATATTTGCTTTATAAAGTTTGATGAGAGGTCCTTTAACGACATTCTTGGATATATGGTTTGATGAAAAAATTGATTAGAGCAAGGTTTAGTTTATTAATAATTTGAATTTGATGTTCCTGCTGTACAATGTTAATAACCAACCAGGATCTCAATTGAAATCATTAGGCCCTTCTACAACAGCCCTGAGGCTTATACATCATATTTGTGAACCTTAAGACTGCATTTTTTTTTAATTTCCAGCCTTTGTTCTAGTCTAGTTTTAAATGGCAGGTTATCCCATCTACCTACTCTTTAGTGGAAGACGTTCCTATCTGCTATTGTATTCACAACCTCTAAATGTAATCTTTTTTATTATTTTTGAGTGTCAGCAGCTCCATTCCTAATGTACTCCCAATTTGTTCATTATTTAAACGCCCATGTTAAATCTCAATAGGACCTGTACTATGCTGAGTATAACTTCAGCCTTCTTAATCATATCTCATAACATATGTTTATTAGACTTTGGATTCTCCTTTGAAAAGAGCATGCACATTTTCTATTTCATTTAGTTTAGTGCCAGTGTACATACAAAAACAATTTCCATACTAATAGCTTTGAAAATTGAAACCATAACCTTTTCCCTCTGGAAGAAATTACTCTAAATATAGTTCTCATTGCCACTGAACATTACTGGCTTTTTTTGTCATGGAGCAACAGGGATTTAGTATATGTACGTATCAGGGGAAGTTTTAGGGATCGAAGATTTGAGTTTGATCATTTGCAGTTAATTTTGGTTCATTGTTGTGACATTTTCTTGAAATGCCATACACCCACATGTACATATTATGCTTGGATACTTATTGTCCAGCATTTGCATTGACAACCATGAGATTTAGCTTTTGTTTCCCCTTTATTATTATGTGCTTTTTTCTATAGTTGGAAGTGACAGTATCTAGGTGAAGCAAAGCTATGCTACAAGGCATGTTTTTTTCATGGTCATGTAGCATTAAGGTGTAATTGCATTTTACAAGCAATAGTTTTGAATAAAATACATTGCAATAATGTTTCTTACTGGCATTGAAACTCACAGCAAAACAGAACGAATATCATTGAGAGAAACTAAATGTAAGCTAGGAAGTAACAAAGGATTCAGCTGCTGTGCACACGTTTCTCTGGCTACTATTAGTAACATCAAAATTGTGAAGGCATGCTGACAACTAGCTAACTTGTTATCAGCTTTGCAAATTAAGTCAACAGTTTGGCTTTGATTTTTGTCAGACAACATCAAATTTGAGTGTGTCAGCAAAACTGCAAATGCTCATAAAAGCAAACACAAACAAAATAATCATTTTACATAGATCTATAAAATGATCAAACATCAAAAAACAGAAATCTATTTTTTTGCAGGGTGGCTCCATCCCCACTAATTATATGTACTAACTCCAAGATGATCAGAAATAGCAGGGGTAAGAGCAAATTCCCTTAACCCAAAGCAAGACGATACAATGCAAAAGGCAGCCAGCAGAAATTCCATTTAACAGAATATATCTATACACACACACACACACACACACACATATATATTATATATATATATATATATATATATATATATATATATATATGTATATTTATGGTTTACTATCAAAATGTCAATCGCCCATCGTCGACACCACTAACGCGAACTCCGAACAGCGACTGTTAGGATGTCGAACACCGATATTCCGAAATGCAAAATCTCGCCCCCCGTTGGACCCATGGTAGCCCTTGTTTTGTGGTGTAGCGGTCGGAAATGTCGACGTTCGGTGTTTTAGTTTGATATCTTGAGGAATCGACATTACAGCTTTCGCATAAAGGAGTCGACAGTATGTAGATTCGACGCTGGGCGATCGACATTTTGATAGTAAACCTATATATATATATATATATATATATATATATATATATATATATATGTATGTATATATGGGTTATGTTGGTTTGGTTAACATCTGTTTAATCGACTGCATTTGGTCAATTATTCAGACAGTTGACAAGTGTACAAAATCGAAAATCCCTGGTTAGGGTAATATTCCCTTTCCTTGCAACTGTGCAATGTAAGAGTTAGTATATATAATAAAGTTGCATGCACCAATGTTCTTCCTCAATGCATGCGTAGTAGGTAGTCGAAGTTTTGGTTTTCGACATACAGTGGTTTACCTTCAGGATGTCAGTGTACATGTTAGTCGACTAACTGAAGGTAAATCTTACATATAGATAAATATATATATATATATATATATATATATATATATATATATTTTTTTTTTTTTTTTTTTTAAGCATCAGATTATACAATATTACTGTATGCACTCCAAAACATTGGTGTTAGGAAAAAAATATAATAGATTATCAAACAGAAATAAAATAAAATATAACACATATTGTTCTACAGCCAGACAATGATGGAGAAGCTGGTAAATATTTTAATATCTAAGCAGCATACTGTACATTGCATAAGAAATGCCATTTAGTCTCTTGGAGTCCAAAACTACACTGTTGCACTGCTGCTGACATTTTAAGAGAAGAAAGAAGAAAAGAGCAGCAGGAGGCATTCCAAGATGTTGACTGGTGCTCTGTAGGGCCCCATGAATGTTTTTGTGTGCAGGAGGCATTCCAAGGTGTTGACTGGTGCTCTGTAGGGCCCCATGAGTGTTTTTGTGTGCATTTCCTAATGGAACTCATTTCTCCCTTTACCTTAGGTACTTTAAATCTAGCTAGATGTGTCTACAGCAAGGTAAAATATGGTACAGAAGGTATGCATTCAGAAGCCTGTCTATCTGTTTGTCTGTTCATCTTCTAAGATAGGTAGGACTGCTTTATATTCACGACAAGGCCATGGATTATTAATATGAACCCATTTAAGTAAAGCTTCACCAGTGCTTTTTATCTATATTTCTGTTTGCTAGGTCATTGGGGAAATCCTATATCTTATTAAGAATGGCCCATCCCAGTTTAGCAGGAATTTGTGTTTTTTCTTTTTCCCTGCTGTAGTTAAAATACAATACCTTGCTACTTATTTGGCATTCAATTGGGCTGGCCTTTCAATCGTAATAGATTTTGTACACATGCACAATTTTTTCCAAATTAGTATAGGGCAAAGGCTTGTTTTAAGTGCTCTCTGAGATGGCTCACATTATCATGGGCAGTGGTGGCATGTGCTAGCCTTTAATCCTCTGAAATATACAGAGAATGCAAAAGCACCACCATTCTCCTACCAGTCATCATCTCAGAAGGCAAAACCCTTGTGGATTTATTAGGAGTGGTATGCATGGCCATTAATACTTACTCAGGGTAATATTGAATTGGACTGCTGTTTGTACAGCTACATATACAGATGTGAATTCAGCAGACTGACTAGATTTGTATCCAAGGTGGTACTTGACAGGAAGGCACGGTTTGTCTGCTGACAAGAAGGTATGGCTTGTCTGCTGACAGAAGGCATGGTTTGTCTGAATGCCGTACTGCTCCAGGCCACAACATCTGTTTCCATCTTGACTAAAATAGCAGCATCAGTATAAGTCTTCAGAAAGTCTCTGCACACATTTTCATCACAATGGTAGTGTCTGTTTTGTGGCCTACTATAATGTAATTAGCAGGGATGTCAACTATCCCAAAGTGAATATTAATAATATATATCTGATGTTAATCTTCATTCATTCTTGACTGATGGGTTTGATTCTGACCTCTCGGAACCAGCTTGGCCATTATACATAGCTCAGGCCAGCCAAAAACTCTCGAGCTAAGGCTCTACCCACAATGCCTCTCTTCCCATTACCCCAGATCTTGTTTGCCGCATAGAAAATTGGTGTTTATATCACGTTATTGAAAGATGAAAATAGCGAACGCTATTTCATCGGCCCCAAAACATCTAAACATGAAAATATCGAACATTCAGAACAGCAAATTTTTTCTCATGGAAAAAATTTGCTGCTCCAAAACACATACACACAACAGAAGCACATCAAACAAACAGCACCCACACACACATACACTTAAATTCCTACATCTAACACTACACTAAACTAAACATACACTACTATCTAGCCATTTACCTTAACCCAAAACTTAACCCTAAGGTCCGTCACTATCGCACACTCACCTAACCCGCGCCCTAACCCTAACTCACTTAAACCGCCCCAACCCTAAAGTCTGTCACTATCACACACACGCTTAACCCACGCTCTAACCCTAACTCACTTAACCCACCCCTAGCCCTAATGTACAAACAATCGCACACTTACCTAACCCCAACCCGTAACTTTCCACCACAGCGCTAAGAATAGCAAAGCCACAGAAACGGCCAACCAAATTTTTTCCCGAGGAAAGAATTTGCTGTTCTGCAACTTCTCTATTCTTAGCGTTCGCTGAATAGTGTTCGATATCAGAACATTTGAAGTTTTAATACTTTGATGTTCTGATATATACACAAAAATTGGACACATCAACCAATGCTCTCAGCTAAGTGCTTTAAAAATTTATATTTTTTCATTGTTATTTCTAGCACTATTTGACTAAGACTCTTTATTTTTCTTACTGGATAGTCTAGTCTCTTTTTTGAGTATGTGATTGCTTTCTGACTGTGTCTACCACCCCCTTTTACCATCGTTGGTAACAGGCCTCCTCCCTTTCCTTCTTACCATTGGTAGTCTTTAGATAACATTGTTAGTATCCTCTGCTCTTTTTCTCTCTATACCCGTTGGGTATTTCTTCAATACCATTGTTGATATGTCTGTTAAAAAAAAATAAATTAAATCAACTCCTTTCCTTTTCTATTTGTGTGACGTGTGTCTGTGTGTGTGTGTGTGTGTGTGTGTGTGTGTGTCCCAACTGATTTTGATACGGTGGAAAAACAAAAGGGGACATCCACCTTCAAGCAGTGTCAGGACTGTGCCAGAAAGATGCCCAGTTCTGATGGGCATCTTTCTTGCATGTACTATTTGGGTGCCTCTCACTTGGACATAACTTGTAATATTTGTCAGGGCTTTAGCACCCATACTTTAGTAGAGAGGAACAATAAGCTTATCTTAAAAGGCTTGTTGAAATATCCCTACAATGAAACCCTATCTAAGGCAGAGACTTCAAAATCTCCAAAGCCAGATGTGAAGAAAAGAACCCACTCTGTGCTGACCTCTCCTATAGCACATGAAGCAAAGTCCCAAAAGCTACAGGTTCCGAGGGTATCTTTGGAACCGAAAGCCAAAGTACCAAAAGTGATACTATCATCACCTCTGGAACCAAAAGTGGCTCAATCCACATTGGTGCCATCTGTCATTGAACCAACTCAAACCTGTTCGGCATCAACCACTGCTTCAGCGTCGATGACCTCTTCAACACCGACAATAGCTTCTACACCACCACCACTCTCCTGTAATTCAGTTTCACCTTCCCCTTCCACACAACAGCCTATGGTGCTGAAAGTCGATCCAATAATAATTCCTAGGACTAGATATTCCCCTTCAGTAGACCCATTCTTGGGTCAACAACCAAGCCCCTTTCTGGATAGGCCTGAGTCGTCTTCGAGAATGTCAATCCATTCTTCCAGGAGTCTCTTAGAATTGGACGTGGTCAGATTGGTAGACCAGCTTTTGGCAGCCAGAGGCCTCCCTGCACCTTCACAGACCTCTCTCCCGCCCATAACCGAGGCTTATTCTCCAAGGACTCCATTAGTTTATCCTCCTTTAACCTCCTTTCAGGGTTTGGAGCCCCCCACTTCAATGCTCCTGGTACCTGCTACCTCGGTGCCAGTGGTGGACCTCATCTCGGTGCAGGAGTTGACTCTGTGATCTTCTGCTCCTTCGGATCCATTGCACACCCGGGACCATGGTCTGGCTGTCGGTTCTGAGATCCTTGGAATGGTTCTGGTTGTTTCTACAGTGCTGTCTACTGCTCTTGGAGCCATGGAAGTTTTGAGCCCTCTCTCGGCTCCTGCTCTGAGTGGCAGCTTGTCGGAGCAGGGTGTGACCCCGATTCTGAGGTTGGCTGTCTCAGTTACGGTCTCCCATCCCTCTTCTGGTGGGCCTGCCTTCCAGATTATGGAGAGAGCTTTAACCTCAGCAGACTCCCAGCTGGTTTCATTTTTGTTGGAGTGCCTTATTTTTGTTTCCTCTGCTTCACAACTGTCACAATCCGGTACATCTGGACAGCGGGCACAAGAGCTGCAAGACACCCTGGCTCAGGGTTCCCCCCTTTGGAGTCTTCCTCAGAACTTCACCCTGAGGACTCACCCCATAAGAGGACATGCAAGAGGAAGCACGTAGATTCTCCAGAAGAATCAGTCACTGAAGACACAGATTAAGATGAAAGGGAAGGGTCCCCATGTCACTCTTAGACTTTGGAGACATCCTGGAAATACTAGAACAGAGGGGTGATTGGAAACCATCAAACCCATCCTATGAGGAGTCTGTCTTCTTATAAGATTTTTGTACCCACCCATCTACTTCTTGGGTGACCCCACCCGCTGTCAACCTAGTTAAATTGATTGTTTGGTGAGCATGGAAGGCTCCTGACTCCATAGATCCTGTTCCCCAGAGACCAGATAAGATATTGTCAGCTACAGAAGATCAGCCCCATTGCTCTAAGGGTCTAGCAGTGGATGCCATGGTGATGGCAGTGGCCACCAAAAAGGAACTCACTGAGGAGAGTTCAACTGTCCATTCTCCTAACCGGACAATGGACAGATTTGGGAAGTGGGTTTTTGCTTCAGTGACCTTCGCTATTTGGTCTTTGAACTTTTTGGCACAGAGATTCCTTTTCTGGATAACCTTATCAGCAATCCAGAATAGAGGCCCAATTGCTTACCTGTGGAAGCAGTTGGGGGAAGATTTTCTCTGCACTATTCAGCCTGGTTTACAATAACCCCAGATACCTGGGTGCAGGAAATAATTACCAGAAGTTACCATATCCCCTTCATTCTTTTGACAAACCCCCAAAGCAAATCCCTAATGTTCCACCAAGTCAGAGGGCTCTAGCAGCAGTAGACATTCAAAAGCTGCTTCAAAAAAACAGTCATCCAAGTTGTTCCCACCAGACCACAAATAGGATCTGGATTCTACTCAAGATTGTTTTTAGTGCCAAAAAAGACAGGGGACTGGAGACCAATCCTGGATCTCAGCCTATTGAACAAATTTGTACAACAGACAAAATTCTGGATGGTCACAGTTCAGTATATCCTTCCCTTTCTGGAGAAGGATGATTGGAAGTGCTGTATAGATCTTCAGGATGCATATTAACCACATAAAGATGGACAAGTGCTCCAGAAGATATCTCCACTTCCGGCTAGGAACCAGTCATTACCAATTTTGAGCACTGCCCTTCAGTCTCACCACAGCTTCCAAGGTGTTCACCAAATGCATGGCATTCATAATAGCTCATTTGAGACTGCAAGGATTCTGGGTGTTTCCATATCTAGACAACTGGCTCCTCACTTCCCTCTCCAGGCATCTACTGCTTTACACCATATAATTCATTCTACATCTTCTAGAAACACTAGGCATATCAACAACATAGTCAACAAGGAAAAGTCACAGTTGACTCCCACACAGGATCTGGAGTTCATCGGAGCAAGATTAAATAAAGTATCCTGTGTAGCCTCCCTTCCTCTTCACAGGCTGTTGAAGCTAAGATCACAAGTTCAAGTAATCATTTCCCAAAACAAAGTTCCTGCTCATCTGGTACTACAAACTCTGGGAACCATGGCAGCAATGATAACGTTAGTTCACCTAGCAAGGTATCACATGAGGCTGCTTCATTGGCTCTTGGTGTCACAATGGTCAGTTCTAACGCAGCTCATGTCCCATCCAGTCTTGATAACCAATCGGTGCAAAAATGATTTATCTTGGTGGATGAAGCTAGAAGAGAATCTATTGGGGTGGTTCCTTTTCCCCCTCTCAGCCCAAGGGTGTAGTGACCATGGACGCTTCCCAGATAAGGTGGGGGGGGCAGCATTTTTTGGGAAAGACTGTTCAAGGCAGTTGGTCCCTCAAAAGGCCAATTTGCACATCAGCATCCTAGAATTGAGGGCAATGCTTTTAGCGTTGCAAGCGTTCCAGTCTGTCCTTCCTTTGGGGACAGTTGCAATCCAATCAGACAGGGGAGAACCAGGTTCTACCTTCTATGTCGGGAAGCCCTAAGGATTTGGCAGGGGCTATCAGTTCCAACCACTTTCTGATAGCAATGCATATCCTGGGGAATCCCAACACAATTGTGGACAAACTGAGTAGATGTATCCTCCTGCCTCAAGAATGGTCTCTAAATCCCAACATAGCGACGAAGATCTTTCATCGATGGGGTCAGCTGTGCTGTGACCTGTTCACTTCTTCCATAAACCACAAATGCAGCAGTTATTTTGCCCTAATACCCCCCTTGCAGGGATTCCCCAAGAGATGCACTTTTCTCGATTGGCCCCCAGGACTTCTTTATGCCTTTCCCCCAATTCCACTGATCTCCCAGTTTCTGAGGAAAGCCCAACAGTTGAGAAACAAAGTAATTTTCATTGCACTTTAGTGGTCCTGTCAAGTCTGGTTCCCCTTCCTTTGGCCTAATCTGGTTCACCACATGTGGACTCTGAACCCAGCTCCGGACCTACTGTCTCACCCTCAGGGCCTGGTGCATCCCAATCTTCAAAATCCCAAGCTGATGGCTTGGTTTCTCCAATTCCGGTAATTGCCAGGCAGAATAACTTTCCTGTCCAGTGCAAAAGATACTTCTGGCTTTCCATAAACCATCCACCAGGAGGCTTTATCTAAGCAAATGGAAAAGATTTCCAGTTTGGGCATGTAGAAACTACATAGACCCTTCTCAGCATTAGTTGATAAGGTCCTGGAATATTTAGCTATCTTATTTGAAATGGGGGCCTCTACGTCTACAATTAAGGTTAATTTGGCTGCCATTTCAAATTTTCATAATGGTTTTGATGACCATTTCTTGATGTCTCATCATCTATGCAAAAGGTTTCTTAAAGGCACTCTGCATTTAAAACCCCCAATTCAAAGACCCTGTAGCACCATGGGATTTGACCTAAGTCTTACAATGTGTAGTTTACCAGACCTTTGAGCCAGCCGCTACTTGTGATCTTAAGTTTTTATCTTGGAAGACCCTCTACCTAGTAGCTATAACGCCTGCTATGAGGTATTTCAGAGTTACAGGCTTATGTGTGAATTATCCCTATATCATTTTTTACAAAGAAAGAGTATCACTCAGAACCAATCCCACCTTCCTTCCAAAGTGGTATCAGAGTCTAATATCAACCAGTCCATAGAATTTCCAGTCTTCTTTCCAAATTTTGCAAACAAATGAGAGTACTGTTAACCTTGTTGGACATCCACAGACAATTACGTTTTTACTTGGATAAAACAAAATCTTCTAGAAAATCAGACCAACTATTTCTATCATTTTCAGGACCCGGATTGGGAAAACCTGTATCAAAGGTCACCTTGTCAAAATAGCTTAGAGACTGCATTGCCTTTATATACAATCAAAATAAACTCAAACTGTCAACTACAGTTAGAGCTCATTCTACAAGATCAGCGTTTTTTCATTCCAGAGCTTCTATGGAAGACATATGTGCAGCTGCAACTTGGGCTACTCCACATACCTTTATCACTCATTACAAATTAGACATGGTCTCCAGGGGAAGAGCATCCTCTGGCTCTATGGTGCTCAGGAATATCCTTCCCTAGGGCCGCATAGGATCTAAAGTAGCTGGAAACTCTGTCCCACCAGTCAAGAATGAATGAAGATTGACAACATCAGATAAAGAAGTTATGTTCTTGCCATAACGTTCCATCTGTGCTGTCGATTTTAATTCATTCTTGGCATCCCACCATCCTGCCCCCTCCAAAAGACTCCTGAAGGTTCAGACCTAGTCCTGGGTTTTTATAGGGTTATACCTTAAACAGGGCTCTTGTATTTTCTTAACTGTTAGGCAAACTCAGTCTGAGGTAATGGGAAGAGAGGCATTATGGGAAGAGCCTCAGCTTAAGAGTTTTTGGCTGGTGAGAGCTATTATAACAGCCAAGTCGGTTCCAAGAGGTTGGAACTGAACCCATCAGTCTAGAATGAATGAAGATCGGCAACACAGATGGAACATTATGGTAAGAACATAACTTCTTTTTTTTTTTTTCGCATTTAGTTTTAATCCATGGCTTTGGCATCAGTTGTTCGTCTGTGTTAACCCTGCCTGCAGTATATTAACATAATTGGGAGGCTCAGTGATTGCTCCCAATTTGCAATTGTCAGCAAACGTGGTCAGCCACAGGCTGTCCAGGTTTGCCTGGACTTCTGAGAAATAAATTACAAACAGTAAGGGGCCTAGCACAGAACCCTGTGGTACACCACTGGTGACTGGTCTTTTGCTAGAGCTGAAATCACCCACTTTAACAGTATGTTTCCTGTTGGTGAGCCAGTTGGCTGTCTATCTGTTAATGTAGGGTATAATTCCCAAATGGGAGAGTTTCTCTATAATACCTCAGTAGGGGATTGTGTCAAATGCCCTGGCTAGGTCAAGATAGGTGGTAGTATGCATTGTCTTTCCCTCGTCCAGGGCCTAGGTGACTTTCTTGAAGAAGTCCACCATGTTTAACAGGCATGATCTAACTTTAATAAATCCAAACTGGGTTAGGTCAAGAGTATGGAGATTACCTATATCCTTGTTAATAAGGTCCATAATGATTCTTTCCATGCCCTTACAAATGAGGCTAGTCAAGCTTATGGGGCTATAATTCCTTTGGTTGGTTGACAGTCCCCCTTTCTGCAGAGGGATTGCTGTTACTGTCCTTCATTTTTCTGGAACATAGCCAGTTCACAGGCTGTAGTTATAAAAGGATCCAAGTGGGTCTGTTAGGTCATGGTTAAGTTGTTTAAAAGGCAACCTGGGATGTTGTCTGGTCCAGTTGATGCTGTGTTTTTGCCCTTGGAGAGCACCAAGAATGACCTGCTCTCTTAAGATAATAGGCTGAGGAATGGTAGGTGTACTTTGGGGGATGAATGGAGGTAATGGGGGGTGGGTGAAGTTTGCTCCAAGTCTGTCAGCTAGCAGGTTGGCTATTACATCTGGTTGAGTATGGGTGGTGCCATCCACAACCATTTCAGCTCATAGCTGGGTATTCCCTTGTAGATTTTGAGCATAGTTAAAAAATGCCTTGAGATTGAGGCTGGAAGGATCTAATGACTAGGGTTTTTGGCAAGGCGTGTAATGATATGTGGACTGATTACCTAATACTTACCTATGAACATAAAACTATGTTACTGAAGGTACTCATAGAGACAAGGGACTTTTGAGTGGTTTATTCAATGGAGAGAGGACACAATTCTCACAATGTTACAATGGAGGAAGTTTGTGACTATAAGAAGGAAAGAAAGAGGTAAAAACAACAGGTGAAAGCAGCAAAGGTGGGTTTTGAAAGGTAAATTTAAATAATAAATGATATCTAAAACTGGTTAGGTGATATTAAAGATCAAAAGCTGTACAATGGTTTGGAAATATAAAGTGAAATTGTACAAGATTCTTCAGCAGATGTGGAAATAAGGACATGAGTAGGAGAAAGGGTAAAAACAAAAAAGAAAGAAGCACTGACCATAGACTCATTTGTGCCAGTGTGATAGTGCTGTCCTTTAACACTGACATTAATGAAAGCTTTATTAGAAGGTATGTTGGAGTGGATTACAAGCTAATGATGGACTTCTGTATGATTCAGGTTGTCATGATCATCAGAGAAAATGATAGTCCAACAAGTTTTGAGTTTCTGTAGGTCCTTTTATTCAAAGAAATGTTTGGGATAGTAATTGTGTTAATGAAAATTGAGGGATTTAAGTTAGATTTAAGTTACTATAGGTTTTGAAGTATAATCAGAAATAACTTTTGCTCAGGATGTTAACCACAGGGTGGTAATATGGTATACACCCATAACACTAAGGAATAGTATTTAATTTTAGATGGAATATGGCACAATTAAATTCTGTGTTAGAAAGATGAAAGGAAATGTTAAAGATGCAGATGTGAAGTTGGGAAAGGAAATCTTGTAAGTGCATGGGCTGGAAGTGTAGGTTTAACAGGAGTGGTATATTTTCTGGGCGGTGGCAGTCAATTGTTTTCATGTTTAGAAATGAAGTAACTGTGCAGAACACTAAACATATAAAGGCAGTATTTTAGACCATAAAGCTAATGGTATGCATTTATTCATTTTCTAGTTACCTGCATAACTTAATTTAGTTCAGGGCGGGGGAGCTAGATCTTAACCTGCCAGTCACTGGACAACAAGGCAGAGAAACTATCTTTGTATGGGGCACCAGACCAATAAAAGATAAATACAGGCACACATACATGCGCGCACACACACACACACACACACACACACACACACACACACACACACACACACTAATATGGAATGCCACCAGTACATCTTTTTTTTTTTTCAAACACCTTTAATGAATTATCACTTGTGACACAGGCAAATTTACATTCATATAAAAGTAATCAAACTATATTAACATAACAAACATTATACTTCACATATAGTGCTATCTATCATATAACCTAAGCAACCTTACATAAATTATTCAATTCCTGCCTTTTTTTAAACAAGAAGCATCTTTATTAAATAATCACTTACTACATAGGCAATCATACATTTATATAAATGAAAACAAAACTGATGCAACAAGTTGGAGAAACAGCTAGATTGTTATAAATGAAAACAAGCCACATTGACACAGTCCTAGTCTCAAGCATTTTACATCACAAACCAACCGGACACACTCCCAGTTGTAATCATTATACATCACTTATAATTTACCCAATCTATGTACTTTGCTCCTACCCTCTTCTAAAGATCTCAATTCCAGTTGTTTTATCTCTTTTACTATATTCACCACTTCCAGTACAGCTGGTTTAGATTTTGATTTCCATGTTCTAGTAATTGCTTTTTTGGCAGCCACCATTATTAGACACAGCAGGGCCTTGCCGTGTCTAGGCAATTCTGCTTCTGTATCATAGCTCAGAAAAATCATCTCCTTCGTCAGACCAATCTGCCCACCCAGCATCTCTGACAGTGCATCCCATAGGGAATCCTTAAAGTTCACCAACTCACCGCACTCTCAGAAAATATGTTCCCAAGTACCTCTTTCTTCCCTTTCACACCTCCAACATTTACTGTCTGCCTGAGGAAAAATTCTCTGGAGTCTACTTGGGGTATACAAATATCTGTGTAAACATTTCCAGGCAAAAATCCTAAATCTTCTAGATTTTGTTGCATATTTGGGAAACATACATATATCCTCTAATTGTTTATTTGTGAATTGTTTATCCAATCTCTCTAAACAATCCTTTCTAATCTTCTCTGATAGATTCTTATAGTTATCATTCTATATTTTATATGCTCTATTAATTATTTATTTTTTAATGGCAACTTCAGTTCTAGATTCTATTAAAAACTCTTATCAGTACTGGTCTTCCATTTAAGACCCCCCCCCCCACATTTATTTCTCTTTGCCTGTACTCTGATATCAATCCCTGGTAGGGAAGGCAATCTCTAACCCACAGTCCAAATAAATTCTTGGCATCTTCCCATTCTGTCATCTTTCCCTATCTATCTATCTATCTATCTATCTATCTATCTATCTATCTATCTATCTATTTATTTATTTATTTATTTATTTATTGCATTTGTTTACCAGGAAGGTCCACTGGGCCAAAAAAGCTCCACAGAGATTTATATGCAATAAATACAATTTGATAAAAAAAAACTCAAATAGCAATTATAACAATTTAAACAGTGTACAGGGTCTAGTGGTGCAGTGGTAGCATTGTCACCTCACAGCAGGAGGTTCTCCCATTCGATTCTTAGCTGGAGCGCCTTCTGTGTGGAGTCTGCATGTCCTCCTCGCGGTCAAGTGGCATTCGAAAGACATGCGTAAATGGGCATGCCTTAGTTGAAGGTTGGGTGTTGAGCTGGCACCTCGGCACCATAAAAATCTACTGCCAATCATTAACGGACCAGAGTTTCACTGTGGCGACCCCTAACCAGGAAATGACAAAAAGAAGAACAACAGAGTCTTTGACAAAGAAAGATAAAAAAAGGCAATGCACCTGAATAAATCTGACTACTGACAATATAACAGAAATTATTGATACAGAAAGAGGTAATGCAGCTGAATGTAACAAAAGCAATTGCTAATACATATACAGAAGGGTCCAGAAGTGGATTATCTATCAAGAGTAAAGGTGAAGGATGGAAGAAAGAAAGATGGGAGTAGAAGAAGGGAAGAGGCAGAGTCAGGTTTGGAAGGAGGGGAGATACAAAGTCAGGTTATGGGTTGAGATAAATTAGTACATGAGCATTGACAGTGGGAAAAGAGATGTTGTTTCAAAGCATTTTTAAAGATAGATGTGTTGCTAGTAGATCTAAGTTTGGGTGGGAGAGAGTTCCATAGTTTAGCAGTAAAGAATGAGTGGAGCATTTGTCCAGCGGAGAGGTTGGGTTTCTCTACCTGCAGGAGGATTTGATTTTCAGAGCAGAGAGGCCTATTTGGTTGATATAGTGTAAATAGATTAGAAAGGGCAGGACAGCTGGATGGGTTAAATATTAGTTTATGTGCAGTAGTTAGTTGAATATATGTAAGATAATGAGGAAGTTCTAGCCAATTTTCTGATTGGAGAGGCACAGTGGTGAGATAAGTGTCTTCCATTGGCAACAACTTTTGCAATTTTGTTATAGCATGAGTGTAGTTTGGATTTAAGGCTGGCCTGTAAATTGGTAAAGAGAGGAGTACCATAAAGAAGAGAGGGAAGCATGAAGGAGGAGGCTAGGGCTAGTTTGGAGGAGTAGTTAAGGAATGTTTTGTGGCGGTATAGCATCCCCAGTTTCTGGTGTGCTTTTTTAATGTTGTTGGGAATATGCATGTTCATAGGTTCATATGTTCATAGGTTGATACTAGGCTATCTGCCCCAGGGCATTTATAAGCCTAGCCAGTGTGTGTTTGGCTTTCGCCACCCTTTTAGATTAGTTGACTGTGCCTCTGTATAGTAGGTGACAGAAGGTAGCCCTTTTAAGGTTAGTTTACTGTACCTCTGTCAAGCAGGGACACAGAAGAGATCCCAGGGGTCAACTTACGATCTCCCATCCACTCGTCAAGATTTCTCTTGAAGAGGGTCAGTGAGGGGCTCTGCCTAACATGGATTGGGATTTTGTTCCAGAGTGAGGGGAGCCTCTGGGATATGAATCTGTCCCTCCAGCATGCCCTATTTATTTCTGTGCTGAGGTTCAAGTTCCTGGAGCATGTAGCTCTAAGGGATTTGGATTTCCTGAGGTGAAGCATGTCCATTAATTCTGGGTTGGACATGGCTTTATACGTCAGACACAGATTGCCTCTGAGTAGGCGGTATGCAACTGAGTAGAGCTGGAGTTTCTTTAGCCAAACTGCATAGGGCTCTGTTTGAGCCCCTTGATCCTCTTGGTGAGGTAGTTTTGGTGTCTTTCCAGTTGCTGCAGGTGTCGGGTAAGATACATCCCAAATGGGGAATTGTATTCAATTATGGGCCTAATAAGTGATGAGTAGAGGGGCACAATGACCTCTCTTGACCTAAATGTGAATCCTTTCATGATAAGGTGGGCTATATAGAAGGTCTTTTTAACCACTTTGGCAACGTGATTGTCAAAGGAGAGATTGCTATCTACTTGGGTCCCCAAGTCTCTAATTACTTCTTCCGTACTTAATGGATTACCACCTATGTGGTAATTTGTGGGCACTTTGTTTTTCCCAAAGGGAATGACTATGCACTTTTTGGCATTTAGCTTTAGGCCATGGCTCTGGCACCAGTTATCCATCTCTGTGAGACCCTTTTGGAGGATGCTTGTGTCAGCCGGAGAGTTGATTATGCCACCCAGTTTGCAGTCATCTGCGAACTTGGTCAGCCATAGTCCACCCGTGTTAGCCTGTACCTCAGAGAAATATATACCGAACAAGAGAGGTCCCAGGACTGAGCCTTGTGGGACGCCACTTGTAACTGATTTAGAGTCTGACATGGCACCTGCTATTCTGACCATGTGGGTTCTATCCCTGAGCCAGTTTGCAACCCATCTTGTGACATAGGGGTTGATATTTAAGCTGGTGAGCTTATTTATGATGCCCGAGTGGGGTATTGTGTCGAAGGCTTTTGCGAGGTCCAGGTAGGCTGTGTGGACTACCTTCCCTTCATCTATGGCTTTGGTAACTGTTTCAAAGAAGTCGACCAGGTTCAAGAGGCAAGATCTGCCCTTGACAAAGCCGAATTGGGTAGGATCCAGTGTCTGGAGGTTCCCAATGTCTTTGTTTATGATTTCCATGATGATACACTCCATAGCTTTGCAGACCAGGCTAGTCAGGCTTATAGGGCGATAGTTTCCGGGGGCTGTTGTGGCACCACCTTTGTGGAGTGGGACCACTGTTGCTATACACCATTCCTTGGGTACATATCCTTGTAGTAAGGCTGAGATTGAACAGTGACTTTATATGAGGGTTTAGTTCTTCTTGGAGCTCATGTAAGATGCATCCCAGGACACTGTCTGGTCCCATTGATGCTGTGTTTTTTGCTTTGGAGAGGGCAGCTCTCACCTGTGCATGTGTGATCTCAGGAAGGCTACACTCTTTTGGGATAGACATTTGCTCTTTTGGGGGGAAGGGGGGGGGGGGAAGTTTGCACTGAACCTTTCTGCCAGGATGTTGGCAATGTCTGTGGGTTCAGTGTATTTTTTGTCATTTTGCACTAAGTCAGAGCATATCTGGGAGTTGCCTCCCAAGTTTCTGGCATAACTAAAGAAGGCCTTGTGATTATCTTTAGTGTCTTGTGCAATTTTTCTTTCAAAGCTGGCCTTAGATGATTTTATGAGGGATCGTAGTTTCTTGCTAGTACTGATCAGAGACGCCTTCCCTTTTTGGGATTTTGCTCTATCATGTAGTAGCTTTCTCCTTCTTGTGTATAGCTTATTTATGGCCGGGGTCCACCAGACAGGTCTCCTGCCTTTGGAGGAGTGAGTCTTGGTTTTATTTGGGATAGCATGCTCCATGCATTCCTGTAGATGTCCATAGAATGCTTTTGTAAAGGATTCTGCATTTTGGGCCATATTTTCCACTGGCCCGGGGGCTTTGAAGGATTCCACCTCGGTTTTGAGAAGTGTGAAGTTTGCTTTTGAGAAGTTCTTCACCGTGGTTTCCTTGGCTAGGGGTGGGGATGGAATATGGATGTCCAGTGAGATTAGTTTATGGTCTGATCTTACCAATGAGGGATATACCTCTGGTTTGGAACATAGAGACCCCATGTTGGTGATGACCAGATCCAATATGTTTTCCCCTCTTGTGGGAGTGGTGACCAGTTGTTCCATAGCATTTGAGTTTATAAATTCTAGGAACCATTGGGCGAGGGTGTTTGGGCTTGAGTAGTTTTCCCAATCAATGTTTGGGTAGTTGAAGTCACCCAATATAATGGTGTTTGGAGAGACCTTCATATTCTCCAGTGTTCTCAGGAAAGCCAAGTAAGGTTTCTGTGTTTGGGAGGGTGGTCTGTAGCAGGCTACAAACTGAAAGGCAGTTTTGCCCACTGTTAGTTGCACATGGATGGTCTCCGATGCTTCATGCAGTGCCACTAACCTGGAGGTGTGGGTATTTTTGATAAATATGGATACTCCCCCTCCTTTTGTGGTTCAGTCCGAGTTTTTGGGGCCGGAAAGTATGGTATGAAGTATAACCTGTTAGTGCTGGGGTGCTCTCGGGAGCCTTGAACCAGATTTCTGTTACTGCACAGACATCAATATTCTCCATACTGAGGAGAGTCTCGAGTGCGTGCATCTTGAGGTTTAGACTTCTGGCATTGAGCAGCATTACCCTTAGTTTTTTTTTCTTTGTGTTGTCTATGGAGGTGGGTTTGTCTTTTTAGCCTTGCCTAAAAAAAGGCACTATGGGGGAGGCAAGAGCCTTTGCCAGTATTCAAAACCCCAGGGGTGAAAGGTGCAAGCTGTCCCTAGCGAAGCAACGTGGCTTGTCGAGCATGTCATCCCAGGCTGACAGACACTGGATCCCCTTTGAATGACACCAATACTTTAGCCAATTGTTAAAATTGATAATTTTGTCTTTATACTGTGGCATCATTCTTGGTGAGGGTAAGATACTACTCAAGGTCAGGGTCATACCGGCCTGGGCTACATGATCAGAGAGTTCCTCTATGTCTTTTTTCATGTAGTCCAGGGAGGTACGTCTCAGGTCATTCACACCAGCATGGACAATGATGGAGTCATATTTGTACTTGCTTTGGAGTGGCCTGAGTGCTTATGTTATGTGGCGGATCCTGGCACCCAACAGGCAGCTTACAGTGACCTTCTCCTTGTTCAGCCTGGTGAGTGGGACATCAGTGTGTCTGACAATAGAGTCACCTATTACAAGTGTATTAGGTGTGTTGTTTAGCCTTAAGGGCTGTGACTGTGTGGTACACTGACATTGTGAGCTATGTGCTATGTGGGTATTGTTTTGTGGTAGGGGTTGCTTGGATGTCTGCTTTGGAGGTCTCTGCTGCTTAGGCAGATTTTTATTTAGAGCCTCCGAGTATGTTTTTGTGTGTTTATGTGTTTGGTTTGCTGATGCGATAGGTCTATGTGAGAATGGATTTGTGGTGTGTGTGGTGACCTTCTCCTCCTGACAGGCTGTGCCAGTACTGGGTTGAGAGAACTTAGCCTCCAGTTTGGCTATATAGTTGCATCTCTCACATATATTTGAGCTTGTTGGGAGGAGGAGAGGGTGGTCTGTATACATAAGGCAGTTGTAACATTGTCTCAAGATTCCCAGATTCACCAGCTGGACTGGAGAGTAAACCCGAAACTGACCTTTGGACATACCTGAATAATATAGGGAACTACTTACTGACTGATCAGAAAGAATCAATAGGGAGCAAGTGCTTAAAAGGAGTATAAGAGGATGTAGTGCTTAAGTTTATTAGTGTTTACCTATGAGAGTACTTATACGAGCAAGTGCAGGGCTTTAGAATGAAAATAGAGTACTTATTTTGAGATTTAGAGCAATTCTAAGGGAAAAAGTGAAGAGCAGACTTTGTGGAGCCGGGAATAGTTTAAACCTGTTTAAGCGGCACTGCCTGATGCTGCTCTGTGCGCAAGACCGCACAAAAAAAGAGTTGCAGGGTTTTAAGAGAGAGAGTTCAAGGAGTTTGGAATTGACCCAAAATGGCCAATAAAACTACAGCTTCTAGGCAGTAACCACTCCTACAGGGACAGGCAGGCTGCTCAGTGTTAACCACTGCCACTGGTGAACACAGAGACTTCCCTTTAGCCCAAGCAAGCACTGGCCCCCAAGAAACTTACAAACAGTTCAAAACAGCAAATCTGTAACTGAACTTTCTTAAATTTCAGAAAGTGGGAAAAAAGAAAGATTTTTTTTTTTTTTTTAGTTTAAAGGTAGCAGAGATACACAAGTAGCAAAATAGTCAGAACAGTGCAATAAATGACCCCACACTTGAGTGCTAGGCCAGAGTCGGGTAAAATGCAATTTTAAGAAAACTAATTTTAAATTAAGTGCAACACAAGAAATGCAGTAAACAGGCTCTAGATGTGTTCTAAATACTGTTTCTAATGCAGATATCAACTTTAGCAAGCCGGAAAATGCTGAAAAGTAGGCGGCAAAGCAGTAATTTTAAACAAAAAATCAGAAGAAAATACTTAAAATCTCAAAAGTGGCTCCTTTCTTCTCTCAGCGTTTTCTCCCCTTGGGAGGTGCTTCAGCAACAACTGTCAAGCCTGGAAAGATGCCAAAACCATGAGGCAGCAGGGTTTTAAGAGAGAGATCAAGGAGTTTGGAATTGACCCAAAATGGCCAATAAAACTACAGCTTCTAGGCAGTAACCACTCCTACAGGGACAGGCAGGCTGCTCAGTGTTAACCACTGCCACTGGTGAACACAGTGACTTCCCTTTAGCCCAAGCAAGCACTGGTCTCCAAGAAACTTACAAACAGTTCAGAACAGCAAATCTGTAACTGAACTTTCTTAAATTTCAGAAAGTGGGGAAAAAGCAAGATTTTTTTTTTTTTTTTTTTTTTTTAGTTTAAAGGTAGCAGAGATACACAAGTAGCAAAATAGTCAGAACAGTGCAATACATGACCCCACACTTGAGTGCTAGGCCAGAGTCAGGTAAAATGCAATTTTAAGAAAACTGATTTTAAATTAAGTCAACACAGGAAATGCAGTAAACAGGCTCTAGATGTGTTCTAAATACTGTTTCTAATACAGATATCAACTTTAGCAAGCCGGAAAACCCCGAAAAGTAGGCGGCAAAGCAGTAATTTTAAACAAAAAATCAGAAGAAAATACTTAAAATCTCAAAAGTGTCTCCTTTCTTCTCTCACCGTTTTCTCCCCTTGGTAGGTACTTCAGCAACAACTATCAAGCCTGGAAAGACGCCAGAAGCACGAGGCAGCAGGGTTTTAAGAGAGAGAGATCAAGGAGTTTGGAATTGATCGAAAATGGCCAATAAAACTACAGCTTCTAGGCAGTAACCACTCCTACAGGGACATGCAGGCTGCTCAGTGTTAACCACTGCCACTGGTGAACACAGAGACTTCCCTTTAGCCCAAGCAGGTACTGGCCTCCAAGAAACTTACAAATAGTTCAGAACAGCAAATCTGTAACTGAACTTTCTTAAATTTCAGAAAGTGGGGAAAAAAGCAAGATTTTTTTGTTGTTTTTTTTTGTTTTAGTTTAAAGGTAGCAGAGATACACAAGTAGCAAAATAGTCAGAACAGTACAATAAATGACCCCACACTTGAGTGCTAGGCCAGAGTCAGGTAAAGTGCAATTTTAAGAAAACTGATTTTAAATTAAGTGCAGCACAAGAAATGCAGTAAACAGGCTCTAGATGTGTTCTAAGTACTATTTCTAATACAGATATCAACTTTAGCAAGCCGGAAAAATGCTGAAAAGTAGGCGGCAAAGCAGTAATTTTAAACAAAAAAATCAGAAGAAAATACTTCAAATCTTAAAAGTGGCTCCTTTCTTCTCTCAGCGTTTTCTCCCCTTGGTAGGTGCTTCAGCAACAACTATCAAGCCTGGAAAGACGTCGAACATTAGGTGTTCATCTATGGTGACATCTAGAAGTTTAGTATGAGTGGCAACCTTGTTAGAAATGTTGTCTTGGGAGAGAATAGAGAAAGTGTCTTTGTTTATGGTGATGGTCTTCTTAGGGGTGAATAACAGTAGCTTAGTTTTTTTGGGGTTTAATGCTAGATGGTTGTTGGCGATCCATAATTCAGTGGAGCTGAGAGCTGCCTGGGTAAGTTTCTGAAGATCATGTGGGTAGTTGGCAGAGCAGATGACAGTAGAGTTTCTTTACTATGGCTGTGGGAATACGTGCTAGAGAGAAGTTGTGTGCGTTGGCAGAGGAGGTAATAGTAGAAGGAGGGTCAGGTGGGTAAGGCTGTCTTTGAGGGAAGTTGGTAGTGAGATTAGCTATGACATCAATAAAGTAGGTGTTGAGAAGTGAGGCTATTTCAGTGGGGTTTTTATCTGGGTCTGGACAGAGGTTAGGTTATTTGCTCCCAGTACCTTGGTTCCTTTGCCAGTTTTCTCCAATAAATTCCATCCCCCCTCCTGCCTATTGTCTGTATCCCTAATTGCAGTCATCCCTACCGACAGAATCTCCTTTCTCCATTCCCATGTTGGTTTAGTTTTTAGAATACTTTCTGCTACTTTATGGATATAATATTCTGCATGATTATTGTTATTCTCCTTAAAGACCTGCATCCAAAATCCCTGTTTCTCCTTGTTTCTTGAGCTTCCCTCATGTTTCATCATAATCCCTTTCCACTTTGAATTATAGATGTTCTTCATCTCACATTGCTGCAGTCCTTACATATGGGGTAGTCCGCTGTCCTCGGTCGGCCCGAATACCAAAGTATTAGGCTGACGTCGGTCAAGGCGCTTAAAACTGACATCAGGACGTCAGGGTACAAAAGCGCATGACCGACGTCATATCCTCAGTCTTTTTTGCCGCATGGTCCGATGCAGAAGCAGCGTTGCAAGTGCCGTTCGGCGTTCTGAAATTTTTCGAGTTCGGAGTTTCAGACCGAATCCAAGTTGGCTAAGTACCCCGTTGGGGATTATTTTGGTTTTTTCTTGCCTCAGTGTAGTACCGGATGTCAGAAAAAGTGAATAATTGTATTTCTTGTGGGAAACAGATACCGCATAGGGATTATCATTCTTTGTGCATTCCTTGTTTGGGGCCTGAGCACGACGTAGTTGGGTGTCGCTTTTGTGCTAGGTTCAATAAGCGCACTATTAAGCGGAGGTTAGATTGTGCTAGGCTGGTCTTCGGTAAGCGGTGCAATTATAATATGCCGTCGGATTCTCCGACGCCCGCTTCCATGAAGAAGCGCAAAGACAAAACAGTTAAGCCCAGGCAAGATGAGTCGTCCGTTCCGGACGCCGGTTCTTTAGAGGCTTCTGTGGAACCGGTGGGTCCAACGGAGACTACTTTAGAGTCTCAGGGGGAGACTTTAATTTTGCAGGATGTGGCCTCTCTTGAGGCAGGGCAGGCTGAAGGGGCTTCTCAGGTTACTGTACTCCCCTCCCTTCCCAGGGTGGTTAGGCCCTCTCCTTCTGTTTCCAAGGCTTCTCCCAGGGGCAGGCCAGGTTTAGCTTCTGTTGGTGTCACTCCTAGTTCAGCAGGGTCTGTGCCTAAGAAGCACATGCTTAAAATGGCAGAAGATTTGATTACTCTGATTAGAGGTTCTTTGCCCCTCCTGATAAGAGGCCTAGGGTGGAGCCAGAGTTGGGAAGTTTTGAACAGGCTTCAGATGTTTCAGAGTCTTCGGCTGAAGACTTGCAGGAGTACTCTCCTTATTCTGATTCTGATGCAGAAGATTCCACTCCTTCTGCTTCTCCTCCAGAGGATTTTTCTTTCTCAGAGACACTTCACTCTATGAGGGAGCATTTTAAGTGGGAAGGTCAAGACTTCTCTGATTCTCGGAAAAGGCTTAGGGAATTTTTGCTTTTACCTCAACATAGGCCCTTAGCTATACCACCTGTTCTGGATGTTGTGCAGGATGTGTTTTCAGAGGCTTCGCTTAATCCTGATTCTCTGCCTCCTGCCTGTTAAACCAGATAGGTATTACAGGGTGCCTGAGGCTCATAAATATCTTTATAAGAGTCCTAGGGCGGACCCAGAAACTATTAGTCAGGGACCCAAGGGTGTCAAGGCCTCTGTTGTAAAAATCCGGTTCCTCTAGATAAAGAGGCCAGAGCTTTGGATAGATGGGGAAAGAAGGTCTATACTTCTTCTACCTTAGCAATGAGGGCTTTGAATTGCCAGTTTCATTTGTTGAAATATCAAAACTTTCTTCTTTCTCAATTGAAATCTAAGGTGGATGCTCTGGCAGAAGGCATTGAGTGTAAAGAATTACAAGATTTGGTGCATGTCTCTGAGCAGGTTGGTAAGCATTCTTTGCAATGTGGTTTTGATGCTGTGCAGGCCTCGTCTAGGGTGGCTGCCACTGGTTCAGTTCTTCGCAGGCACGCCTGGCTGAAGGATCAGAATTTTTCTGACCATGTTAAAACAAGGATTTTGGATGCTCCTTTGCAGTCTGAAGTGTTGTTTGGTCCACCTGTGGAATCAGTCTTGAAGAAAATGGAGGACAAGGCTAAGTCTATGCAGACTGTTAAGGATTTTTTGCAAGTTCAGCCTCCAAAGTTTAGTAGGAATTGGCCTGCTAAGGGGTGGACGTATCCTTCTTATGATTCTCAGTCTAGGGGTAGATCTAGACGTGGTAGGGGCAGAGCTCAGAGTTCCTTCAGACCTAGAACAGGGAGTTCACCTGCACAATCTTCGAGTGAGGGTAGGGGCCAGTCCTTTCGTAAACAGGCCCAATGACCTACTTTTTCAGCTGCCAGATCCCTCTTGCCTGGCAGCACCTTTGGGGGAAAGGTTGGCACTTTTCAAGGAAAATTGGATTTTAATTACCCAAGACAAATGGGTACTGGATATCATACACCGAAGTTACAAGTTTTATTTCCATACCTTGCCTCCTTTCAAAGGCATGCCAGACGTTCCTCCTCAGCAAAGACTAGAGGCTCACAACCAAATTTCTCTTCTACTTCAAATAGGAGCTATACAACCGGTCCTTCTGCCAGAAGTGGGCCTAGGATTTTATTCTCGCCTGTTTTTAGTACCAAAGAAAGGGGACACGTGGAGACCAATTTTGGACTTATCTATCCTCAACACATATCTGGACATTCCCAAGTTCAAAATGTTGACGTTACAACAGCTTTTGCCTCTGCTGAGCAAAGATCACTGGATGGTGACTCTGGATCTCAAGGAGGCTTACCTTCATGTTCCTATCAGACCCAGTTGCAGGAAGTATCTGCGTTTTCGGGCTGGGACTTTTCATTATCAGTTCTCTGCATTGCCCTTTGGCTTATCTACTGCGCCCAGAGTGTTCACGAAGGTTCTGGCTCAAGTGGTAGCTTTCTTCAGGCTAAGAGGAATACAAATCTATCCTTATTTGGACGATTGCCTGATTCTGGCTCAAGGAAAGGACGAACTTCTTCATCATTTACAGTATGTGATGGCAGTGTTAAGATGCCTAGGGTATTCTGTGAACGAAATAAAGTCCAGTCTAGTACCCTCTCAGGACATGTGCTTTCTGGGTGTGAGACTGAATACAGCATCCCAGATGGCCTTTTTAACCCCGGACAAACAAAAGAATCTTTCTCTTTATTTCCATCAATTGTCTCGTCAGTCCAGGCTGACTGCAAGGACAGTCCTTCAAGCCTTGGGGTTCATGGCATCTTGTATTCTGGTACTTCCCAAAGCCAAACTGCATATGAGGAAGCTACAATGGTATCTCAAAAATGTATGGACGCAACACTGCCAAGATATGGACACTGTCATTCAGATAATACCTTGCATTCAAAAGGAATTTTTGTGGTGGGCTCAGGAATGTCACCTAAACAAGGGACTCTCTGTGACCCGACCAGAGGCGAGTCAGATTCTAACGACAGATGCCTCAGACAAAGCTTGGGGAGCTCATCTAAATGGAAAATGGATACAAGACACGTGGCCGGCCAGACTTCAACATTTACATATCAACTTGAAGGAGATGTTAGCAGTCCAATTTGCATTGATAGCTTTCAAGGATTTACTTCTTCCAGGGCAGGTGTTGATTCAAACAGACAACACAACTGTCATGTGGTACATCAACAAGCAAGGGGGGACACATTCATATCCTCTATGCAGACAAGCAATGATTTTGTGGGAGACTGCTCTCAGTTTGCAGCTAAATCTTCAGGCAAGGTTTCTGCCAGGAGCACAGAACTCCTCAGCAGATGTGTTGAGCAGACAAATTATGGATCCCCACGAGTGGAAATTGGATCCTCATGTATTTCAAAAATTGACAGTGTTATGGGGAACTCCAGACATAGATCTGTTCGCTTCTCCACTAAATTACCTGCTGCCAAAGTTTTGCACGAAAAGGTTTCATCCCACAACTTGGAAAGTGGATGCTCTCTCATTCAATTGGAGGAATCTTCACATGTATGCCTTTCCACCACTGCCTCTCCTCCCAAAGGTATTCCTGAAGGTCAGACAGGACAAGCCAACCATGATTTTAATAGCTCCGGATTGGCCTCAACAGCACTGGTACCCATTACTGAGAAGTCTGGTACGGGAGCCTCCATGGCCTTTGCCTTCGATTCCACACCTGCTGTCTCAGGAGAACAGTCATTTACTCAATGTCAAACTTCACTCTCTACATCTAACAGCCTGGCATATTCTGTTTTAAACCCTGGAGGGTCTCAGCTTCCACAACAAGTTTTGAATGTTATTTTGGAGGCCAGACGGCCTAGTACAAGGAAAGTTTACGCAGATAAATGGAGGAGATTTTTAATTTGGAGTACAGCAAAGGACTTTGATGTTTCTAAACCTAACTTGAGTGTTGCTCTTCAATACCTTACTGAGTTATTGGACAAAGGTTTGTCCTTCTCCTCTATAAAGGTTCATGCTGCAGCAATTTCTGCTCACTATGACTGTGACCCACCATTGTTTTCTCATCCTTTGTTTAAGCAATTCCTTAGAGGGGCAAAGAATATAAGACCCCCACGTAGAGCTCCTACTCCTGCTTGGGATCTCAATTTTGTGTTGGAGAAACTCACTCTACAACCTTTTGAGCCTGCAGCGACTGCCGAGTTGAAATATTTATCATGGAAGACTGCTTTTTTGTTGGCCTTTACATCTGCGAGAAGGGTTTCTGAATTACAGGCCCTTATGGCGGTTGAGCCTTTCTTAATTTTCCACAAGGATAGGGTGTCTTTGCGTACTAACCCTTCCTTTATGCCTAAAGTGGTTTCTAGTGTGGCTTTAAACCAAACTATTCATTTGCCTACTTTTTATGCAAACCCCCAAAATAAAGGGGAGAAGATTTTGCACACTTTGGATATACACAGACAGTTGCGATATTATTTGAGCAGAACTAAAGGGTTCAGGCAGTCTCAGCAGTTGTTTGTTTCATTTGCTTTGTGTTCTCAGGGCAAACCTGTTTCAAAACAAACTATTTCTAAGTGGATTGGTTTTTGTATTGCTTTCTGTTATTCCCATCATGGTAAGGAGATTCCAACTGGGATTAGGCCTCATTCCACTAGGGCTACTGCCACTTCTACAGCTTTTTTAAGTGAGGTGGCTACTAAGGATATTTTGGAGGCAGCTACTTGGAGTTCAGTGCATACTTTCTCTAAGCATTACCACCTTCCACTGTACTCTAAATCTAGGGCTGGATTTGCCACTGCAATTTTACAGGACATTTTGGCAGCTCCTAATGCTGTATAGTTTTGCCATCCTCCCTTACCTCTGCTTTGGGATTCTACCCATATGTAAGGACTGCAGCAATGTGAGATGAAGAACATAGTACAGTTTTGTACCTACCATAAATGTAGATGTTCGAAGATCCACATTGCTGCAGTCCAATTTACCCTCCCTCCTTCCCCTCTGTAGTTAGAGGTGGTTGTGTGGTTTGGGTTGTAAATATTGTAAATATGGTTAGTGCAGGGGTGGTTGGTTGTTTTTTGCTATTTTTGGGCTTTGCCCTTTCTTTTTAGGGCCTTCTGACATCTGGGGCAAGAAAAGACTGAGGATATGACGTCGGTCATGCGCTTTTGTACCCTGACGTCCTGATGTCAGTTTTAAGCGCCTTGACCGACGTCAGCCTAATACTTTAGTATTCGGGCCGACCGAGGACAGCGGACTACCCCATATGTAAGGACTGCAGCAATGTGGATCTTCGAACATCTACATTTATGGTAGGTACAAAACTGTACTTTTTCTGCTTGTACAATGTACAGGAGTCTTAACTGTGTAGCTCTGAAATACCTCTTCAAATTGGGTAATCTTAAGCTGCCCTGTTCTAATGTAAGAATCAGTTTATCCCACTTGATTCTTGCCGTCTTCCCCTCCCAGATAAAGTCCTTCAGCTCTTTATTAATTGTACCCACAACTTCTCCTTTGGTTGATAAAAGTATGCCTGACCTGTGTATAAGACTAAAGGGTCTAAAAAATGTTAACTTCTTCTATCTTACTATCCATATCCATAAAACAAAGCTTCCATTTTCTCAGATTTTGTATTATCTTAATAAACCAAAAACAAAGACAGAAGGAACCCAGACATGTAATACCGTTTTTATTAAATTAGTTAAGTGTTTTCATCAGTAGTACAGTGTGACTTCATCAGAACAACTAAACCTCCTGAAAAAACTGTTTTGTACATAAGCAATACCACACAACCAACTCAATTACATTCAATTAAGTCAATTAATTTAAAATACTTTTTTTAACAGGAACACTGTGAAAATACCAACCACAATAAAATGACATAAAAACATGAACTGTTCACTTTGTGTTATTAAAACACATATTTTTGCAAAATATAAATGACTTTTGTAAACAAAACATGTTATTTCAGAAGCTGAAAAATATATACACGAAGGTGCATCCTATAAGAAAAAATCTGCCTTAAGTTTTAAAATACTACTTATGGAAACTGTCTCATTGATGCTTGTGGATACCATGTCATTACATTTCAATTGCCATTTTAGTACATTATATTCAAGAAAAAGGTCTTATGGCCCACCTCTAGGTCCCAAATCAACCTGATCGATCACAATAAACTTGAAATTATGATGGGCTCCTTCTGTCTTTGTTTTTGGATTATTAATTTTGTTTCGTGTAGTGTTTTTTACTTTTTGTATTATCTTTTGTTTAGTCTCTTTCCATATATCCTTAGCTGCCACACTAGAATAATTTTTAATCCATACTCCTAAATATTTCATTTTATCAAGCCCTATAAATATGGATATTCCTGAACCAGTTCATGTGTGGGTACATAATTTACTACTATTGCTTTTGTTTTAGCTTCATTAATTTTGTATCCTGAAAAGATTTGAAACTGTCTCAAAATGTTCCACAACACTGTAATGTCTTTTTCTAGATTTGTCAGGTACAAAATAATATCATCTACAAATAAGGCCTACTTTTCTTGACTACCATACCAATTATATCCTTGAATTTCTGAGTCCCTTATTTTCTTTGCCAGTGGTTCTAAATATAATGCAAATAATAAAGGGGAAATAGGACACCCCTGCCTAGTTCCTCTGCTCAAGCTGAAATGATCAGAGAGGACCCCACCCACTTTAATTTTCACTTCAGATCCCTCATATATTCTCATAATCAACCTTATAATTTTTTCAGAAAATGCAAATGCTTCCATTGCCCTGCTCATAAAGTTCCAGCTTAATCTGTTAAATGTTTTATCTGCATCAATACCCACCAACAGCAATGGTATTTTCTTACATTCTGCCAGTGTTCTGGTTAGTTAGTGTCTTTCGGCTTTTCCCGGTTAGGCATCGCCACAGCGGAACTCCGGTCTGCTAATGATTGGCAATAGAGTTTTACGTGCTAGCTTGCCGGGCCTAACACACAACCTTCAACGAAGGAACGCCTGTTCACATATGTCGCCACACAGAAGACGCTCTAACTGAGAATCGAACGGGCAACGTCTAACTGTGAGGCGACAACGCTACCGCAGCACCACCACCGCAGTCTGCCAGTGTTCTCGTAATGTTGTCAAATGTTTGCCTCCCCTCCATAAAACCACATTGATCCATATCTATCGGTTTTGGCATTACTTTAGCCATTCTTTTAGCCATTATAGACATGAACACTTTATAATCATGGTTTAGTGTTGAAATGGGCCTGTATGAAGCTGGATCTGATGGATTCTTACCCTCTTTAGGTATTACAGCTACCACTGGTTTCTTCCAGGACGGTGGTACTTCTCCTCCTGTTAAGATACTTTTAAACAAAACCTTCAAATATCTTTATCATTTTTTTTCATCCTAGCTTCCAAACTTCCACAGGAATACCATCTATTCCTGGGGACTTTCCTGTAGATCGGTTATAAATTACAATTTATATCTCATCTCCTTCTATCCTAACTATTAGTAATTGAGCCTCATCTATCTCTACCCTTGACATATGTAATTCTTCCATAAACATTTCCATTTGTATCTTTTCTTGATTTTCATATTTATCTGCTTTCCAAAATATTTCTAATACCTGTACAGGATCTCTTATTACCTTCTTTGTTATAGGCTCCCTAGGTTTGGCGAGAGCTCTTTCCACTTTCTGTTGCCTGAATCATGTTGTAGGGCTGTGACATACTGCATGGAGTGTAATGAACAAATATAATGCAAATGTAAAGTGTTACACTAAATGACTAATCATGTTAACACAATGCACATATTTCTAGAACTTTATCCCTCAACACTGCACACCAGGTGTCCATTTTTGCCCACACTGTGCATTCTAATCATTTTGGAATGGTGGAGTATAGCAGATGAATGAACAATATCAGAGTCTTAGATAAACACACACACACACACACACACACACACACACACACACACACACACACACACACACAGTGGACCAGTGCATTGTCCTTAATTTTCCTTGAACTGCCCTCAGAAAGTGTGTTTTGCTGTCTTTCTTTGGTTCTGCTAGGTAATTGATTCTGAATTAAAGATTCATAGTCTTAAATGAAACTAAAAGTGTTAAAATAAGTGCCAGTTGCTCACCATGTTAATGTGTCTCAAAAACATTGGTTTTGATAACATCTGAATGCTAGAGCTCAGGTCAAATACTTAGGGCAATATTAATAGCATTTGCACAGTCCTCAAAGTTTTATTAGTTTGTACTTCTGGTTGCTGTTTAGGCATCTGGCATGTCTCTGGGAAATTGTATATTTCTTTCATATTAAATGCTTTATGTCTAAATATTTGCTTATATTCATTTGTTCAGCTCAAAAAAATAATAATAATGTGTTGTCTGTTCTGACTTATAATAGCTGCTTAATATAATAAATAGTGCCAGGATACTAGGGACATGTTTATGTACTTTCACTGAGATAGATAGCACTCTTCTTTTGTACAGCAAAGCCATTTGATATGCAGATTGAGGAGCAGTATTCAACAATAGGCTAGGCTCTGCAGCAACTCTTGCTTTGAAAAACATCCGACAGTCTTTACTTGTGTTATCCAGAGCTAGTGATTTATGGTATTAGCAAAACTTCATTGTTAGTGACTTGAGGCAGTGCATGTACTACATGTGTATTTATTAGAAACACTTGGAGAGCTTAAAGAAAGCAGACAGCTGTTTAACTTATTGGGATACAGCTGCATTTAAAAGTAATGGACTGCTCATGAAATTTTCAACATTTGCTTCTTGTGTTATGACAGATAATAATATTTGATGTAGATTATATTTTCCTTCTTAGTAATACTTTTGTTTATTAGTGTATTTCTAGTCTGCCCAGTCTCATAAGTTTTAATAATTTTTCACAGATTGTGTGTGTGTGTGTGTAAAAGCAGTCCGAGTTATGGTTTATAGGCTATTTACTTCATTGTTAAAATCCCAAATATGTACACTTTAATGAATGTTGCTATATTTATCTGAATGAAGCAAAACTGGCTTCAACAAGCACATAGAACTAGACTTTCAAAACACATAGTTGTATAATGAAATGAATAGAGTTGCAGCCATATGCACTGTGAAAAATAAGGATGTAATGAAAGCTGCTTCTGTTATGAAACCTTGCATCACAGATACTCAGATAGCAAATGCTCGATCCACAAACCTCAAAATCTGACTGTAACATCACACTTAAGGGAACAGCTTAAAATTGATAAAAGAGATATGAAAGGAGAAATTATGGAAGTGAGCAGGAAGATAAATGGACAGAGGAAGAATTGTAGTTAGTGGTGGGGTGTGAGAGTGGAGGAAGAGTAAGACTTTGGGAATGTTGTGCTGTATGAGGAGGAGTGATAAGGTAGAAAATATTGGGAAACAAAGTGGCTGTAAGAGTTGAAGAAAAGTAATCTGAGTAAAACTAGTCAGGTGAGCAGGAATAATAGTGCTATCTTTGGCACAGGTGCTGTTTAAGCAAAGATTTGAAACTACCTGTGTGAGGATTTCATTCCAAAGTTTTGACACATAATGGGAGTAGAGAAACAATCACCAGCAGTGCTGAATGTCTTACTTACACATAGCAGGAAGGACTGTATTGATAGAGCAAAGGTCTCTAGTGTGTGAATAGTACAGTAGAATATTTTGTAATGCTGGACATTTGTCTGGAGAGTGCAATAGGTTGTGGGCAATGATTAGTTGTGCGTATGTTAACTGGCTTGGTAGTTCAGAGCAGTTTAATTATTTTAATGCAAGGCAGTGGTGTGCTTTATAAGGTTAGCTGGTTGCAAATTTAGCTATTTTGTGGTAGCAAGAGGCTAATTTAGTTTTCTACGTAGTGTTATTTGTAAGAATGGGGAAACATATAATAGCTATATAGTTGAGTTCCTTCTCAGGTGTTTTTGTTTTGGTGTGTGTAGAATTTAGCCTGAAAGTATGTCACCAGATGTTAAGTAACATCTTAACCTCTATAAATAAATGCATAAAGACCACTTCTGTATAGTCACTGTCTTATGGATACATCTACTTATATAACTGTTAGAATGAGAAAGTTTAGAGCTCTGTGCGCAAAATTAAATTTGCATATTGAAACTTGGGAAAAGTAATGCAGTTCAAGCTTGTACTCTGATATAAAAGACATGGAGGTTAAAATTTTTTATATATCTGCATCCAGATGAAGAAAGTAATGTGTTTTATTGGGTATGGAATTGCAATTTATATGGAAAATACAAGAAATATAGCAATAACTGCCAGTTTAAGTTATCACTGTTGCTTTATTGTTGCCTAATTTAAATTGTATTTATTATCTTAGTCTGTGATTTTTGTCAGTGTTTGAAACCAATAAAAATAGTTTTTTTGTAGTTGTTCCCTGAGGTGTTCCACTGTTTGTGAAATTGTTGGCTACAGGGACCCTCTTACACCCTTCTAGCAGATATCTTTCTGACCCAGGATTGAGTTAGTAGTTGCCAGATGATCTTCTTGTACTTTTCAGGAAGTTCTATTGCAGCAGGTAAAGGCCATGGCTTCAGACACTGGGAGTATTCATTACCTGGCAGGAGTTGCCTCTGTGTATTCTGGGCCATTTAACTGACTGAGAAATTTTAGACTTTGCCAGGTGCTGGGCAGTCTTCCTCAGGAGAGGTCTTGGGATCCCAGTCTCCCAACAGTGAAGGCTACAAAATCAAAGTCCAAGTTAAAGTAAACTTTATTGTCGATGAGATATACACAGCAGTGCAGGCTGAACGAAATTACGTTGCTTTGGTCCCTGTGCAAGACGTGGCAATGAACACATAGTTTGAGTGACACTAAGACTAATGCACATACAATAATAAGTAAAATATTAACAACACAATAAATGACCACAGTTGGACAGGAAGAAATTAGACAATATTATACTAGTAAGTATTGCAAATATTATGACTTCACATTGTGATTGTTTATATACTGCTCTTCATCAGTTGTAGTATGATATATTCTGAAGTTCATATTGCAAGTATACGGAGTGTTGACTCACTCCTGACTGTTGCACATTCAGGAAGTAATTGCATAAGAATCAGGCTAACTGTACCAGTTATTGAAGCAATTTGCCAGAGTGATACTTCACAGCAAGTGGTATATTGATCTGATTATTCACTGTCATGCCTGGCATTCAAGTTCAGCAGCCTTATAGATAGAAGGAAGAAGTTCCTGTTTAGTCTAGATGTTTTGCCATGTAAGATGAAATACTGCCTACTCGAAGAAAGGTGGAAGTATATGCCATGGGCAGGGTGAGTGGGATCATTGATTATCTTCTTAGACCTTCCTACACACTGAGTCTTGTGCAAATAGGAACCAATGACCTTTTCCACTGTCCTTACTACCCTCAGGAGAGCCTGGTGGTCAGATGCCTTGCAGTTACCCTTCCAAACTGTGATGTTATTTGAGAGGATGCTCTCGATGGTCATGCTGTACAAGGCTTTGAGGATGGACTGAGACAGGGTTGCCTTCCTCAGTTTCCGTAGGAAGTGCAGACTTTGTTGTGCCTTCTTCACTGTGTGGCTAATGTGAATCAACCAGGGTAGGTCATCTGAGATATGCACCCCTAGGAACTTGGTGTTTTTGACCCTTTCAACTGCCACCCCCCTTAATTTTCAGAGGTTGATGTATCGCCTATGTCCTCCTGAAGTCCACTATTAATTCTTTGGCCTTGCTTACATTTAAGTCCAGGTATTTTTTGTAGCACCAGCCTATCAGATGATCTACTTCATCCCTGTAGGCTGTTTCCTAACCATTTCTGACAAGACCTATGACAGTGGCATCATCCGTGAACTTGATTTTGTTGGATTCATGCTTGGCCATGCAGTCGTGCGTCAACAAGGTGAACAGCAGAGGACTCAGGACACAGGCCTGAGGGACATGGACACCCATGCTCAATGTAATATTGATTGAACTGTTATTTCCCATGCATACATTTTGGGGTTTGTTGATGAGAAAGTTCAGTATCCAGTTATACATGGGGTGTTGATGTCCAGCTGGATCAGCTTTGATATCAGATTCTGGGGGATGACAGTGTTAAAGGCTGACCTAAAATTGATGAACAGCATTCTGACTTAGCTGTTCTTGTTCTCTAGATGTACCAAGGATTCATGAAGTGCTATAGATAATGCATCATCCGTGCAGCAGTTAGATCTCTAAGCAAACTGTAATGTATCCAGTGTTGCAGGTAGGCATGAAGAGATATGGTTCTTGATCAACCGCTCAAAACACTTCATTACTGTTGATGTAAGTGCAACTGGCCAGTAATCATTTAAGCTTTATGGTTAGGATTTCTTGGGTAAGGGAATGATTGTCATATTTTTCAAGCAGCAGGGTACAATGGCTAGTTGCCGGGATGTGTTGAATATATCTGTTAGTACATTGGACAGTTGGGTAGCACAGTCTCTTAGAAATATTATCAGGACCAGCTGCTTTTCTTGGTTTACTCATATCAGGGTCTTCAGAACACCAGAAATTCTTAGACATAGCACCTCCTCACCCTGTTCGACAAGGAGCTTATTTGGCACAGAGTTATTGTCCATATCAAATCTGTTAAAGTAGTTGTTTAGTTTGCTCAGAAATTCTGTGTTGCCATCACATGGGGAGAATGAAGGCCTGTAATTGGTTATGGCTTGTATTCCTTGCCAGAGATGTTTGGAGTCCCTTTAGTTAGAGAAGTGTCCCTGAATGTTATGTCTGTAGGTCCTCTTAACCTCCTTTATATCTCTACTTATATTTTCTCTGGCCTCTTTTAGAGCATCCTTGTCTTTTGATTTAAATACAGCATTTCTTGCCTTTAAGAGCTCATATACTTCACCAGATAGCCAGGGTTTCTGATTAGCATGCATGGTGATACATTTGATGACTGTTATGTCATCAACACATTTTGAAATGGAGGCCATTACAGATTCCGTATACTCCTACAGGTCAATATGGTGGTTCTTTGCAGCTGCCTCTCTAAACACTCACCAGTTCATGCATTTAAAGCAGTCCTGTAGTGCCAAGACTGCTCCCTCAGACCATATCTTACTTGTTTAGCTGTAGGTTTGCCCTTTTTCAGCACTGGTGTGTGTGCAGGAAGCAGCATGATGAACAGATGGTCTGAGTTGCCCAGATGTGGATCAGGTACTACTTTGTAGGCCAGTTTTTCATTTGTGTACACCTTATCAAGAGTGTACTCCCTGTTGTTGCAAAGTTCACATAATGATGGTAATGGGGTAATACATATTTAAAGTCAGCTTGATTGAAATCACCTGTAAATATATGGGCAAACTCAGGGTTCTTATTCTGGAGGTCATTTATTGACAGATACAGAATGTTCAATGCCATGTTGCATTAGCACTGGGGGGGGGGTGTGTAAACAACTGATCTGGTGCTATCCGTGTCATTATTGATCACAGATGGGTATAGGATCTGACCTCAGATCTGAGCCGGCACAAAAAAACACAGCTCCTGAGCTCAAGCTCCTCTCCTACCCAAGATCCCTTGCCACCCACAACCTCAGATCTCTTTTGCCGTGATTTCAAATTAGACGTGTTTCCTGAAGCTCTTGCTCATCCTTTCAGATAAGTGCTTTTTTCTAATTGTTGGGGTCTGTCTTTTTCCCTTCTTAATCTCCTACCTACTTATTTTCTTTTAAGTAGTTTCCTCCCCTCCCGGTAGCTTTTTCGGGTAGTTTCGTTAGGCTCTTCCTGGGTTGCCGCCCTTGTCCTCCCAGTCTTAGGTTCCTTCTATTCCTTTCCTTTCTCTACCTTGCCCTCCCCCCTTGGTGTGTGTTGTGTTTGGGTGGTGGTGGTGGTGGTGTGTGTGTGTGTGTGTGTGTGTGTGTGTGTGTGTGTGTGTGTGTGTGTGTGTGTGTGTGGTGTGCATGTGTGTGTAGTGTGCAAGTATGTCAAAGAAAACCAGTAGGTTTAAACGGTGCTCCTCATGTGGTCGGAAGTTACCCCATTCCGACACACACGAGGAGTGTGTCTATTGCCTAGAAGAACCACATTTGGAGGTTGAATAGGACATCTGCACTGGTTCAACCCCAAGCTTCTACTTAAGGGGCTTGTAAAAGAGGGTACCCAGATTTTGGGTTCTCCCCCAAGCCTCCTTTGGATACCAAGAGGAAGTCTTCTTCCTCTTGGGATTCACCAGCCAAAAAGCCGAGGCTCTAGGATCGTAGTTCCCCAGATCTAAATCCAGTCTCCATGACTTTAGATCTGGGCTGTTTGGCTCCGAGACCCCTGGCTCCCCTTGTCAGATCTGAGTACTTGGAGCCTCAGAGGTCCTCAGATCTGACCCGACCTAGACCACTGTTGGATCCAACCCCTCCAATGGTTTTGTCAGATCTGATGATTATTGAAAACTCTTCCTCCACTCTCAGGAGATCAGATCTTAGGCTGTCTAGCAAGTCTCCTTAACGAGACCAAAGGCCATCAGCTAGGTCAGGCCATTCCTCCATATCCTCCCTTTCCACCAGGAGTCTGCTCCCCTCAGACATAGATAGGATGATGAGGAGCTCTCTCAAGGCCCAAATTAAGCTGGGCTTGTTGCCATCCCCTGGCCATTTACCTGGGGGAGCTTCACCATCCACAGAACTCCTCTTTCCCCAAGCGCCCCATCCTGGTTCGGTTCCCCAGGATCAAAGCATCGCTAGGGTGAGGCCAACAGTGTTGGGTATTGCTTCCTTTCCCACACAGTCTGGGTCCCTGGTGGGTTCAGCTTCATTGCCCTCACAGCTGACAATGTCTCGGCCTCACGAGGTCAGTGGGGGGTCACTGGGGAGGAGATCCAGACCGGAGTTTTCAGACTGTATTCTTCCTTTGGGGGCCTCTGCTTTATACAGCTTGGGGCCAATATTGTCTGGGGACATCAGTGCTGTGCTGGGGTCCCCCCTTCCATCCCGGTCAGCTGTGGCCAGTGGGGAAGGGGGGATTTTTTGAGTCCGTTGGCTTTCCAGGTGATAGAGAGGACCGTCTCTGGATGGGCAGCTGCCTCTACCTTGGGTCTGGATCCCCCCCAGCCTCATTCAACATTAGTTGGCAAGACCTCATCATCCTATACCAGGGTCGGCCCTCTCTTGAGCGCCTTCAGATGAGCATTACCGCCATTGGGTTCCTTTCCTCTTCTGAGTCCTCTCCGGAGCCCACTGTGGAGGAGCCTCCCCAGAAGAGGACGTGCAGGAGGGGGCACTTGAACTCCCCTCAGGAGTCCCTCACTGAGGACATGGATTTCAAGGAAGGAGATGGGTCTCGCAGACTTCCATCTGAGGAGGTGTCTTTTGGGGAGATCCTCGAGATCCTTAAAGAACAAGGGGGGTGGACTTCCCTCACCCCATCTTCAGAGGAATTTGTGTTCCTGAAGGCCTTCAGGATGGGCCCATCTTCCACCTTGGTGTTTTCCCCTGCTGATGAGTTTATCCAGCTCATTTCCAGCAGGGCATGGAAGGAGCCAGACACAATAGAACCTGTTCCAAAAAAAAGCTGTTAAATTTCTGAGTTCCCCTAAAGATAACACCTTTTGGAACAAAGGCGTTCCCATTGATGCCATTGCGGTGGCCATAGGCACCAAAAAGGAGCTCACTGAAAAGAGCTCCACAGTCCATCCCCTGAACAGGGCATCTCAGGTGATTAACCACTTTGGGAAGCTCGTGTTTGCCTCTGCTACTTTCGGACTGAAGACAACAAACTACATGGCATACTTTACCCATCTGCAAAGGAATTTGGTATCAGAACTCTCCACTTATCTTTCTGAGTTTCTGCCTCTGGAGAGTCTTAATTTAGTCTCTTTGAAGCTATCTACTCTGACTTCCATAGCTAATGCATCTATGAGGCTGATCTCTAATGTGGTGGGAGCCACCTCTTGAGCAGGTATGGGCATTGCTATTAGGTATCATGCCTGGCTTTGCGGGTTTGCAGAAAACTTCAAGGCACCGTTTACTAATGGTCCTTTTGATGGGTGAACACTGTTTGGCCCCTCAGTGAAAGAAACCTTAACCAGTAGCAAGCAGGAGGGAAAGACTCTGTCCTCAGTTGGGATCAAGTTTTCTACTCCCAGCAATCCTTTTCCGGGAATCAGAGGGCTAGTAAGAAACTGTGGTTCCGCAGGTCTCAGCCTTCCTTCCAGGATGCTCCTAAGGAATCCTCTTCTTCTGGCCAGGGAAGGGAGTTTGATAGCAGATGCAGCCCCCAAGGCAGATAAGGTCCACAGAACCAGGGCTGATGGAAACCTTTCTTGGAGAAGCCCCTTCAGTGCTCCTGAAGCCCTGCCTGGCTGTCCTACTCTTGACACAGTTGGGGGTCATCTCTTCCTAGACCCACTAGCTTGGGCAACTATTACCTCAGATCAGTGGGTGCTAAACACTGTACTCCCTCCAACACAAAAGTCTCTCCTGGATGTTCCACCCTGCCAAAGGGAGTTGGCCCTCTTCAAGGTTCAAGACCTCCTGTAAAAAAGAGCTAGTCAGGAGGTCCCAGCAGGACAACGGGGGTCCAGAACTTCCTCTTGCTTCTTTTTGATGCCCAAGAAAACAGGGAACCTACATCCCATTCTGAACCTCAGTGTTCTAAATTTGTCTGTCAAGAAGTCGAAGTTCTGGATGGTCACTGTTCACTCCATTCTGATGCTTCTGTGCAAGGATGATTGGATGTGCTCAGTCAATCACAAGGATGTATACTAACACATAAAAATCAACAGTTGCTCCAGGAGATACCTGTGTTTCTGGCTGGGGACCAGTCACTACCAGTACAGACACCTGCCCTTCGGACTCACCTCAGCCCAACAGGTGTTTACCAAATGCATGGCAGTGGTAGCAGCCCATTTCTGGCTGCAAGGTTTTCAGGTCTTTCCGTACCTGGACGATTGGCTCCTCATGGCACCCACAAGGCATCAACTCAGTCAGGGCACAGATTATACACTCAGTCTCTTTCAGGACCTAGGCATCACAGTCAACTTGCCCAAATCTCATCTTGTCCCATGCCAGAACCTGGAATTTATTGGGGTCCTTCTGGACATGGTGTCAGATACTGCAGCACTTCCCCAGTGCAGAGTCGAGATGATTTAGGAACATATTTGTCTTCTTTTGGATCTGGGGAGTCCCTCAGTACATTTAATCTTGGAAGCCCTTGGATCAATGGTGGAGGCAATTCAGTTAGTCCCTCTCATCAGATACCACATGCAAGTTATACAATGGACCCTTGCAGTGCAGTGCAGTGGTCAGCTCATCTTGATCCCATGTCCGTGACCATCAGGATTTCTCAGGTCTGCAAATGTCACCTTGCTTGATGGCTCCAAGCCCAAGACCTTCTTCTAGGCAGACCCTTTTGTCTTCCCCCAGCCCGAAGCCACAGTGACCACAGACGCCTCCGTGTTGGGGTGGGGGGACATTACCGAGGAAGAACTGTCCAAGGTATGTGGTACCCTTTAGAGATCAAATTGCACATCAGTTTCCTGGAGATGAGAGCAGTCCTTCTAATGTTGCAAGCCTTCCAGGACTGTCACCCTCTTGGGACTGTTGCAATTCAGACAGACAACATGGCGGTGGTCTGGTACATCAACAGCCAGTGGGGAACATGATCTTATCTAACAGCCAGCGGGGAACATGATCTTATCTCCTGTGCAGAGAGGCTTTGAGAGTGTGGGAATGGGCAATGTCTTACAGATGCTTTCTTCTTGCAACACGTATTCCCGGCAGTTCCAGCGTGCTTGCTGACAAACTCAACAGATCTATCCTGAGTCCTCACAAGTGTTCCCTGAATCTGTCAGTGGCACATCAAATGTTCGACCATTGGGGTCTCCCTTGCTGTGATCTCTTTGCCTCCCCCATCAATCACAAATGCAGCAAATACTTTGCCCTGATTCCCCCCAATGGGGAGTCATGATTGGCCACCGGTTCTTCTGTATGCCTATCCCCTACTCTTTTCCCAAAGTCTTACAGAAAGCTTATCACCTGAAGACTCATCTCATCCTCATTGCCCCCTTCTGGCCTCATAAGATGTGGTTTTCCCTCCTTTGGTCTCATCTAAAATATCCACCTTAGATATTAGATCCAGACCCGGATCTCATTTCCCATCCTTGGGGGCTTACTCTTCCCAGCCTCCAGTCTCTTTGGCTGACTGTTTGGTAATTCCATTTCCAATTATTATAACCCAGCCCAAGCTTCCTTCCCCAGTTAAGGACATTATTTTGGGTTCTCAAAAGCCTTCTGCTAAGAAGGTGTGCTCCAGCAAATGGAATAGATTTTTTATTTGGGCTCAACAACATAGCTTAGATCCTTTTTCAGCTTCTATTTCCAGCATTTTGTTGTTCCTGGCTTCTCTTTTTCAACAAGGGGCTAGTTTCTCTACAATTAAATTTGGCTGCTTTATCCAACTTCTATTTAAATGAAAGTCCCACTTTCTTTTCTAGGCCTCAGACCTCCTATCAAAGATCATTCCCCTCCTTGGGACCTCACTCTGGTGCTGCAGTCCTTGACAAAACATCCCTTTGAGCCTGTGGCTACCTGTGATCTCAGGTTCCTGTCTTAGATGATGGCCTTTTTGGTGGTTGTTACCTCAGCCCAGAGGGTCTCTGAGTTGCAGGCTGTTTGCATTAAGCCCCCCTTCATGATTTTTCATAAGGATTGGGTGTCTCTCAGAATCAGTCCTTCCTTCCTTTATTCCTAAGGTGGCCTCAGTGGCTAATCTTAACCAGTCAATTTAACTCCGTCTTTTTTCCTAATTTTTCAAATAAAGAGGAATATTTTCTGGACTGGATATTTTCTGCATTGTCTGGATGTACATAGGCAGTTACTTTTCTACTTGAAGAGAACAAAATGTTTTTGAAAATCCGATCAGCTTTTTGTGGCCTTTTCTCAGGCTAAGAAAGGTGAGGCAATTTCCATGGTTTCTCTTTCTTGTTGGATCGTTAGCTGTATTGCTTATATTTATGAGAGCAATCACATGGAGCTATCTAGGCTAGTTAAAGCTCACTCCACTATGTTGGTGGCCACATCTTCTGCATTCTTGGCAAGGCTTTCCTTAGATGATATTTGTGCTGCTGCCACTTGGTCTAATCCTCATACCTTTATGACACAATATAAGTTGGACTTGGTATCTAGGGGCAGGGCTTCCTTTGTTTCTTCTGTACTCCGGCATGTCCTTCCTTGAGGCCTCCCAGGGTTGTTTGTAGCTGGGGACTCTGACCCATCCATGATCAATAATGACACGAATAGCATCAGATAAAGAGGTTGGATGCAATACCTATACATGATGAATAATGACACTGGATAACCCAGATTCCAAATTATAGTAAGTACATAACTCTTTTTATACTCACTCCATTGAATTCCCTAGGCAAGTAGAAGGGTCTGTGTTTTAGTGACATGAACTCAATGTGCTGTGAGCAGTGAGAGGTGATCATTTCACAGTTTGTACATCGGGTGTTATTGACATACACACAAACACCCCCTCCACGAGATTACCACAGAGAAACTGATTTCTGTCAGCATGAAATAATGACATCCCCTCCACATATGTTGTACTATCATTTATAATGGAGTTCAGCCAGGTTTCAGTGAACACAAGTAAACAACTAAACTCAAACTGCCATATCCCTTTTGTGTCTCACGACATAGGCTTTTTTATTGTACTACCTTTGGCATTCATATCAGTGGTTACCAGTGGAGTGCCCGCTACCAATGGCTGCAGAATCATTACTCCATGTACAGCATGATTCTGTAATTCCATTGCTGCCCTTATTTCTGTGTATGATGGATCTGCCTGGCAACTTGGAATGGCTTTACTGTTTTCTTCTGCCCATTCTTCCTGGGAGGTTAGGGATATTTAGCTAAAGCATAGCACATCAAAGGACAAGTTTATCTCATTTAGAGCCTTATTGCAGACTTTGTGGTACCAATTATGAAATGAAACAGTGGTACAGCAGCTAATGACTGGTCTTATATTAACTTTCAGATTGATAGTAATACTGTACCTCAGTATTTCCTACATAGCATGCTGCCATTTCAATATAAATATTACCCCTGCAAAAAGAAGAGCAATGACATGCCTTTTCTTGGGTCACTGCTGAACGAACTAAAGCAAATCTGCCTAGAAGAAATTTACATACATCACACTGCAATCTAACTGATCAGTAGTGTATGCAATGTAGAGACTAGAAAAGCTGTCTAAAAAAGCAAAAGAACTGTAATTAAAACAGTGCTGGAAATCTCTGATGGGCAGTCCAGAGGAGATTATGCAACCTAATTAGGAAGGCCAAACAAATCTCGGCCCGCTCACTAGCTGTTAATGTTGAATCATTTTTATTGATTGTAAATACATATAGATGTTTTATCTTTTTACTTTGCATCTCAGTTCATCTTATGTCTACAACCCTGCACATTACCCCAGAGATCAACAGAGAGCATACTAGGATCTACAGATCCTACTGCCCAGTAAATCACTGACTGCATGACATTCCCACCTGTAGAAAGGCTGTCTCTGACAGATTTTTCATTGAATTCCTCATTGTATATGATGCATTCACTGCTATCCCTTTTGACGCATCTCTCAGTAGTAGTGTATTTCTTTACCTCTGGAACATTACCAGCATCTTGCCTATTCTAAAGCAAGAAACAAACCCCCTGCTTTATTCAAGTAGACTAGTTACTACCTTTTGCTAAAATACTCACGAAGGCATCAGACATAATAAAAAGGCCATATTGAGGCCTTGTTGGCATGTTTGCAAGTCAGACACGTTTTCAGACATGGTTTTGGTTAGTCAAGTCAGATATCCCCTTATAACTCTCTCTGTTTTCTATATACATCAGCCCATTTATCTTAGCCTTGTACTATAGGAATGTTCTTATGTATATAGATGACTTCTGAACCTGTAAGAACTCCCCCTTTTTGATGAAGAGCACCCATCAGAGCATGTTATTTCAGCTGAGCCTTGAAGTAGTGGGCTTAAAGTCAATCTCTCCAGTTGGCCCAGAAATGGCAAGTTCATGCAAGGGATCCTCAGTCTTAGGTTATCCTCAAAACCATTTTCTCATTTAAGGCCTTAGTTTCATGATTGCCATGTAATCTTTCCTGCACTTTAAGACGGGATTTCTGTGATTTAGAATTGTGTGTCGTAGATGTTTTTCTGTTAATTGTCATTTCTCTTTATTGGATTTCTGTTTTACATACTGTGATATATAAAGAGCTGTATCAAGTTTTTCAGAGGAAGTGGGTCTCCTGCACGGCCAATCTTGTTTTCTGTAGTGTTGTTTCATAGATGTCCATGACTTATTCCATTCATCTTTTAGTCTTCTTCATGAAGGTACAGAACAATCACAAGCATATCCTGCATACTCTCGACTTCCAGTATTGGTTATGGGTCTGCCGGGAAAGAGTTCATAGGCTTAGGAAAGCAGACCAGCAATTTGTTTCCTTTATCCTGGGTGGACAGGGCTCCAGTATATCCAAGTAAGGTTTCTTTACCTGGTGGCATACTGCATCATTGTGTGCCACTAACAGGAAACAGATTTGGATTTAGTTATTGTGGCTGAGGACAGAGACAAGTGCATGTTTCTGGGGATCGTCCATAGCCTGCATTTGTGCTGTAGGTACACGTTTGCCAATGATTATAGCTTGGACATGCATTCCTGAGGTGTTTGCTAAATGCTGTCCTTAAAGACATCCTGTCATGATCACTTTTTATACTTGTCCTCCTTTTCTTAGGACATTATTTTGGCTTAGGAGTTTTGCACTACTCTTTGGATTTCTTCACAAGTGTAAATGCACTACAGACAAATCTTTGAGGACTTACCATATCAGTTAATCTTTGAGAGGACCCTTTTGCATGGTGTACTTGTTCTCAACCTCCTGTGCCCTAATAGAAAACATGTAACACAGGAGTGATGTGATAACTTTTTATTAGACCAACGTAGTTTTTGCAATACAGGTGCTTGAGCTCTTTGACTAACAGGACCCTTTCATCAGGAGTTAATAAGTTATTGATAATAGATACAGCGCTTTAATAGATTCATAGTTGTTTACTAGGCTAACGACCACAAGGGCCTAGCCATACATCCCAAATCTCTGACAAGTTCTGATAACCTTGATAAATGTAAGAAGGGGCTTGGGAAATGAAATGTACAACAGTAATTATATTCACTTGTGGCTAGAAAGGAAGAAGAGGGCACAGCATTTATTTTCTGTTTGACAAAAAAGACTCTTTAAAAAATACCAGTGTGAGGAAACAATCTCGGTGTGCATCTTAGATGCTAGGACTGTTGAAATTGATAATTAAATGGAGAGACAGATGCAGTGTGTGTTTGTGTTTCAACCAGGAAAATTGAGATGGCAGAGGTTATATCCTACCAGAAAAGTGAAGTCCTGTCCTGAATGTTATATTATAAATAAAAATTATATAGTTACAATAACCATATATCTGGATGAGCAGATGCATCCTTGTCAACAGCAAGACTAATGCCTTTAACTTTCCTAAGCTCTTTGAAAAAAAAAAAAATAACCTTCTGTAATATCTTAGTCACACCAAGTTACTATGGAGAGTGTACACATAGACACACACACAGACACACACAGACACACACACACACACACACACACACACACACACACACACACACACACACACACACACACACACACACACACAGACACACACACACATACACACACACACACACACACACACACACACACACACACACACACACACACACACACACACACACACACACAATGACAGTAGTAAGGATCTCTAGATCATATCAGAAAGATGGGGAAGATGAGTGGCTATGTTGACAAGACTGATCCCATTATGTATACATTTTTGTATCTGGTATGAGAAGGTCCATCCTCTTCAACAGTAGGACAAAGTCTCAAGCTTACCTTCCTTCATGGGTTCTTTTATGGGAGCATATTTCTGATTACTTTGCCCCCAAAGAAAGACCTAGAACTGGAAATCACATCCAGCTTTTAGTGCCTTAGAAGGTATTCAGTGAAGCCCATGTCGCTATTACACAAATTTAATTTAAGGACGCATGTTTGTCTGTAATTCATAGGTTTGTGCTAGGCTATCAGCCCTAGGGCCTATACAAGCCTAGCCATAACAATTCCCTGGCTATTTCTTCCCACACTATTTACTTCCCTGGACCCCTGTCTAGCAGGGCAACTGACGTGATCCCCAGGGTGAATTTCCTTTCTCCCATCCAATTGTCAAGGTTCCTATTGAAGAGGGCCAAAGAGGCACTCTGCTTGACATGTATGGGCAATCTATTCCAGAGTCTGGGGAGTCTCTGGGTCAGGAACCTATCCCTCCAGCATGTTTTGTTTATTGTGATGACAAGGTTTAGATCCCTGGAGCGTGTGGCTCTGAGGGATTGGGATTTCTTTAAGTGTAGCATTTCCAACAGCTCTGGGTTTGATATGGCCTTGTATGTTAAGCAGAGATCGCCTCGGAGTAGACGATATGCGACAGAGTATAGCTGGAGTTTTTTAAGGCAGTCAGCGTAAGACATCTGCTTTAGGCCTGTGAGTCTTTTAGTGAGGTATTTCTGTGGCCTTTCCAGTTGTTGCAGATGTCTTGAGAGGTACATACCAAACGGGGCGTTGTATTCTATAATGGGTCTAATGAGAGATGAGTACAGTGGGACAATTACCTCCTTTTTTCTGGATGAAAAGCCCTTAGTGATGAGGTGTGCCACATAGAAGGATTTCCTGACTGTTGTGGCGATGTGGTTATCGAAGGTGACACCACTGTCCACCTGTGTCCCTAGGTTTCGGTGTTTAGTGTACTGCCACCTATATGGTAATTCACAGGTACATGTTTTTTTCCCAAAGGGGATAACTATACATTTCTTGGCATTGAGCTTGAGCCCATGGCTCTGGCACCAAGCATCTGTTTCTGTAAGGCCCTTTCGTAGAATATCCACATCATTTGGGGATTCAATAATGGCTCCCAGTTTGCAGTCATCTGCGAACTTTGTTAGCCAGAGTCCCTTAATGTTGGCCAGTACTTCAGAGAAGTAGATGACAAACAAGAGCGGTCCCAGGACTGAACCCTGAGGTACTCCACTTGTCACTTGTTTGGAGCTGGATTTGGAGTCGGCTACTTTTACAGTGTGGGTTCTGTCAGTAAGCCAGTTAGCAACCCATTGGGTGATGTAGGGATTAATGCCCAGCTTAGTAAGTTTATCTATGATTCCAGAGTGGGGGATGGTGTCAAAGGCCTTGGCAAGGTCTAGATAGGCTGTGTGGACGACCTTACCCTTATCCATGGCTCTGGAGACTGATTCGAAGAAGTCAATCAGGTTCAGGATACAAGATCAGCCCTTCACGAACCCAAACTGGGTGGGGTCCAGTGTTTGAAGGTTGCCAATGTCTTTGTTTATAAGTTCCATGATAATATGATCCATGGCCTTGCAGATAAGGCTTGCACAATGATTTTTTTTAATGCTAACTTCTTGGACTCCCATGATCCATAATTATATTAGTCACATTTTATTGAAAGGTGCAAAATACATATTAATTTCCTTTAATCTTTTCCTTCATTAGGGCATTGCTAACCTCCCAAAGTGTGGCTGTGCAAGGACTGGGAACTAACTTCTGAGGTAGCAAATAAGACTTAATGCTGACAGCATGAGATATGTTGTTCTCTGATTCCAGGACAGCTGCTCACTTTTGATCTTTCTTTTCTTCTTGTGAGCTGGAACACAGTTGTGTAAACATACTAATCATTCATAGTATGTTTCTTCTAGTATTTATGTTGGGATAAACAGGTTGTCCTTTTCACACATATTCACGTTTCCAGTTTAGAGTCATCCACACGGTTTAAGCTAACATCTTATTCTGTTGGCAGTACCTATTCTTTGTATAACACAACAATATAACCTCAGGATTACTACTGTTTTTAATCAAAGGATTTGTCTTGTGTAGATTTCATGCAAAGTAAAATAATTTCTGGTTTTCTGCTTTCTTTACCTGATTTTAACAACTCTTCTAGCACTTCTTTGTTATGATTTACTTTCCTGTTAAATGTCATGTATTCAGTAGTGTTGGCTTTGATGGTTTAACACTCTTTGGACCTAAAGTAAAAGATACACTGAACAGAAGTGAGTAGAAGGGCAACACTCTGTCAGCCATAGGCACGTGTTTTTCCACTTCAAAGAACTTTTTCCCATAACCAAAAGGGAGGGGAAAAAAATTATGGTTTTGAAAATCCCATGAGTTTGCCAAAGATGCTTCGTCTGACAGACCCCCCCCCCCCCCCAGGTAGAGGGGGGGAATAACTTCAATGCATATTGCCCCAGGTGCAGAGGCAGACTGCAGAAATCAAAGGTTTCAAGGTCCCTTTACCAGGAAGCCTTTTCAGTACTCCTGAATGGTTGCCCAACTGCGGCACTGTATAAGCAGTTGGGGGGTGCTTATCTCTGCATTTTCATGCCTGGCTAGCCATCACTCAATATTTGTGGGTGTAGACGATAATCACCATTGTGTATATTATTATTTTTTCTTTCTCCCCAGTAAACAAAAAGAGAATCCATGAAGTTCTACTCAGTCAGAGGGGATCAGCAGCAGCAGAAATAGTAAAGCTGCTGGAAAAGTGAGTCATCTAGGAGGATTTGGAGTCTAGTCAAAATTCTTTTTGGTTCTAAAAGAGACTGGGGACCTCAGCCCCATTCTGGACCTAAGCCACCTCAGCCAATTTGGGAAACAGACAAAAGTTCCATATGGTCATGGTTCAGTCCATTTTACCTCTTTTGAGAAAGGATGACTGGATGTGCTCGATAGATCCTCAGGATGTCTATTACCATATCAAAATAGTGAGGCAGTCCAAGAGATTTCTCTGTTTCGGGCTGGGATCCAGTCATTTCCAGTTCAGGGTACTCCCCCTTGGTCTTACCTCAGCCCCCAGGGTGTTCAACAAATGCATTGCAGTTGTTGCAGCGTATTGAAGGCTGCAAGGGTTTGGGGTGTTCCCCTGTTTGGATGAATGGCTCCTTACCACACCCATCAGGGATATGCTTGTCCAGTGCAGGGACTTCTTTCTCCAGTTAGCTCTTTACTTGGGATAACAGTAAATCTGAACAAAAGCCAGTTGGCACCATTCAGACAGCAGAGATCATAGAGTGCCACCTGGATTCAACATCACAAATTTCCAGGCTTCTGGTCCTACCACTGTATCAAATAGTTTATGAAGTCCTGTCTTCTTCAAACCTTCCAGCAAGATTAATTTTGTTTGCTGGGTTGGATGGCTGCCTCAGTCACATTAGTGCCTTGGGTGACGTTTTACATGATTCTTGCAATGGAGCCTGTGTGCTCAGTGGTTGATGGTGCACCAACCTCCTTCACTCTCCATATACATCTCACACCAGTATGCAGGCCCTATATTCATTTGTGGTCTATCTGTCACCCTTCCACCCTGATAGCCACTGTGACTACAGATGACTCCCTTCTGGGCTGGGGGTTGGGGGCCCTTACGAAGGGGAACATAGTCCTAGGCACATGGTCAACAACAGAAGCCAGACTTCACATCAGTGTCATGGAGTTGAGGGCACTCCTCCTAGCATTGCAGGAATTTCAGGATTCCTTTACCAAGGTTTTAATATGCATATAGATGAACAACATGGCAGTGGTCTTGTATATCAGTAAACAAGAGGGAACCCACTTATATGTGTTATTCTGGGAAGCTAAGACTGTGTCACAGTGGGCAGTGTCTTCTCAGTAGTTTCTGGTGATTATCTCACCCATCCAGACAGTCTCACTGAGATGTAAAGGCCCAGAAATTAACCACATGTTTTCTTCAGTTCCATTGATGACCAGGGATGGCAGGTGTTCTTTTTCAGTTATTCAGATTTTGTCTTCATCACAGAAGTATAGCACTTGGGAGGTTTACAAAAGCAAATGGAAGAGGTTTGCTGTTTGGGCCTTGTTTTTTAGCACCTTTTCCTTCTAGCTTAGATTTCTTACCAGGTATGTTTCAGAAAGGGGCTCTTTTCTTGACAATCAAGGTATGATTACCAGCTATATCCAACTTTTGCGCAGGAAACAAACAGATCTCTTTTCCCTCTTTAAAAATTTCTAAGGCTTTTTTGAAAGGAACATTCCTTCTCAGACCTCCAGTAAGAGACCCATTTCATCCATAGGATATTACTGTGATACTTCAGGCCCTAACCAGATTCCTCTTTGAACAAGCAGCCTCAGCAGAAGTAAATTTTCTGCTTTGGAAAATGATTTTCCTAGTCGCCATCACTTCAACCAGAAGGCTGTCTGAGTTATAAGTCCTATCTTGCAGAACTCCCTATTTGACTTTTCATAAAGATAAGGTATTACGAAGGACTGATCCGCATTTTCTTCCTAAAGAGACCTCAGAAGGAAATCTTAACCAAATGATTAACCTACCAGTTTTTTTCTCAAACTTTTCAAATAAAGGGGAGTATATTTTACATTTGATGAATGTTTAACATCAGCTAAGATTTTGCTTACATCGCACCAAAAACATTAGAAAAACAAACCTGTTTTTTCTTTCCTTTTCAAGTACCAAATTGGGCCAAGGGTTTCTAAAGTGAATTTATCTAGGTGGTTGCCTGACCACAGTGCTTTTGTCTATAAGGAAATGGCATTAGTATTACCACACAAACCTAAGGCTCATTCAGCCAGGGCAGAGGCAACCTCCACTGCTTAGTTTGCCAAGAGTTCCCATAGATGAGACTTGTGCTGCAGCTGCGTGGTCTACTGTTCACACTTTTGTATCGTATTAGAAGCTGGAAGAGCAATGGAGATACCATGCATCTTTTGGATCCACTATGCTTCAGAACATGCTTCCATGAGACCAGCCAGGGTTATTACTCGCTGGAGAATCTGTCCCATCTGCTAAGTCAGACAGAGAAGACAACATCAGATTTAAAAGTTATGTAATTACCGTAACATTAGATCCATGCTGTCTTGTTCCATCTGGCTCAACATTCTTTCCCTCCGGCCTTCTTCCATAATTGTCATGTGGTGGCCCTTGACTGGTCATTTGGAACAGACTTGGACCTTGTCTTGTATTCAGCTTTGAGCTGATTACTCATCTATGTCACATTTGATAGGATATTCACATTTTTTTTGTATCTGTTAATGAAGTACTAGGTATAAGCAAGCAAACTCAATCTGAGATATTCTTGTAACAAGAGGGTGTTATGGGTAGGGGAGGAGCCTGGGCCCAGGATCAAAAAACTTGAAAAAAGGTGTCATGGTCAGATCCAATAACCCATTAGTTGAGCTGGATGAAACAAAACAAACTGATCTAGCTTTATGAAAAGTATATAATTTTGTATAGCTATATCTCATCTTTATATATTTGCATCTGTCCATATAAATATCTGCCTACTTGTTTGCAATCCATGCATTTGGAAACAAACTATGTCATATGTATGAACAGGTTGAACAATGTATTATAAACTTTGCATCAGCTTTGGAAGTGCTGTTCTATAGGAATTTTCAGTAGAACAAAGCATGGAAATTTATAGTGCTTAGCAGGTTTATCGCTCAAAAAAAAAAAAGATCAGCTTTGAGATAAAGAGAAAAAAAGGGCTTTTCTTTTAAACTTTAGCAATAGTAATCAGTAGCTGCAGTTTATACCACACACAGAAGAAGAAAAAAAAAACCTCTTATACCACACATGGAATGCTCCAAATCTCAGTTAAGGAAGAGAAAATGAAGCTCCTTTCTACTTATGAACTGTAGCAGACTGCCTGCTACAATTTATGCCACACATGGAGGGCTACACAACTCAGTTTTGACCACAAATGCAATGTTCTTCTTTCTGCTTTTCCCAGTTAGGGACCACCACAGCGGAACTCTGGTCCACTAATAATTGGCAGTAGATTTTTACGGTGCTGAGGTTCCAGCTCGACGCCCAACCTTCAACGAAGGCACGCCCATTCACGCATGTCTTTCGAATGCCACTCGACCACGGGGAGGACATGCAGACTCCACACAGAAGGTGCTCCAGCCGAGAATCAAACTGGAGAACCTCTTGCTGTGAGGTGACAATGCTACCACTGCACCACTGCGGCTTCTGACCACAAATGCAATAATGGTGCTTAAATGCCAGTATGCACTGAGAAGTGATTGGGATTTGCCAATCGTGTCCTCTAAAACTTCCCTAGCTGTGCTACTGGTGCTTAACTGTGTAGTATTTGGCTTGCTAGAGTAGCACTGTGATAACTGGATTTTGTGTATGTATTCTCCTTGTTTCTCTTGAGTTTGGACATGTTGTGTTAATTGGCTTTTGTTATCTGCCCTTGCTTTATGTATGTTTGGAACAGAGAGCAGGTGAGTGATTTAGGGATTAACTGTTGCTGATTTTCAGCCTGATGGTTGTTCTTGCTCTTCTTGCTGAGTAGAGGAATGTTTCCACCTCTGCCCTGTGAATTACCTACAGTTTGTTCTTAGCATTTCTTACTAATTGGCTGCCTGATTTTTCCTTGTTGCTGACTGGTGCTCTTCTCCCATTAGGTAGGGGTTTACCTAGTATACAAGGAGCTTAGCTGTGTGGGCAGTTAGTTTATGGTACTAAGCTGTACAGCATTAACTGGCTTTTGTTTATATATTTCCTTTCTTTTAATCTGGGTTTGGACCTGCTGTTCTGTGCAACAGTGCATACTGAGTTGCATTTTATGTAATATCACAGTGGCGATTAATTTCATACTTTTCGATTAGAATTATCATGTGTGATTATGGTTTTCTTCATATTTTACTATTTTTCTGAGGCCCTTCAAATTAAAGCTCCTCTCATCATCTGGTTCATTTGCATAATTGTAGGACAGTTGAAGGGTAATCTTTATGATAGTTCACTAGTTAGGTAGCCACAAATATCTGACCACATGTTGGTCTCTGCCAGCATGGGTTTGCATTTTGCCCTTTCTCCTTTTGTTAACATCCTAGTCAGGTTAGATCTTTGAGGCAGTGTCACAACTGTATTGTGCTCATTGACAGTTACTTAATTAATCAGTTACTGGTATTACTTTATGAGAGTTGTAAATACCTGTAAAATTTGGAGTCTCTCCTCTCTCACAGTCTACATGTCAGTAAGTGGCTTAAAACTACATTGCAACCACCTAACGATAGATCCACCTTTACTGGGGCTGTTAAGAAAGCAAGACCTTGTTAGAACAAATCTGGGCCTGTTAAATTATTTAAATGCCAAGATACCAGACTCACACCATATTACTATATCCTTTGAATACTTTATTACAAGAAACATATATATTGCCAAGCAGTTATACTGCCTAAATTGTTTCAGTTTTATTATAATGTAGCTAGAAAAAGTATTTGCTTCTCACGAACTGTGTCATGCCTAGGATCAATGCACACTTGATCAAGACGGCTCTAAAGAAGAACACACAATGTCTAGCTTATATACATTTTTTGATAGCAGCAGGTGGTGTTTTTAGTGTCTTTGTGGTTTGTATGTCTGGTTTCTGTTTTATGTTACCTTCATACCTCTCAACCGTACTGAATACCTCGGTATTTACTGGTTTTGAGGGTAAAATAATGGGGTGCCATGAATTTCTGAGTAGACCCTGCAATTCCAGATTTTTTTTTTTTTTTTATTTTATTTACAAGTGTTTAAATTATGACTGACGTCATCCTGCAATGTCATCAACTTGCAGGGACAACGTGCATGATAACATCAGCTGCTTCATGAGGCAGACTGCCAGCCCAGGGTGTGGGATTTGGTTGGATTATACTCAGACAGTGCTCTGTGTGGATGGTGGTTGGTTGGTGGTGAAATTAATAGCAGCAGCTTCAGCCAGCAAAGCTAGCCTGCCTTGTATTGTGTACACTTTGAAGTTCTGCAGCAGCAGAGTTTGGAGTCTGCCCAATGCCCACCTGTGTCCATGTGCAGGAATCAGTGTGAGAACATTTACTTGCTCCAGCCCAGTGACTCAACTTCCTCCTCCAGGTACATTAAAAGAAATAATTAAAAAAAATGTACTCATTGCCTAATAGAAAGGCATTCAGCTTCTAGCAATCTCCTGCAATGCACTGGACTGCACACTTCTTTTTGTTAAAAATAGTAGAGTTTAACAAGTTAACTTTGTGCTTGCTGCTTTTCTATTTGTATGTGATCAGTTAGTACAGTACAACTGCTGCCTGGGAAGTGCCTGAAGGAATCACTCTGGCATTACATGCTGTAAGGATTAAGAAGCTTTTCTACAAGACCACCTGTAATGCAAAACAGAAGAGATTTTCCGTTTTACTAGAGAGAAGAATGGTCTGACTACCACAGCAGTGGCCAGTATGTTAAAACTTAAAAACTTTAGTTAAAGTGTAAGTTTTAGCATACTGGGCTGCAGCCATGGTAGTCAGACTGTTCTTCTTTCTAGTATTTGTTTTATGTGTTCGAGTCGGGACTGACTTTTAGCTACAGTTTGAATATTCGCTGGATTTTGTATTGAGATTTTGCATTTTGTCTGTTTACCACCCTGCTGAAACTATTCTTAGGAGGACTGTCTTAATTATCTGAAACATTTGCTTTAATTCCTTTACTTGTGTTAGCTGTTCTGTCACAGTGGGTTTACTATTGAAAATGCAAACGGCACTTGGGCGACAGTCGGATAGTCGAACGTATAAGGTCGTAAACACGGATGTCGAAGACATAATAATCAATCTAAGAACGGTTTTAACATGGGTCGAGGTAGGGAAGATGTTTGTAGTAAGGAATAATACTGAACACCTACCTCGACCCATGTTAAAACCGTTCCTAGATTGATTATTTTCTTTGACATCCTTGTTTACGACCTTATACGTTCGACTATCCGACTGTCGCCCAAGTGCCGTTCGCATTTTCAATAGTAAACCATCACAGTGTACATGTTATGGCTGTTTTGTCCTTTCTTGATTTGATTGAAGACAGAACATTAGCTCAACATATGTTGATTCCAGTGGCCATAACTTTATTATACCAAATTTCAGAACAGCAAGCTGTGGTGGAAGGAAAAAGATGTCATATATCATAAAATCTTGATGCTATCAGGTTTGTCTGTGAGTCAGACTGTCTGGTTCTGGTCCTTTTTCTCTGACTATAAAGAGCAAGGGTTAACTGATCATAGACGTAGTTTTTACTGCTATTTGTGATTACTCCTCATATGTTTTTTGGGTGTAAGAAGGTGGTCCTTTTTTTTTTTTTTTTTTTTTTTTGCTTTTGTGCAGCATAATGGAGCTGCTGTAACTAAGCAAACCACCTGTCATAGCTTGTGTACTGCATTGCATTCTGCCATTAGTAGGTGATTTATTTTCTTCAGCAGATGTAGTCAGAAGCCTTTCTGTTATCCAGCCTTGAGGTGTAGAGGGATAAATCCCTCTCTGCACCTCAGACAGCCTGTGCTCAACTAGCAGCATGGGCAGGGGAGGATGGGAATAAGTGCCCATTGCTGGCTTGTCCTTCCTGGGGGTAGGTGACAGTTTGGTAATACTTGCATGTAGGTGTATTACCACAGCATGAACTGCCTAGTAAGCCTACGCTGCAAGCAGTGTACCACTTGACTAGCAGATTGCACCTTCTCAGGCAGCTGTAGTGAAGTTTCCATGGGTGCCATGGGAGTGGAGATAAGACAGTCCACAGGATCTGCAGGCTGGCCTGCTCCTTAACACCCAACCCTTGCCTCCTTCAAGGAGTGAATGTGCAAGAAGGCTTTTGCCTTGTTGGAAGAATGAATGAATAGGTCAATTGGATGAAGGAAATACCAGGGTTGATAACATCTCAGAGTACTGGCAAAGAGAAACAGGTATGGGTAGCTTACGTGAAATAACTGTTCTGGTAGGGTTTTTAGTTGAATGTAGAACAGAGGCTGCTTTTAAAAAAATGGATAATTTGTAGAGCATTTAAAATATTACATGATAACTATAATAATCAATTAGAGGAGGTTAGAAAAGACTGAGAAGAGAGTGGAAAAGCAGTTTCCAAGAGAACAGCGGGAGCCTGGGAGGATATATGTAGTTTTCCCCAAGTATGCAACAAAATGCAGAACGTTTAGGATCTTTGCATGGAAGTATTTGCATACATATTTTTATACCTCAAGCTGACTTCAAATAATTTTTTCTCAGGTAGACAGCAAATTTTGGAGGAGGGATGGGAAAGAAGAGATACCTGGGCACATATGTTTTGGGAGTGTAATTAGTTGGCATATTTTAAAAATTCCCTGACTCTTGTCAGAAATTTTTTTGACTGCAACTAAGGAACTGATTCTTTTGAGCTGGGACATGGGATCTGAATTATCTAGACATAGTAAGGCATTAAGTTTAATTCTGTTGCCTGCGGAAAAAAGCAATTACTAGAAAATGGAAATCAGAGTCTATACCAACTTTATTTGAAGTGCTCAATATTATATAAGAGATAGATAACAGAACTGGAAGAGGAAATTTTAGAACAGGGAAGGAGCAAATTACATAGAAATAAATGGAAATTGTGGGAACAATGCATGTAGAATAATCAGGAGAATGAGTGAGGTTTATGGAAGGCAGGAATTAAGCAATTTGTGTAATTTTGGAGTGATGATAAAGAGAAAGAAAAGACATGATGTATAATGTATGCAACTGGGAAAGTGTTAACACGGTTTGCTTATTTTCTGTTAATATATGTTTGCTTATGTCTTAAGTAATAATTTAATAAAGGTGTTTAAAAATTGGGTGAAGGAAGGGGAAGACAGAATCTCACATTTAGGTGTATACACTGTACACTGTACAAGTTGCTCACACACACACACACACACACACACACACACACACACACACACACACACACACACACACACACACACACACACACTGTTCTGGTTTATATTTTGTGTTATTTAATGAAGAAGGCTGAAGTGCAGCCACAGTTAATTCTATTTTTATAAAAGAAAATTGTATTTTAGTTTTGCACAAGTTCAGATATTAATATTAATAAAACACTATTGTTCTGCTTATTTTATGTTTCATGATCATATTTTGGTTGTCTGTTCTTCAGTTTGCATTTGGTATTCCACAATTCCATTGGAGTGGGTGGGGTTACATAATTATTATGCAAATTTTATATTAATCAGCATACAGATTTGTACCTATTTTTCATGGGCCTTTGTCCAGATTTTTGATGATTCCGGGTTGAGGGGTATGGTTACCTTCACGTTGGTTGGTATGTCTCTATTTTATTTTCTTCATCTCTGCACCTGGAGACTCAAAAAAGGTCCTTGTTATTTTCTTTTGAAATGTCAAATGTCTTAACAACTTTCTTTTTTGTATGCTTCACTTTATCATAACAGGATGCTATTTACCGTAACAGTTTAAGTCCTCAACCACATGTATTCACTGATAAGCTAAACTAGACATGTTTTATACTTTTTCGTGAACCAGCTCTAAACCCCATGTATCTACTGAAAAGCCAAACTAAGCATGTTTTTATACATTTTCTGTGAAATTGCTCTAACAGATGTTCAACTGCTGCATAGTTAGCTGCTGTGCTAAGCACATGTACTTTCCATATCTATTTTTAACTTTGCAGTTTAAGCTTTCATGTTACATTTCTACACTTAGAAAAAGAACATTTCCTTTTGCATTATTTCAAATCTTGCATTAAAAGCAAACATTTTCTTTTACATTATTTCAAACCTTGCATTGAAAGCAAACATTTTCTTTTACATTATTGCTTTGGGGAAAATATTTGACTTTACATAATATCTATCAGGGCCACCTAACCGTACTCACTGTCATACAGTGCCACTTGCACCTTCATCCACAACTTAAGTGAGTCACCTTGATTCCATGATTACTTCCTTAAGGATTCCTGTGGTTACAGAGACAGGTAGCAATGTATTAGTTGTAGTTGTTTCTGTAGTTAGGAACACTGATGCTCCACTCACTAAAGTGTGCAGGATTAGGGACATATTTAGCTGTCTGTCTAGTGGCAGGGTTTGGGATGTGACCAGAGACCTTAAGTCCCTTCACCCCAAATATGAATATGCAGTTGTTGTTGCCTACATTGATGTGAATGACCTTAGATACACTACCCTGTAGAGAGATATTCAGAAATATGTCCCTGAGGCAATTAAGAAACTCGCCTTGTACAGTATCTTGTCTTCTCTGAAAATGATGCCACAATTTCAAATAAAAATAAGCGATGTCAAAACTGGCTTTTTCGCTGATATCATTCAGGAGAGGCTCAATGTGTGTCAGTATGGGAGGTGATGATTGACAATCTGCCTTGCTTTGCCAGGGATGGCCATTAGTTCTCTTTTGAGGGCTTCCACAAATTGCCTAAGACCTTTTCTGCCCTGACCTTGCCTTTTTTCAGGCAGAGTTCATTTATTAGAGATTTCCAGCCGAGCACATTCTAGTCTATTCTTCATTAAGGTGGCTGCACTCAGTGCTTGGAGGCTGAACAATAAATTGTCTGAACTGGAGGCCTACTTTAACTTGAGCATTTACATGTATGAGTTGTTACATAAACTTTGTGGCAGTGTTCTGAAACAGACTCCCTCTGTGATAGGATAAACTGCCTATCTTTGTTTCAGACCACATGGGACGCACAAGGGAGTTTTCTGTCACAATACACATAAATCAACTTTGTAAATTATACCTTAACTGGTGGTTGCCCTCTTCAGCAGTATTCCTGGGGAGACTCTATTCTTCTGGCTCCATCAGTGACAATCACAACAGATGCCTTCTCTTTGGGAATGTGGGGGGGATTACAAATAGAGAAAGGCCTAAGGTACACGGACAGAGGCAGAGGCCAATCTTCACATCAGTATCTTGGAGATGAAGGCAGTTTTGCTAATGTTACAGGAATTGCAGAGCTTTCTTCCTCTGGGACTAATCTCCATACAGTTCATAGGTTCATAGGTAGGTACTAGGCTATCGGCCCAAGGGCATATGCAAGCCTAGCCAACAAGGTTCCCTGGATTACACCATCCAAGAAAGTTATTTTCCTGCGCCACTGTCGAGCAGAGAGACAGAAGTGATCCCCGTGGTGTATTTCCTATTTCCCATCCACTCATCAAGATTTTTCTTGAAGAGTGCTAATGAAGAACTTTGCTTGACATAGATGGGTAGCCTGTTCCAGAGTATGGGAAGCCTCTGGGACAGGAATCTATCCCTCCAACATGTCCTATTTATTGTGGTGACAAGGTTTAGGGCCCTAGAGTGTGTAGCTTGGAGGGATTGGGATTTCTTTAGGTGTAGCATGTCCAACAGCTCTGGGTTTGACATAGCTTTATATGTTAGGCAGAGATCACCTCGGAGTAGGCGATATGCTATGGGGTAAAGCTGGAGTTTTCTGAGATGGTCAGTGTAGGGCATTTATTTCAGGCCAGTAATCCTCTTTGTGAGGTACTTCTGTGGCCTTTCCAGCTGCTGCAGATGATTGTGAGGTACATTCTTAAAGGGGCGTTGTACTCTATAATGGGTCTAATGACTGTCAAGTAGGGGGGAACAATGACCTCCTTTTTTCTGGATGAGAACCATTTTATAATGAGGTGTGCCACATAGTAGGACTTCCTGACTACTGTGGCAATGTGACTATCAAAGGAGAGACTACTGTCCACGTGGGCCCCAAGGTCTCTTATCACACATTCGATGTTAAGTAGATTGCTGCCTATGTGGTAGTTCATGGGTACAGAGTTTTTACCAAAGGGGATGACATAGCACTATTTGGCATTGAGCTTGATGCCATGGCTCTGACATCAGGCATCTGTCTCAGCGAGACCCTTCTGTAGGATGTCCACATCATTTGGGGACTTGACTATGGTTCCTAGTTTGCAGTCATTTGCAAACTTCATTAGCCAGGGACCTTCTGTGTTAGCCTGTACTTCAGAGAAGTAGATACCAAACAGGAGAGGTCCCAGGACTGAACCCTGTGGTACTCCACTTGTCACTGGTTTGAGGTCAGATTTGGAGTCTGCAACTTTTACAGTGTGGGTTCTATCAGTGAGCCAGTTGGCAATCCATCTTGTGACATAGGGATTTATACCTAGTTTAGTGAGTTTAGCTATAATTCCAAAATGGGGGATGGTGTCGAAAGCCTTGTTGAGGTTAAGTTAGGCTGTGTGAGCCTCCTTACCCTCATCTACAGCTTTGGTGACTGCCTCAAAGAAGTCGATCAGGTTCAGGAGGCATGACCTGCCTTTCAGAAACCCCAACTGGGGATAACCAATGTCCTTGTCTATGAGTTCCATGATGATACGTTCCATGGCCTTGCAGACCAGACTTGTCAGGCTAATAGGGCAATAGTTCCTGGGATCAGTGGTGGCTCCCCCTTTGTGGAGTGGGATAACTGTTGCTGTGTGCCTTTCAGTGGGCACAAAGCCTGATGTGAGGCTGTTATTGAACATGGTGCTTAGTTGGGGAGCCAGTTCATTCTGAAGTTCGTGTAAAACGCAGCCTGGGATGTTGTCTGGTCCCATGGATGCTGTGTTTTTGACTTTAGAGAGTGCAGCTTTTACCTGCATAGTTGTGATTACAGAGACTGTGCATTCTTCCTGTATAGATATGGGCTCTTTAGGGGATGGGGGGGGGGGGTAAAGTTAGCACTAAACTTATCTGCCAGGATGTTGACAGTATCAGTTGGTTCTGTAATTTTCGTGCCGTTGTGCTGTAACTCAGAAGATCTGGGTGTTGCCATTGAGATTCTTGACATAGCTATAGAATGTTTTGTGGTTGTCCTTAGAATTAGTGGCAATTTTGTTTTCGTAGCTAGCTTTGGAGGATCTTATAAGGGATCTCAGCTTCTTACTGAGGCTGACAAGGGAGCTCCTTCACTCATGGGATTTTACTCTCTTTTGCAACAGTTTCTTCCTTCTGTTGTACAGTTTGTTTATGGAAGGGGACCACCAGATTGGCTTCCTTTTTTTGGAGGATATTTTCTTGGTTCTGTTTGGGATGGCACGATCCATGCATTCGTGTAAGTGCTTTTAGAGTGCATTTGTGTAGGATTCAGCAGTTGTAACTGTATTGTCCATCTGTATGGGTGTCATGAAGTTCACCACTTCTATCTTAAGAAGCATGAAGTTGGCTTTGGAGAAATTTTTTACCATTGTTTCCTTAATGGGGGTGGGGGCGGGATGTGGATATCAAGGGTGATTATGGTCGGATCGGACCAACGAGGAGTTGACTACAGGTGTGGAACACCGGTCACTCATGTTGGTAATGACAAGGTCTAGGATATTGTTGCCCCTGGTGGGGGGTGTGGGGAAGCTGATCCAGGGCATTGGAGTTTATGAATTCCAGAAAGCGTTGAGGTAAGGAGTTTGTACACAAGTAGTTTTCCCAGTTAATGGTGGGGTAGTTGAAGTCGCCCATTATTAGGGTGTTTTATTGAACCCTAATATTTTCCAGTACATCAAGAAAAGAGGAGTGGGAATCCTGGGGCATGGTGGGGGATCTGTAGCAAGCTACAATTTGGATTGCAGCTTTGCCCAGAGTTAGTTGCACTTGGATAACCTCGGGTGCATTATTTTTGAGCAACTAGCCTGGAGGTGTGGATATCCTTAATGAATATGGACACACCTCTGCCTTTGGTGTTTCGGTCCAGGTTATATGGCCGAAAAGTGTGATATGAGCTATAATCTGGTAGTGCAGGGGTGCTCTCTGGAGCCTTGAACCAGGTCTCTGTCACTGCACAGATATCGGATGTTCTCCATTTTAAGGAGTGCCTCGAGTGAGTGCATTTTGAGATTCAGACTTCTAGCATTGAGTAGCATTACCCTCAGTTTTTGCTTGCCTGTTCATGTTACAGTGGTGAATTTGTCATTTGAACCTTGCCTAAAAAAGGCACTATAGGGGAGGCAAGAGCCTTAGCCAGTACGCTGAATCCCAGGGGCGACAGGTGCAGGCCATCTCTGGCAAAACCAGTTGGACAACATGTCAGTGGTATGGTAAATAAACAAGCAAGGCAGTTGTAAGATAGTTGCAAGGCAGTTGCAAAAGTAGAGTGTGATGCTGTCATGTTAGGTTTGGTGTATTCAAGAAGTAGATGTTAGTAAAAATTACATTAAAACACTATGGGTAATGTGAAGATATTCTAAGATAAAAATGCTCTTTTGGTAAAGCAGTTATGGCTATTATCTCCTTTTTTATTTTATAAAAAGCTGTGTGACCTGCAGGTGAACATATAGTGCCATCCTATACAGAACATTAAGGCACACGGTATTGCTACTGATACCTGCAGTCTAACAGACATGGTTAATTGTATCATTATTATGTGGATAATTTCCAGTGATTGTGCAATATCACAAAACTGCAATATGCTATTTCCTCTTTTCATATGACATTGGAAAGTACTTGAACAGGTGAACAATTCCCTCTCTGATACTTTGGCTCTATCTTGTATACTTACAGAGAAATATAACCATTTGTTTGCTTGTTTGATCATAACACTACTATTTTTTTGACAAACAAAATACAGTTTTTCTTTCATAAATCTCCAATGTAAAATCAGCATCTACAGAGAGACCTTTGATAGTAACACTGGTATACAGGCCATTATCTACCAAATAGTTTTAATATTTTACATGTTTTCTAAATCACACCATTTATCAGATATTATTAATGTAATGAAGTGTGTCTTTGGCCTCAGCAACTGCAGGTTTTGAGGGAAGTGTTAGCACACCATTCAGTGGAGCTCCTGCAATGGATGGGCACAGGCCAGTCATGACAGGAATGGTGGTATTGTAAACTTCTTGCTTTTCACCTGGGGCAAAGCTAAAAAGAGTCATTTACCACTCCAGTAACCTAGTTAACAAGCACATGAATAGGGCCTCCTTTTGGTTACCTGCTTGCTTGCTCTTTTATTTATTTATTTATTTATTTATTGTGAGCAGTGACCATTGACTCAATCTAAGTAGATCACTTGATTCATTATTCTTTGTAATAGCTTGCTAATTTTAAGTTCTTGTGTGATTCCAGATACTAATCCTGCTGGTCCCACTTTTTTTTAAGTCCATCTGAAAATGAGTCTTTAACTTGCTAGAAATTCTCTGACTATGTTAATTTTATAAAGGTCCCTGAACCTACGGATATGCCATTTCAGGTAACTTTGCTAGGGTCCTTGGCTTTGTTAATCCTGGTAAGAGCTCTAGATCAGTTCCTGCTGGGGCTGTCATGGATCTAAAGCTGACCATGGCTACTTGTAGTCTGTTAGTGAGTAAAGCTACAACTGCTTAAGATGAATTTGGAGTGAAACCACTATAATACATGGTGGGATACCAGCTACCATATTTCTTTCACATTTGTAGTCTTTTGTGAATGTAGAACCTTGAAATGCTGAAGATTTTTTTTTACAGGAAATGCTTTACTGTTAAAAAGGTCATTGAATAGTCAAAACTCCTAGACCGTTTCTTTCGTTTTTTTTCTTTCTTGTCTTCAAAGAAAGGTTAGACCTTTAATTCCAGACCATCTGCTTTAAAAAATGTCAGTAAGCTTATTTTTCACTTCATTTAAGTTTTTGCTTAAGCTGCTGAATAATATCATTTGCAAAGGAGAAAACATTGCCTTGGCAAACAGTATCGGTAGACGTAGTTTGTCCTAAACAATGTTCTGGATCACTAAAGTACAAAAATACATAGCTGGAATAAGTGACCATTTTGTGTATTTATGTTTTCTGTTTCTCAACTAAACATATTGGATTTTTGGATTATAACAGATGCTTTGAAAAAGATAGTATGTATAATCAAAGTGTACTAGAGATTAGTGGTATCCTGTCTGGTGCCTCTTCCTTCCTTCCTTCCATGAAGTTTCTAAATGATTATGCTAGAAAGCATCTACCCGATGTTAGTGTAACTTGTTACTTTAAAAGTTAAATGGAATCAAAAAGTCAAACAATGTAAATTTCTGAAATGACCAGAGTGCTAAGCAGGAAAATAAAAAAACTTCACATGTAAAATTTTAAAATCAAAAGAAACTCTACTGCCAGAGATGCAGCTTGTTATGTAAATGTTTTTCATATACATCTGCTGTGGCAATGAGGCTGGAGAATGAGATTTGTACTTTGAGTCATATTGGCATTCGGCAAATGACAGCCTTCATTTACAATGTGTACTGGTTTATGTGAAGAATGGAGGAGGAAGAGTTTGCTGGGCTGAGGACTTACTGAAAGGAAAGAGAACAATGTGTTTCAGATGCAGTCAGCAAAGGAAAGGATTCTGGGAGAATTCACAAAGTTGCATTAATACACTGGGTAGTGCCTTATAAAATAAAGAAAACGTGGCTATGTTTAGAAAGATTATCTCATAAAACAGTGTGTTTGTGAATATGGGGCAGAAATATGTCTAGCAAATTATATAGAGATGGTGGCTCACTGCTTTTATACCCATATTGCAAACAGGGAAAAAGTGTTTTACATTTGGAATGTGCTGTTACCAGTTTGGTGTCCACAATGCACGATATGCAAATAGCTTCCCTGGGTATGCATTTTCCAGATCTACACCACACGTGAGTGGCCCATTTTCACAGGCTTTTGTGGGATCTTTGTTTATACACTGTACTTTGCCATTTGTTTTATGTTTCTGTGTAAGGAAAATGCACTCTCACCCTTAGAGAATCTGTATGCCCCTCTGTGCATTTAAGAAAAATGGCCACAGTGCTCTAATGCCCTAACGCCCATGACAGAGCCTGACCATGATTGTCAGTACCAAAAAATATGAAAAGTGTGGTATGTAGTGCTTCCAACTGTCTGAATTTGGTTTTGCCTGTCAGTGCACAGAAAACTGATTGAGCTTCGTGTTCTCAAGTGTCCAAAGCCAGTAATGTATTATGCTAGATATAAAAGTGGCTTGGTACCTTAATAATGATGGATAGTAATGCATGTCCAGTGTACCTAATTCTTCCTAAACCACGAGATCCTGTAATGCCTAGAAGACATGCTCCTTAGTTATGCTATTGCAACCCACACATAAAACCCAAAAAAGCCACTGAATTACACTGCCTTTAGTACCCATGCAAAACCAGACATCGGCTAAATAAGCTCAGTCTTTGTACACAGCTCCACAGGTTCCAGTTTAAACAGTAGGTGTTGTTTGGGGTTAGTTAGTTTATTGGGCCTGGGCAGCAAGTATCAGAAAGGAATGGGATGTGGTGATTTTGGGAATGAACATAACTTTCAGCCAAAATTGGCAGTCAAAGAGAATTTTTATTTAGTAGGGGATGAGGTTTAGACATGAATAAACAGGAATTCATTGTTGTGCTGTGAGAGCTTATGATTTTTTTGGCTCTATTCCTTCTCCGACCATTAAACTTACTCTAATGTCTATGCTGCTGACCCATTCATTCCACTGCTTGTGTGCCATACAACCTATTCATTCTCTGGGGATAAGGGTCAGGAATACTGGGAGTGGCCAAATCATTTTAAGGAGAATCAGTATTTTTCTTTGCTACACTGACCCCTTGCAAATGCTTGCTAGCATCCAAGGGGTTGTCATATAGTGGAGCTTTGCAATGCACTCTATGCCACTACAGGAAATGATCATGTGGCCCTTGTAGGCAAACATCTCCACATAATTCACAGTCGTTGCTGGGCATTCTACTATAGAAAATATACCTATGAGACCATACTTACCCCTGAAGAGAGACAGGCTTACGTTTTGTCATTTTTCTCCCTCCCTCCACTGCCATCTCTAACAGGCACCCCATCTGCTAGTTGAATGTGGGTCATCTGAGTCCTAATTAGGGCTTTGTCCTTCTACACCAATAAATTTGTCTGGAGCTCGTGGTATGGAGAATCAAGTGATTATTAAAGTAAGCTAGAGAACACCCTGAGGAGACACAACCACGTGTATAATAGTCCTTTCTGATAAAAAAATATTAATTAATTAAAGGTACATCCAATGTTCATAACTAGCATCAACCATGAACATGGGTCGCACCTTTAATTCTGTTGGACTTGCACTGTAAGTAAGCCATTATCAATCAGGACAGTCATATATAACTAACAAGTTTACCATCATATTTTTTATTACAAGGGACTGTTATACATGTGGTTGTATCTTCCTCAAGGTGCGCTTTAGGATGGGTTGCAGACATTTGCATTGATAAATACATTTTTTCCAGATACCCATATTGACCATCTAGGTTCCACTTGTTCTGCTGTTGGCTCATGGGTGAGAGTGATAGGAATCAATTGTTTCCCCTAGGGGTGAGAGCTGGGAGTCAGGAGTGATGCTGTTATCAGTGGTGGGGATTGTGATTTTTCTTTGTGACATACAATCCCCTGCTGTTGTGTGACCTCACTTCATACTTGTGCCAGGTAATGCCCATGTATTCCCATACATTCATTTGCATTACTACCTGGAGATAGTGCAAACACAGATGACAGGATGGCTCCAAACTGGATGAACGCTTTATTAAAAAGCAGGTAGCAAAGTTAATATCAGACAAAAAACATGAGACTTTAAAGCGCTTTTCGTTTGTTCTCCAACAAACTTCATCAGAAAGTAATGTAGCAACACAAAAACCCAACATTTAAACAAAAAAGTGCGGGAAAATATATCCACATTTTAAAAATTTAAAGGTGAACTAACTCAATTAATATAAATGTATACACATCCTCAGTAAAATTTAAACAAATATAACAACATATCTTCAAATGTTAATAAATTCATAAATACTAGTATGATTAAAAAACTAGCACATAGTGGAAACATACAAAACCAAAGTAAACTTAAAAGCTTTACACAAGAAGTATAACCCAACACTTGACTTATGAATGCATCAAAGGTGAACTATAATTGTAGTTCTAGGCAGAACCAACAATCTGGCTATAACTACCGTGAGAACAGTAATTATGACTACACCAGAAATCAGCAGGATTTTCAGAACTACAGTTACACGGGTGCCAGGCCAAAACAGCAGAGGGGCTCAAAATTTCCAAGGTGAATAATCAACATCTTGGAACGGATGGGTGCCCTTCTGATGTGTTATTTGAAAGTGAATGTTGTCTTTCTCCTACGACTAGCACTTGTAAGCACACAGCTAACAGTAACAGTTTACTTGATTACGACAGTTCGCCTGTTGGACTTGATTTAAATACTAGTGTAGATCAATTTATTGGCTGTCTTGAGTCTTGTTCTACTGTCACGACTAACGGTTGTGGGACTGCAATTGTAACTAATAATTCACTTGAATTTGATAGTTCAATACTTGGTCTTAGTATTAACAGTAGTGGAGACCAGTTTACTGAACACTCTGGGTCACCATGTCCTACAATTGTCTTCAATAAGGATAAGGACTTTAAGGTTTATAATTTCTCTGGCAGTACTTTATCATTAGAAATGGTTGATTTTTTATCCAAAGGGTACACTTATGTCCCTTGGTATAAGATGGATATTAGCAAACTTATTATAGAGCTTAAAGTCTTTACTAGGAAACTCAATTTAGGTTTATTTTTTATGAATTCTGGCCATGCTCTCTCAGATAGCCACTTTCATATACCTAGTACGTTTAATCCTCCACTCCACCCTATTTTACAAATCTTTGAACAAATGAGTGAGTTGGACTTGAGAAGGCTAGATACTGATATTAACAACAAACACCTGAGTATGGGTCATTTGGTTAAAAATGAGAGGGACATTTTGAGATATTTCCAGTCTCAAGACATCAGAATATGTAAACCCGATAAGGGGGGCGGCTTTGTGGTATTTGACAATTTTGACTATATTGCACGAATGTTAGCACTACTTGAAAATGAAACCTATCAAGTTAGTTCCAGATCTGAGGTCAATACAGCTTACAGTCTTTTGAAATCATGTATTTATGACTTGTTTATAGAGGGACGAGTTGACCAAAATGTGTTTAACTGGTTCTACCTGACATAGTCGAAACCACACAACACCGACAACGACATCACCGACACCACATAATCGACAGTCCATTAACACGAAACCTCACATACCCGACAACGAAATAACCGACGGTACACAAACACGAAACCCCATACACTGCACACACCACAATAACAACAATTAAAAACAAAACACATCCCCATTCCACAAACCACACACACAACACAAGCACACCAAAATCCTTACAAACCCACACTAAACCTTACCCTAACCCTAAGGTCCGTCACTATCGCACACGTACCTAACCCGCTCCCTAACCCTAACTCACTTAACCCACCCCTATCGCTCCCTAACCCTAACTCACTTAACCCACCCCTATCGCTCCCTAACCCTAACTCACTTAACCCACCCCTATCGCTCCCTAACCCTAACTCACTTAACCCACCCCTATCGCTCCCTAACCCTAACTCACTTAACCCACCCCTATCCCCACAGACCGTCAATATCCACACTTACCTGACTCGCACCCTAACGTCCGTCACTACCGCATACTCACACAGCCTTTTCCCATGTCGGCATCCTCGGCGTCGGTGTTGTCATCCGTCGTGTCGGTCTTCTGCATTGTCGATGTTCTGGAGCTCCGGATTCCGTTGTCGGTCTTCTGCGCTGTCGACGAAGTCAGGTAGAACCGTTTAACTACATGTTTACTGCTTTTCCCAGATATCCCACTTTGTTTGGGATACCTAAAATCCACAAAGATGTTTCTAACCCGCCTATGAGACCTCTCATTGATGGCTGTGGTTCCCCAACTTATGCTTGTTCCAAAGTTGTTAATGTATACTTACAGAAATACGTGGTTCTTGAACCCCAGATATGCAAAGACTCTTGGTCTTTTTTGTCCAAGATTAATGATTTGAGTTTTAACAATGATTACAATTTTTTAACTGTAGACGTGAAGGATCTTTACACATGTATCCCTCACGATATTGCAATAGATTGGGTGGCAGACATAATGAGGAAACATGGAGCTCCCAGTATAGAAATTTCTTTAATCATGGAATTGTTGGATTTAATTTTGACGAACAATTACTTTATGTTTGACAACAAGTTCTACCTTCAGAAAATAGGTTTGGCAATGGGCTCCCCTTGTGGAGCTAGCGTTGCCAACTTGGTAATGGCCCAATGGGAGTCAAAATTTGTTTTCGCAGTTGATGTCAATAAGAACTTGAATGCCATAGTGTATTATACCCTTTTCCTTGATGATGTTTTATATTATTAAAGGGTGACGATGTTTTCGCATTCGAGTTGGTTAGTGGGTTTAATTCTTCCACTAACTTTCTACAATTTACTTACTCCTTTAATGTTAACACAATTGCTTACCTGGACATTTTGTTAACAAAGAATATTGGTTTAGGCTGTTTTACTGCTCAGGTCCATCGTAAGGCAACCTATTCCAATTAATTTTTACATTTTTCAAGTTGCCACCCATTCCACCAAAAAAGATCGGTGGTTAAGGGGCAGTTGGTGAGGGCCTCACGTATATGCAGTTTACAATTAGATTTCACCAATGAATGTAACTTATTAAAACAAATGTTCATGCACCGGGGTTATCCAGAGCCTTTGATTAATGAATTAATCAAAGAAGTTGAACACAAAAGAAGTATTAAGCAATTTAAACCTATCTTGGGTGTGGATAAGTTATCTATCGAGGTGGATATTTTGGATACACAAGAAACCTCTTTAAATGATGACTCTCTCGGCATAGCTAGTGACCAACATTTTCATTACACCTTTATTACATCATTTAACGCACAAACCAAATCTATCATTAATGTTATTGATAAGAAGTGGGAATTATTTAGATGTAACCCCGCTATATTTACATTTTTTGGATCAAAACCACAGTTTGTCTTTAAGAAGGGGAGAAATGTTAAAAATCTACTCGAGAGATTTAATAGGCCATGTGTTAGAATAACTGGTATGTCTAAATGTGAATGTTGCAATTTTTGTAAATACATGGAATGTACTAACCAGTTTGCTATTAATAATAGAAATTATAAATTGAAGGCCAAATACAATTGTAACAGTAAATTTGTTGTGTACCTGGCTTTATGTTCTTTTTGTCCCGCGTTCTACGTGGGCAAAACTGAACGTCGTTTGAGGAAAAGGGTTTATGAACACCAGTATGCCATCACACATAATAAAGACAACAATGCATTGGCTAAACATGTCTATGTGAACCCTACACATAAGTTCAAATTTTTGGTTATTGACCAATTTATTCAGGACATCAGGGGTGGACCAGCCTCGTTCAAACTGGAAGAATTGGAGCTGTTGTGGCAGATCAGATTAAATGCCTTCAACTTTCCAGGTCTGAATGAGGCTTCCTCCATTTCCTGTATTTTAAAATTAAGGAGTTTACAAAGATAGTTATAGTATATTGATTATTTTTACTAATACTCCATAGTCATATAATTAAATTTACCTTTTACATGTTATTCCTAGTTTAAAGACTTTTATATATACATTTTCATTGTAAGTTCGAATTTTGTTTTTAATATTAGTGTAATTTTGAACAAGTGCAGGCAGTGTTGGGTTATACTTCTTGTGTAAAGCTTTTAAGTTTTACTTTTGTTTTGTATGTTTCCACTATGCGCTAGTTTTTTAATCATACTAGTATTTATGAATTTATTAACATTTGAAGATATGTTGTTATATTTGTTTAAATTTTACTGAGGATGTGTATACATTTATATTAATTGAGTTAGTTCACCTTTAAATTTTTAAAATGTGGATATATTTTCCCACACTTTTTTGTTTAAATGTTGGGTTTTTGTGTTGCTACATTACTTTCTGATGAAGTTTGTTGGAGAACAAACGAAAAGCGCTTTAAAGTCTCATGTTTTTTGTCTGATATTAACTTTGCTACCTGCTTTTTAATAAAGCGTTCATCCAGTTTGGAGCCATCCTGTCATCTGTTTATTTTCGTGGTTTTTGTGCCGTTTTTTGCGATAGTGCAAACACAGGCCACAATCCTCCCTTGGACTATCAGTTGCATCCATCCTTTTTCTACCTTGTCTAGCCATCTTCTCTAAAGCTTGAACCACTATCACAGCTTGGGTCATCTTTAGCAAAACCAGGACTTTATGTATTTAAGCCACAAAGATGTCTAACTAATGCCTTGTATACATGTCCCTGTCTTGGTCAGGTGAGTAGCACCAGTATGTCTTGTATTTGATTTATTCTGATGATACAGCAACATGTCAATTACTAGGTAAGCTCAATACTTGTGTGGATTTCTACATATTAGCAATTATAGCAGAGTGCATTGTTTGGGATGTTGTGTTTCACTACAGCATTATTGGTCTGTTAGTTGAGTGGAATACAGAGACAGTAAGTATGAAGCATGTTGTAGTCATTTTCTGGATGACACTAAATTTAGTGTCCTTCATTTATTAATTTAATTTATTTTAAATTTGTTAACTGTTTAGTCCCATTGAGCCATAGCCAAAATTGAGGAGTCTGTGCATAGAACCAATACAAATACAAATTTAAATAGAATAATTTCATAATTTGTACGAAATAGAAAAATAATGTTAGACAAATAATAAAACTGAGAATATAGGTCATACCTACACTGTCTTAGATGGACACAAAAGGCATAGAATGTTTAGCTCAAGGTGTTGGGTCTTGTGTGTAAGGATTGTATTGTTTTGTAGTCTGTACACCTCTTTGTGAATGTGTGATGACCTCATAGGTTCATAGATTAGTACTAAGCTAACTGTCCTTGTGAGCCATTTTAAGCCTAGCCAATTAGCCCTTGTGAGACTCAAACCCTGCACCTTATGTTTGTAAGGCAAACACCTTAACCATTAGGCCACTCTCCTCCTTCATGACAAATCTTTTAAAAGGTATGGATGGAAGTCAGTTCTCTGGTTTATCCAGGTAAGGAATTCTTATGATCTAGGTTTGGCTTATAAGAAACTACGATTCTCAGCTTTGCAGGTAGGTATTGTGAGTGTGAAGACAATATTTATTGGAAGTATGTCAGGCCTGAAGGGAAAGTGCCAAATGAGGAGGTTAATTAAAGTAGGAGGAGGTACGTTTGACTGGAGAAGGGCATGGCAATGGAAAGTTGGTTATATTTAGTTCATCTTATCATTTAGAGCCAGACAGTCAGGCTGTCACAAAATGGAACAGTAATGGTCCTGGTTACATACTCAGTCTATATTAAAATATTTTTCTGTGCTTTACTTGTGGTAGCTTGTGTTGATTGAATGGATGGTCTGTTTATTGTGCCTTACTTTGCTGCCTATTGCTATGGTTTAAGACTTTTTCTGTGTTCATATTCTGTCATTAGTTCAATTCTAAATGTATGTAAATGCTTAAAATGTCCATGTGTCTTATTATATTGTAATTATTATTAACCTGTAAACTGAATTCATTTTTTGATCATTTTAATAAAAAACTCAGTATGCTGCCCCTGCTAATTTTTGCCTTGCTATTTGCATCTTCTTGAAGGTGCTGTATTTCTTTATATTTTACTGTTAGGTTGGAAGTGGAAAACAAGATTGTCATGCATGATTGCTAACACAGAACCTGACTATGGCCCAGGTGATCTGAGTAAGATTAGTAGCTCAGATGCTTGACAACACAGGCTGGGAGGATGAGTATGCCCATCCTGAGGTAATGATTGGATCCCCAGACTAGTGCTCCCAACACAATCACTGCTGGCTACTAGAGGTATTGATGATTTCATAAGGCTGGTGGCCTGTGCAGTGATGATGTGGGCTTGACCACCCAGGCTGGAAGCCCCTGTTTGCCTTGTGAAGGAGCACACACAAACTAATAGAGAGGCATAGGTGGTCCCTAATGTAAACTAGGTGCCTATGTCACCACCCAAGGGAAAAGGTCAGGCCATTCTTCAAAAAAAAAAAAATACAACATGTCATTGCTGGGATATGGGTGATAACACCAAAGTCTCCAGTGTTTACCTGGATGATGGCTCCTCTTGAGAGCTTTAACTGTAGGGGATTTGAGATTAACTCATTACACAAAGGAAATTAATGGACTCAAGTCCCATAGAGGGTGCCTTGATTGGCAGTCAGAGAGGGGAAAGCACATAAAAAAGACAAAGAGATACATTCTAGCTGAATAAAAATGAAAATTGGATAGAAACTGAATGACTGTCTTTCTCCATTAGCTCAGGGGTGTAACTAGGATTTTCAAATTTGTACTTACAGCTCTCACACTGCTGCCCCCCCCAACCAAGCTACATCTTCATATAAGTTATAAGTTATTTTCTCTTTTTTTCAGTTGGCACCTAGTAATTGTCAAGTCACCCTCCTGTTGATATGTATGTAAAATATGTGTCTGATTGAAAACAGACTAAGCAACACTCTTTTCCCTTAAAACTCACAATTCCATGATAATGCACTGAAACTCATAATTCCCTGAAAAAGTACTGAAACTTGTAATTCCCTGAAAATGTACTGAAACTCAAACTTACAATTCCTTCAGCAGTCTGGAAATTGGTATAGAGGATTCAGGCACTTGTCTGCTGTATTCAAGTTACACGTCAAGCCTGTTAATTGACTACCCCCCCCCCCCACACACACACAACTAGAGCTTTACATGCCATACTTCCATACCTCGCCTCACAGTAAGACGTTGTCCCGTTTGATTCTCAGCTAGAGCGTCTTCTGTGTAGAGACATGCGTAAATGGGCATACCTTCGTTGAAGGTTGTGCGTCAGAGCTGGCACGTAAAAAGAAATCTACTGCCAATCATTAGTGGACCGGAGTTCCGCTGTGGCGACCCCTAACCGGGAAAAGCCGAAAGACACAACAACTTCCATACCTGTCAACCTGTTAGCACAAGAAATCTAGACAAAGCCTAAAATAATGGGGATACAATGGCCCAAAAACAGGGATACATTTTAAACATTGCTCTTTTTAACATAGAGAGTTGCTTGAATAACAGGATTTGTGCTAGTATGCATTTTCTGAAGGAAAGTAAGTCCGAAACTGAAATGTATGACGTTCTTTTGTTATTTAAATCCTCAAATTGATTTGACAGAGAAAATCACACATTTTATGATAAATAGGCCAAAAATATGAGACAAAAATCTGGAGTTCTGAAAAATCTGGACAGTTGAGAGGTATGCATACTTCACAATTTCTTAGTACAAGACATCTGGACAAAGCTAAAATAAAGGGTATACAATGGCCCAAAAATAGCAACAGATTTTAAGTATTGCTCTTTTTAACTTAGAAAGTTGGTAGAATAATAGGATTTGTGTTAGCATGCATTTTCTGAAGGATATTAATTCTGAAACTCATGTATTTGTCATTCTTTAGTGACTTCAATCCTCGGTGAGTTGCCAGAAAATTACAAATCTTATAATAAGAAACAGACCAAAACTATGATGCTAAATCTGGTCAGTTCAGAGATATGTTAAAACACACACCTTCTCTCTTTTCTCACACTGCAACACACGTATACACACACCTACTCTCTCACATAGCAATGCACACACAAACACACCTTATCTCTTATACAGCAACACACACACACACTTTATCTATCTTATGAACAGATTGGCAAGTTTAAATTACATACACACATACAAATACATATGCATACACACACTTTCTGTCATAAACAGAAACAAATGGAACTGCTATTTTAAATTAGGTATATGCATACACGCACACACTTACTTCTCTCTAAATGGAACAGCTAGTTTAAATTCCGCTTACAAGTGCGGAATGTGTTTACATCCTCATGCACGCATGGTTCTCCTTAAAGGAGAAGATGCCACAACTACATTGTCAAGAAGTATTTATTTATTTATTTGTTTGTTTGTTTATTTGTTCTTATTATGTTGAAGCCTCTTGACCACAGTGGGCCCCCAACCACAGGGCCTTAGACAACTGTCTATGTTGCTTAGTGCTTGAACTGACTGCTCTCAAATCCTTATTTTAGAATTTTTTTTTAACTAAACCATGGGACTACTTCAGGGTCCTAGTGCTACCCCTCCTCTTCCAGAGAAGTTGTATTGAAATTAGTATAGTGCATACACCTCCTGGCGTCCCTGCATTAGCTCCTTGAAGAAGAATGTGGCACTTCAGTCTGAACATTGGTGGTCTTTTAAGCAGTTATTAATCTGGAAAGCTAAAAGAAAATCAAGGGCCTGACACATTGTTGCTGCAGTGTTCTATTGCAAAGGAAGTACAACAGCCAGCATATGCAGCAAAATAAATGTGATACTAAGGTTCACATGAGTTACCTGATGGTAATGTGGGTCTGCCATTACAAATTACCCCGTTTCAGAAGGCATCGCTGATGACACAAGTGCTGATGAGTAGTTGTGCATTAATTTAGAAAGAGCTTCTTTCCTGCAGAGCATTCTTGTCCTTGCTAAAATGTATAAGATAACCCTTTGACATTTTCCCTTGCTCGTGCATGGTCAGATGCACATCTAGTCATATGAAGAGAAATTGGCATATATTTTTCTGCTAAATCACACATCACAGAGTGCCAGATTTCCTACTTCTGTTTTCACCTGTTGTTTACGATTTCAGATTATGTGATTCATGTTAGAGATTCCTGAACATCAAAGCTGTTGAAATCACAGCATGGGGACCCAGGGATACACATCTGCTAAACATATTTCATTGTGTGTTAAATTGCATGTGGAAGAACAATTTTTTTTTTTTAGCAGAAGATTGTAAATGAAACATTCAGAAACTGAGGTTTATGAATTCTGAATGAAACTGGAAACAGTACACTCCTGTACTATTCAAACCTTAGTCTTGAAACATAAAGATGGCTTTTGTTTTGCTTCTTTCATTACTGATATTTGAAGCACCCTGTTCCCTCTGTACTCTGGAATCCTTTAACTGTTTGCAAACAGAAGTTTAAAGGATAAAGTACACATTTCAGAAGTGTATTAGAAGTCACTTAAAAAGAAAAATTAGTCAGGTAAACCTTGTGTAATGTTTATCTTTATGTTGTGAATGAATTTAATTGGGAAAGGTTGCCTTTTTGCATAATGTAGTGGTCAGATTATGCTGGCCTTCTACTCTAGTACACACCTTAAGCAAGATGTTCCAGGGAATGGAGCTTTTGACAAAACTGGCAGCTTAATACCACTATGCAAGTTAGTGAAATGAGCAGGGCAATGCACTGTTTCTTACCTTCTTTGTATCATATATAAAAGCCTTTAAAGTTTGCATTTTTGGTGGGTTTTTTTTCTGTCTGAAGTAAATTGCACAGCTGTGTGTTTTATCCATGAAAACATGGCTTTGACCGTTGTAATGATTTGATCTACTGAGCTTTTTATTCTGTGGACAAAGCTTATTCCAGCCGGTACTTCTGGAGTGTGTGTTTTGCTTGCTTGTATGTCCCATTTGGTTATAACTGAGAATTTTCCAGCAAGCCTCTCAAAATGAAAAGCGATGAGTTATTCACTTTATTTTTCCCCAGACATGACATAAATATCCCTTAAGAATAGAAAGATAGAACTTCAGTTTGACTGTATCATAGGTTCATAGGTTCATAGGTAGGTACTAGGCTATCGGCCCTAGGGCCCATACAAGCCTAGCCAAAAAATGTACCCTGGCTTTCGCCACCCAAGAAAATTATTTTCCTGTGCCCCTGTCGAGCAGAGCCACAGAAGTGATCCCCGGGGTGAATTTCCCATTTCCCATCCAATCATCAAGATTTTTCTTGAAGAGTGCTAATGAGGAGCTCTGTTTGACATAGATAGGTAGTGTGTTCCAGAGTATGGGAAGTCTCTGGGACAGGAATCTATCCCTCCAGCATGTTCTGTTTATTGTGGTGACAAGGTTAAGGTCCCTAGAGCGTGTAGCTTGGAGGGATTGGGACTTCTTTAAGTGGAGCATGTCCAACAGCTCTGGGTTTGACATAGCTTTGTATGTTAGGCAGAGATCGCCCCTCAGTAGGCGATATGCGATGGAGTAAAGCTGTAGTTTTTGAGATGGTCTGCATAGGGCATATGTTTGAGGCCAGTAATCCTCTTTGTGAGGTATTTCTCTGGTCTTTCCAGTTGTTGTAGATGTCTTGTGAGGTACATACCAAAAGGGGCGTTGTACTCTATAATGGGTCTAATGAGTGATGAGTAGAGGGGAACAATGACCTCTTTTTTTCTGGATGAGAATCCTTTTGTGATGAGATGAGCCACGTAGAAGGATTTCCTGACCACTGTGGCGATGTGATTATCAAAGGAGAGACTACTGTCCACCTGTGTCCCAAGGTCTCATCACATTTTTGGCATTAAGTAGACTACCAGCTATGTGGTAGTTCATGGGTACAGAGTTTTTACCAAAGGGGATGACAATACACTTTTTGGCATTGAGCTTCAGGCCATGGCTTAGACACTAGGTATCTGTCTCATTGAGGCCCTTTTGTAGTTTGTCCACATCGTTAGGAGTTTCGATTATGGCTCCTAGTTTGCAGTCATCTTCAAAATTTGTTAGCCAAAGACCTTCTGTGTTGGCCTGCACTTCAGAGAAGTAGATACCAAACAGGAGAGGACCCAGGACTGAACCCTGTGGTACTCCACTTGTCACTGGTCTGATGTCAGATTTGGAATCTGCTACTTTCACAGTGTGGGTTCTGTCCATGAGCCAGTTGACAACCCATTTTGTGACATAGGGATTTATACCTAGTTTAGTGAGCTTATCTATAATTCCAGAGTGGGGGATGGTGTTGAAAGCCTTGGCGAGATCTAGATAAGCTGTGTGAACCATTTTACTCTCATCTATGGCTTTGGTGACTGCCTCAAAGAAGTCAATCAGGTTTAGGAGACATGATCTACCTTTTACAAATCCAAACTGAGTAGGGTCCAGAGTTTGGAGATTACCAATGTCTTTGTTTATGAGTTCCATGATGATACGTTCCATGGCCTTGAAGACCAGGCTTGTAAGGCTAATGGGGCGGTAGTTCCCAGGGTCCGTCGCGGCTCCCCCTTTATGGAGTGGGATAACTGTCGCGATGCACCATTCAGTGGGTACAAAGCCTGAGGTGAGGCTATGATTGAACATGGTACTTAGGTAGGGTGCCAGTTCATTCTGTAGTTCGTGTAGAACGCAGGCTGGGATATTGTCAGGTCCCATGGATGCTGTGTTCTTGGCTTTGGAGAGTGTGTTTTTTACCTGTGCAGCCGTGATTATAGGAACTTTGCATTCTTGAGGTATAGAGATGGGCCCTCTAGGGGGTGAGATGGGGGTAAAGTTAGCACTGAACCTATCTGCTAGGATGTTGGTAATATCGGTTGGTTCTGTATATTTAGTGCCATTATGCTGTAACTCCGAGCAGATCTGAGTGTTCCCATGTAGATTCTTGACATGGCTATAGAATGCTTTGTGGTTGTCTTTAGAGTCAGTGGCAATTTTGTTTTCATAACTAGTTTTGGAGGATTTTATGAGGGATCTCAGCTTCTTACTGAGATTGACCAGGGAGTTCCTCCAGTCATGGGATTTTACTCTTTTTTGCAATAGTTTCTTTCTTCTGTTGTAGAGTTTGTTTATAGCAGAGGTCCACCAGATTGGCTTCCTTTTTTTGGAGGATAACATCTTGGTTCTATTAGGGATAGCATGATCCATACACTCGTGTAAGTGCTTATAAAGTGCATTTGTGTAGGATTCGGCAGTCATACCTCTATTGTACGTCTGTATGGGTGTCATGAAGTTTGCCACTTCTGTCTTAAGAAGTGTGAAGTTGGCTTTTGAGAAGTTTTTTACAATGGTTTCCCTAATTGGGACTGGGGGTGGGATGTGGATGTCTAGGCTGATTAGCTTGTGGTCGGATCTGACCAACGAGGAATTGACCTCTGGTGTGGAACACCGGTTTCCCATCTTGGTAATGACCAGGTCTAGGATATTGCTGCCTCTGGTGAGGGTGTGAATAAGTTGATCCAAGGCATTGGAATTTATGAATTCTATAAAACGTTGAGCAAAAGAGTTGGTACATGAGCAGTTTTCCCAGTTAATGGTGGGGTAGTTGAAATCGCCCATTATTAGGGTGTTGGGCTGTACCCTAATACTTTCCAGTGTATCAAGAAATGAGGAGTGTGAATCCTGGGGCATCAAAAGGAAGGTGCAGAATATTTCTTGGCAAGATGTCTGTCTTACCTTGAGCATAAGAAACCAGTGAAGAATCTGAAGTGGCAGAAACAGGTAAATTGGGTACTTTGTAAAGTTAAAGTTAATCTGGCAAATTCATGGAGTAAAGTTAGTGGCCAATGTCAGTGGTCTCTAGCTGAGTAAATTTGCAGATGATTGCAAATTAGGAGTTGTCATTGAATCTCACACTGAGAGAAATGTTCTCCAGGAGGGGCTGACACAGACAAACAACTGGTGTTAAGAGCCATGGACTAAAACTAAATGCCAAGAAATGCATAATAATATCCTTTGGGAAGTCATCCATCCCTGGTACCTGTTATATTGACAACACACCCCTTAGAGTTGACCCAGTTGTCAGGGACTTAGCGACACACATAGTAATCTAGCCTTTGACTACCATGTGTCTACAGTGGTGAGGAAATCATTCTATATTGTGCAACTTATAAACAAATGTATGGCATTTGAGTTCAAGGAAGTCATTGTTCCACTGTATTTGGCATTCATCAGACCTATCACTGAGTACAGTACCCCCTTTGGTATGTACCTAACCAGGCATATCCAACAATTGGAATATCAACAGAGGTTTCTCACTAAAAGGATGTAAATAAAATGTCCTATGCAGGCCACCTCAGTGCCCTATCCCTTTACTCCTACAGACTTTTGAGGGGAGATCTATTTCCTGGCATACAGAGCATTATCAGACCCCACTCTGATGGACCTCCTGTATATCCATAAAACAAACAGCACCAGAATTACCCATTCTAAAGACTTAAACCTTGCCTGTGATATAAATAGGTCCTACTGGAGAGATAGGTATGCATTCCAGAGACTACTGCATCTATGGAACACATTAGACATCCACATCCCGCCCCCGTCCCCCATTAGGGAAACCACCGTAAAAATTTCTCCAAAGCCAACTTCACGCTTCTTAAGACAGAAGTGGCAAACTTCATGACACCTATGCTGAAAGACAATAGAGGTATGACTGCTGAATCCTACACAAATGCACTTTATAAGCACTTACACAAGCGCATGGATCGTGCAATCCCTAACACAACCAAGATGCTATCCTCCAAAAAAAGGAAGCCAATCTGGTGGTCGCCTGCCATAAACAAACTCTACAACAGAAGAAAGAAACTGTTGCAAAAAAGAGTTAAATCCCATGATTGGAGGAAGTCCCTGGTCAGCCTCAGTAAGAAGCTGAGATTCCTCATAAAATCCTCCAAAGCTAGTTACGAAAACAAAATCGCCATTGACTCTAAAGACAACCACAAAGCATTCTATAGCTATGTCAAGAATCTCAATGGCAGCACTCAGATCTGCTCTGAGTTACAGCACATTGGCACTAAATATACAGAACCAACTGATATTGCCAACATCCTGGCAGATAGGTTTAGTGCTAACTTTACCCCCTCTCATCCCCTAAAGGGCCCATCTCTATACCGAAAGAATGCAAAGTTCCTGTAATCATGGCTGCACAGGTAAAAAACACACTCTCCAAAGCCAAGAACACAGCATTCATGGGACCTGACAAAATCCCAGGCTGTGTTCTACATGAACTACAGAATGAACTGGCACCCCACCTAAGTACCATGTTCAATCATAGCCTCACCTCAGGCTATGTGCCCGCTGAATGGCACACAGCGACGGCTATCCCACTCCACAAAGGGGGAGCCACCACGGACCTCGGGAACTACCACCCCATTAGCCTGATGAGCCTGGTCTACAAGGCTATGGAATGTATCATCATGAAACTTATAAACAATGACATTGGCAATCTCCAAACTCTGGACCCCACCCAATTTGGGTTTGTAAAAGGCAGATCATGTCTCCTAAACCTGATAGACTTCTTTGAAGTGGTCACCAAAGCCGTAGATGAGGGTAAGGTGGTTCACACAGCCTATCTAGATTTCGCCAAGACATTCAACACCATCCCCCACTCTGGAATTATAGATAAACTCACTAAACTAGGTATAAATCCCTATGTCACAAGATGGGTTGCCAACTTGCTCACTGACAGAACCCACACTGTGAAAGTAGCAGACTCCAAATCCAACTTCAGACCAGTGACAAGTGAAGTACCACAGGGTTTAGTCCTGGGTCCTCTCCTGTTTGGTATGTACTTCTCTGAAGTACAGGCTAACACAGAAAGTCTTTGGCTAACGAAGTTTGCAGATTACTGCAAACTAGGAGCCATAATCAAAACTCCAAACAATGTGGACATCCTACAAAAGGGCCTCGTGGTGACAGATGCCTGGTGTCAAAGCCATGGCCTTAAGCTCAATGCCAAAAAGTGCATTGTCATCCCTTTTGGAAAAACTTTGTACCCATAAACTACCACATAGGCGGTAGTCTACTTAACACCGAAAGTGTGATAAGAGTCCTTGGGACACAGGTGGACAGTAGTCTCTCCTTTGATAATCACATTGCCCATTAGTCAGGAAATCCTTCTACGTGGCACACCTCATCACAAAGGGTTTCTCATCCAGGAAAAAAGAGGTCATTGTTCCCCTCTACTCGTCTCTCATAAGACCCATTATAGAGTATAACGCCCCTTTTGGTATGCACCTCACAAGACATCTACAACAACTGGAAAGGCCACAGAAATACCTCACAAAGAGGATTACCAGCCTCAAACAGATGCCCTATGCAGACTGCCTCAAAAAACTGCAGCTTTGCTCCATTGCATATCGGCTACTCAGAGGCAATCTTTGCCTAACGTAAAAAGCTATGTCAAGCCCAGAGCTTTTGGACATGCTCCACTTAAAGAAATCCCAATCCCTCCGAGCTACATGCTCTAGGGACCTAAACCTCGTCACCACAATAAACAGAACATGCTGGAGGGATAGATTCCTGTCCCAGAGACTTCCCATACTCTGGAACAAACTATCTATCTATATCAAACAAAGCTCCCCATTAGCAGTCTTCAAGAAAAATCTTGATTGGATGCGAGATGGGAAATTCACCCTGGGGATCACTTCTGTGGCTCTGCTCGACAGTGGTACAGGAAAATGATTTTCTTGGGTGGCAAAAGCCAGGGTACCTTTTGGATAGGCTTATATAGGCCCTAGGGCCAATAGCTTAGTACCTACCTATGAACCTATGAACTCCTCATCCATGTGAAGAAGAGTTCTTCTTTAACCCACTTCAAGTGCAACTTGAACAACTGGATGGGAAACCAGAAATTCATCCCTGGTTTGGCACCTGTGTCTCTAATGGACACATATAACCTGTAAATGGTTTATCTCCCAAACCCCTGCTTACACTTATCAAGGGTATCAGAACTTGTCAGAGATTTGGGATGCATGGCTAGGCTTAAAACGGCTCTTGTGGTCATTAGCCTAGTAAATACCTATGAACCTATGAACAGGAAGGACTGTGAGGTATGTTTTTTTTAGGGGTGAGCATTTGTTCTCTTTAAATTATGATTGAGGCTCTTTTCAGCAGTCTCTCAGTACAGTAAAAAAAAAAAAAAAAAAAAAAAAATATATATATATATATATATATATATATATATGTATATATATATGTATGTGTATATATATATATATATATATATATATATATATATATATACATATATATATATATATATATATATATATATACACACACACACACACACACACACACACACACACACATATATATATATATATATATATATATATATATATATATATATGTATGTATATAGTACTTTCACAGATTTTCTGGAGAGTTTCATTCCAGATCACCTGAAAATCATTTCAGACAGCACTGCTGCATATTGTATGTCAACAAACAAGTAGGAACCCACTCTGTAAAGATAGGCTTCTGATCCATGACTGGTCTGTTCAAGGCAATCATCCTCTTGCAGTAAGATATTTACAAGAATTAATAAGTTAGCTTGCACATTCATTAATCTGGAAAATAACCCTAAATGCAAACCGTGTTTTCAGACTTTCAGGATGATTGTACATGCATGAAATGAGCTGCCAGCTGCATATCTCAACAATTAGGCCCACACGTTTTCTTCCCTTTTTCCTCAGCAAACAGTTTGGAAAGTAAGTACATATGCCTGTCCTCCAGACTAGAATAAAATAACACTTGGAACAAAGCTTGACTGAGTCAGCATTATGCTTACTGCTCCCTCATGGCCTGGAGGACTGTAATACATTCTGTTGACAAGGACAGATGCTCATCCTCCCTGGTTTGTGCACACTAGTTCTAACTGACAAGCTATATTTACTTCAAGTAGGTTACCATCTTGGTTTCTTTTCCAAAAGGCTGAAGTGGCTTTAGGTGATCTGGTATTGTTTTTCATTGGCTGTAAGGGCATTATCTGAAATGGGGCTGCTCCTGGGAAACTTAATAAGTTTTGAATGACCATTTTTATTTACAAACTTAGAAAAAAAAGATCTTTTACATTACTACTATAATAAGTAGTACATTTAATGGTAGTGTAGTTGAAATCACCCAGTCTTAAATCTGACAGTAGTATAATAATGATAGGTTGTGATAGGTGTAATACCCAATTAAACATTAATCAGTGTAACTGTAGAATAACCTAGAGTAATTCAAAATTCTAGCCTTTATATTTCTCAGATATAAATTGATTTTCAGCATAACTTGATATGTCTCCTTTTGTTTCAGTTCCGCCCTTATGAGAGCATGGTAATAGTCAACTGATTTTGATATGTTCAAACTGTTTTAACAGGTTTCATTTATTTTAGTAAAGATGCCTATGTTTTATAAGTATTCAACTGATATAGCTACGCAAAATTCACTGATTTTATTTCTTGATCTTCTCACATAAAAAGAAGCATGTTGTAAGCTCTCATGTTAATTATGTTGCATCTATTCTTAGAGTACAGACCAAAAATGTTAATAAATCTGTTAGGGCATCACAGCAGACCTTAATTCCAGAGTAAGATTAATGGAGGCTGTCTTGGGCAAGCAGTTTTAGTTATTCTTTTTCCACCCATATCTCATTTAAAACTTTATCTTCTCAACCATCTGTTGTATTTTACAACTTTAAAAGGGACTACTTGATGTAAACTTAGGAAAACCCTCCTACCTCTAGGAACAGTAGCAGTTCAGACAGACAGCATGTCTGTAGTCTGGTACATAAACAAACAGGGGGGAACCAGATCTTACCCATTATGCAGAGAGGCCATGAGAATTTGGCAATGGGCATAGTCCACGGGTCGCTTTCTGATAGCAACGCACATCCCAGGGTCATCCAACGTCATTGCGGACAGGTTGAGCAGAGCCATCCTGTTACCTCACGAGTGGTCCCTCAAGTTACAGGTGGCGGAAAGAATTTTCCGCAGATGGGGCCAGCCTTGCTGCGATCTATTTGCCTCCCTGATGAATACCAAATGCAGAAGCTATTTTGCCCTTCTACCCCCTCCAGGGGATGCCCCCAGGGACGCACTGATACACGATTGGCCCCCGGGTCTCCTATATGCATTTCCACCTACCCCCTTGATTCCCAAATTTCTTCAGAAAGCCAGGAACCTGGAAAGGACAATTATACTCATAGCCCCATTCTGGCCTCATCAGATATGGTTCCCCTTTCTTCGAGCCCATCAAACAGAGGAACCATGGATCCTGGACCCAGTACCAGATCTACTGACCCATTCATCGGGAGTTCCTCACCCGTCTCTTCTATCCCTCAAACTAGCAGCTTGGCTGCTCCACTTCCCTGCCTAGCCAGGTCTGATCTACTTTCTCCGGCAGTTCAACGCATTCTGGTTGCCTCTCATAAGGCTTCCACTACAAAACTCTACAGGAGTAAATGGAAACGCTTTGTATACTGGGCATCTAGCCAACACTTGGACCCCCTGGTAGCTCCTTTACATAAAGTTCTAGAATTTCTATCCATCCTTTTTCACAAAGGAGCCTCTACTTCCACACTAAGAGTACAGTTGGCGGCCATATCCAACTACCATGTTGGTGAGGATGGTTCTTCTATTATATCCCACAGGCTTTGTAAGGCTTTTATGAAAGGATCCTTCCATCTTCGACCGCCCTTCAGAGACCCTTTATTCCCATGGAATTTAAATTTGTTATTGTCGCAACTAATGTTGCCACCCTTTGAACCAGCCTCTTCTTGCCTCCTGAAGTTTTTGTCATGGAAGACACTTTTACTTGTAGCTGTTACTTCAGTTCGAAGAGTTTCAGAGCTGCAAGCACTGTCAGTCAAACCACCTTACTTAATTTTCCACCCAGATAGAGTCTCCTTGCGAACAAATCTGTCTTTCCTTCCTAAGGTATGCTCTGTCATAAATATTAATCAGTCCATAGAACTCCCTACCTTTTTCAAAAACCATACCAGCAAGTTGGAATATATGCTGCACAAGTTAGATGTCCACAGACAGCTAGGATTTTATTTGGACAGGACTAAAGATTACAGGAAAACAGATCAGCTTTTTGTCATGTTTGCAGACAATAAAAAGGGCATGGCAGTTACAAAACGTACACTTTCTAAATGGCTTACTGATTGTATAGCCTTTGTATATTCTAAGTCGAATCAGGCCTTGCCTACCAAACCTAAGGGCCATTCCACCAGATCCATTTCCACTTCCTTGGCTCATGCAGCTCGTCTGCCTTTGGACACGATTTGTGCAGCAGCCACGTGGTCTAAACCACATACTTTCATCGCTCATTATAGGGTTGACAAAGCCTCCAAAGACAGGACATCTTTTGGTTCCACTGTGCTTAGGAACGTTCTTCCATGAGTCACTCGGGGTGACGGAGCTAGGGACGCTACCCGTGTGTAAGAACAAATGGCGAGATTGAACACTCTCACATAAAGAAGTTATGTTCTTACCATAACGTTCCATGTGGAGTGTTCATCTCGCCTTTGTTCTTACATTCCCTCCCTTCCCTCCCTCACGTGTTTGGAAGAACGAGTAGGACTAGAGTCTGGTCCACATGCCTTAACCTGTTCTGGGTATATTGTCTCTTACCTCATGGGGTATATTTCGCTACCCTTTAGTTAATTTGTCAGTGAGATAGTGTCTCTGATTTTTGTGGCTGTGTGTAGCCTTAGCATCTGAGATTTATGGTTGGTCTGGTTTGCTTGCAAACTAGATCTGAGTAATGGCAGGGAGGATTGTGGGATATAGCCTAGTCTCGAGCTTCTCTAAGATGCAGAGCTTTGCTATGTGGCCGACTCGGAGCCGAGGATCGGCTCCGAACCCATGTGCAAGAACAAAGGCGAGATGAACACTCCACATGGAACGTTATGGTAAGAACATAACTTCTTTTTTGTGGAACTCCACATCTTCTTAAGAGATCAGAAGAGGTCCTCTTCTGTTCCTGGTCCTTCCTCCTTGGATAAAATTGACAAAGATTCCAAAGACAACCATGAGGCATTCTATAACTATGTCAAGAATCTAAATGGCAATGCTCAGATCTGCTCTGAGCTACAACAAAATGGCATTAAATATACTGATCCTAAGGATATTGCCAATATCCTGGCAGATCAATTCAGTGCTAACATCACCCCCCCACACCCCCTAAATGGCCCATCTCAATACCGGAAGATTGCCAAATTCCGGTAATAATGGCCACACAGGTAAAAAACGCACTCTCCAAAACTAAGAATACAGCATCCATGGGACCAGATGACATCCCAGGCTGTGTACTACATGAACTACAAAATGAACTGGCACCTCACCTAAGTGTCTTGTTTAATCATGCCCTCACCTCAGACTTCGTGCCCACTGAGTGGCGCACAGGTACAGTTATCCCACTCCACAAGGGGGGATCCACCTTGGATCCCGGGGACTACTGCCCCATCAGTCTGACGAACCTAATCTACAAGGCCATGGAACGTATTATCATGGAACTTTTAAACAAAGACATTGACAACCTTCAAACACTGGACCCCACTCAGTTTGGGTTCATGAAGTGTCGATCTTGTCTCCAGAACCTGATTGACTTCTTCGATTCAGTCTCCAGAGCCGTGGACGAAGGTAAGGCAGTCCACACAGCCTATCTGGACCTTGCCAAGGCCTTTGACACCATCCCCCACTCTGGAATCATAGATAAACTTGCTAAGCTGGGCATTAATCCCTATGTCACTCCATGGGTTGCCAACTAGCTTACTGACCAAACCCACACTGTAAAAGTAGCTGACTCCAAATCCAGCTCCAGACAAGTGACAAGTGGAGTACCTCAGGGTTCATTCCTGGGACCTCTCTTGTTTGGCATCTACTTCTCTGAAGTACAGGCCAACACTAAGGGATTCTGGCTAACAAAGTTCGCAGATGACTGCAAACTGAGATTCATTATTGAATCCTCAAATGATGTGGATAGTCTACAAAAGATCCTTACAGAAACAGATGTTTGGTGCCAGAGCCATGGGCTCAAGCTCAATGCCAAGAAATGTATAGTTATCCCCTTTGGGAAAAAACATGTACCATGAATTACCACATAGGTGGCAATACACTAAACACCGAAAGTGTGATAAGGGACTTAGGGACACAGGTGGACAGTGATCACACCTTCAATAACCACATCACCGCAACAGTCAGGAAATCCTTCTGTGTGGCACACCTCATCACTAAGGGCTTTTCATCCAGAAAAAAGGAGGTTATTGTCCCACTGTACTCATCCCTCATTAGACCCATTATAGAATACAACACCCCATTTGGTATGTACCTCTCAAGACATCTGCAACAACTGGAAAGGCCGCAGAAATGCCTCACTAAAAGAATGACAGGCCTAAAGCAGATGCCTTATGCTGACCGCCTTAAAAAACTCCAGCTATACTCTGTCGCATATCGTCTACTCCGAGGTGATCTCTGCTTAACATACAAGGTCATGTCAAACCCAGAGCTGTTGGACATGCTACACTTAAAGAAATCCCAATCCCTCAGAGCCACACACTCCAGGGATCTAAACCTTGCCATCACAATAAACAAAACATGCTGGATGGATAGGTTCCTGACTCAGAGACTCCCCAGACTCTGGAATAGATTGCCCATACATGTCAAGCAGAGCACCTCTTTGGCCATCTTCAAAAGTAACCTTGATGACTGGATGGGAGAAAGGAAATTCACCCTGGGGATCACGTCAGTCGCCCTGCTAGACAGGGGTCCAGGAAAGTAAATAGTGTGGGAAGAAATAGCCAGGGAATTGTTATGGCTAGGTTTGTATAGGCCCTAGGGCCGATAGCCTAGTACCAACCTATGAACATATGAACCTATGACTGTCTGATCCCCCAGCTGCCCAAGCAATGACATCTGCTCTGACTCCTCTGAGCTGATCTCCAACAGTGCCAACTACCAACAAGGCTCTGTCTCTAGCTCTGAGCCTTCCTAGTCCCTTGGGCTCCTTCAGGTAGGGCAGCTTCCCTTTTCATTCCTTCTACCCCACCGGAGCTGTCCCCAGAGTCTTCTTCTTCCCCACCCTGGTTCTGTGCATCCAGCGTATGGGTTCTTCATCTTTTAAACAGCCCTCCAAGCCCCAGTTAGTGGCTTCATCCATCCATTCATTGGGGTCAGTGGACAACATTATAGCTTCTGACTTAGAGCAGCTGATGAGATCCTTTTTTGTAGTTGGAGATGCAGTTAGGTCTTATCCCTTTCAGTCCGGGTCCACTTCCCAGGCCTATGGCTCTATCTGTCAGGAGTCCTCCCTTGGCCCTTTCATATCTGAGGTCTTCGGGCCCAGCTGTATTACCATCCTCCAGGCTGGATCCAATGGCTTGGCTGTCTTCAGCTCTGATTCATTCTTTGGTCGCGCCGACTCTGACTACTTTAGTGCCATTGGGTCCTCGGAGCTGTGGTGTCAGAGAGTGGGTGCTTCTGGGTTGGGGTTGTCAACCACTGCTTCAGGTGTATCTGTTCTGCTTAGGGCTTCAGCTTTGGGCAGCTTGGCTCCGATCTTGACATTGGGACTAGGCATAGCTCCCTTGGGCTTCTGTGTGCCCCTGGTACCTTCAGGTGCTGTGATGCTCATCTCCGAGAGGTCAGCTTCTGCCTCGGTCTTCAATGTTCTGGGAAGGATATTCTCCTCTTGGGAGATAGGCTGGTGTCCCTTCCTCTTTCCCTTTCCTTTTCTCATCTAAACCTGTGACCAGTCATCAGTCTGCTTCTGCACAGCCTGCGTTGGTGTGTCTCCATTCTGCTCCCTTAGCAGGGCTTCCAACCTCTTCTGCTTTCCCTCCTTGCATCAGCAGAGCAGGAGGTTTCAGGGAGGAGGAGGTGTAAGAGGAAACACCTTGACTCATTGGAGGAGTCTCTCATGGAGGATACTAAACTTGAGGAAAAAGTCCCTAAACCTCTACAGGATGATGCTTCTTCTGTTGCACTATTTGAGACACTTCTGCAATGTGGAGGCTGGACCACTGAAGCCCCCTCTCCAGAGGAGTCAGTATTTTTGGAGGCCTTCACTGTGGGCCCATCCATGCCATAGATGATTCCCCCACCAGATACTCTTATAGACCTAGTGTCCCAAAGGATATGGAAGGAACCCGACACAGTGGAGCCCATCCCCAAGAAGCCTGATAAGATTCTTGCACCCCCCTGAACCAAATGTATTGGAGTAAGGGTCCAGCTGTCAGTGCTAATGTGATTGTCGCTGCCACCAAGAAGGAGATCTCTTAAGAGAGATCCTTGGTCCATCCCCCAAATAAGGAGTCTCAGGCTTTGGATCTTTTAGGGAAGCTCTGCTATGCCTCACTCACTTTTGTGCTGAGAACACTTAATTACTTATCGCACTTGACAAGACTTCAATGTGATTTGTTGTTTGAAGTGTCAAAGAATGTCTAGACACAGTGGCCTCCAGAGATTCAGAAGATACTAGAGACTCAGTCATCTACCCTTCTTTCCATTGCCAGTGTCTCCATGATGCTCATTGTGAATGCAGCCGATGGAGCATCCTGAGCGGCTAGCCCTGGCATTGCCATATGGCACAATGCTTGGATGCTTTTATGCAACTTTGCATATTGCTTCAAGGCATCCTTTGTCAATGCCACATTTGACAGCTCATCCTTGTTTGGGCTGAAAGTTTATTTATTTATTTTACATTTGTTGACCGGCTAGTCTAACTGGATACATGTCCATTTTCAGTAGAGGCCCGAGGAGAAAAGCTCCACTGTAACAGTCTATGGTATCACACTTAAGAAAAAAATATATACAAGAGTTTAACTAAAACTACTAAGCAGGAGTTAGTAACTAATTAGAATGCAGAACAACAGAAAAGCAATTAGTGTAACAAAAACACACAGCAATAAGAGCAGTATTATAATACAGAATAAAAAATTTTTTTTTTAGCATCTTAGAGGTGATAGGGGGTAAAACTTAAGCAAAGTAAGTAGTGGTAATAGGAGGTAAAATCATAAGAAAGAGGAAGTCACAAGCTGAATAGAGTCAAGGGAAAAAAATTGAAGTGGTGGGAGGAGTGGTATAAGCTAGATGGAGACAAGGCAGAGTGAGAGAAGGAGAAGTAATACTTATCTATATGATGGGTTTGTACAGTGCAGATAGAGGTATTTGGAAAAGAGGTGGAAAGATGTGGAAGCAGGAAATGAGAGTCAGTCAGGAGAAGAGCAAGGGCAGAGCCAATGTGATTTGAGGTGTATCTTTAAATGTTTCTTGAAGAGGGGTGTTGAGGTCAAGGTAGTAAGTTCACTAGTGAGCTTGTTCCAGTGTGTACCCACAGCATTTGAGAAAAGGGAGTCACCTGCTTTTTTCTGAGATTTACATGTGGCTACTAGAAGTTTATTAGCTGAGCGTAGGTTAGTGAGATTTTTATAGGGGGAAATAAGCGTATTAAGAATAGGTGCATTAGAAGGGAAGTGGAGTATCCTGTGGGTAATAGTCAGTTGTTGAAGTAGAATGAGATTTTACAGTTCAAGCCAACCTAGCTGTCTGAGATTTAAGCAATGATGAGTCCGATATGGGGCACCTGTAGCAAACCTGACAATGTTGTGGTAGGATGAGGCTAGTTTTGATAGATTTGTTTTTGATAGGTTAATAAAGGTTGGAGAGGCATACAGTAGTGTTGAGATGAGATGTGTTTGAGCTAAAGATATCCTAGTCTCTGGTGTGAGAAATTGTTTAAGTCTATAGAGTGCACCTATTTTTTGTTAACTGTTTTATAGTTAAATTGATGTGCGCATCAAAGTTTAGTTGATTATCTATTGTCACACCAAGCAGTTTTGTAGTGCTGTCGGGTGATATAATTGTGCCATTGTTAGAGACAATAGTAAAGGAAATTGGGATGGACTTATAAGTTGGAGTAATCAATAGTAACTTAGTCTTTTTAGGATTAAGGAGGAGACAGATGTGTTTGAACCAATTTTCTGCTGCAGTAAAAACATTTTGGGTACATGAATGTAGTTCAGTAGGAGACATTGCAGTGCAGATGAGTGTAGAGTCATCTGCAAACTGAATGCAAGTGGAGGATGGGAGGGAGGTATTCAGATTATTAATAAAGATGGAGAAGAGGAGGGGACCTAGAATAGAGCCTTGTGGGACTCCAATGGAGACTGGGAGCTGGGAGGATAAATGACTATCCCAGAGTACTGCTTGTTGTCTATTTGACAGGTAGGAGTTGAACCACTGAATAGCCATTGTATCAAGAGAAAGGGATTTAAGCATATCAATCAGGAGATGGTGATTTACCATATCAAATGCTTTTGAGAGGTCAAGAAATAATGCAGATGAATATAGATTATTGTTGCGATTTTTGTTGATGGTGTCAGTACAGGAGAGAAGGGCAGTGGTGGTACTATGGAATGGTCTAAAGCCATGCTGTGAGTCAGCAAGTAGGTTATTATGGAGAAGGTGTTCTAGAAGTTGTTGGTGGACACATCGTTCCATGATTTTAGCTAGGGGAGAGAGTAGGGCTATAGGACGGTAGTTTGAAAGTTCAGTTGTATTTCCCCCTTTATGTAAGGGGATGATATGGGAGATTTTCCAGAGAGATGGAATAGTGGATTCGGTTATGGTTCTGTTTATTAAGATGGAGACTGGGAATGCTAGTACCTTTGCAGCTAGCTGCAGATACTCTGCTGGCAGTTTGTCTGCTGATGGGTACAAGGTTTAAGTTTTGGAGTTGGTTGTGAATGAAGGCTGTGGATACTGTGTTCAACTTTAAAGAGGGTATTTTATTATTAGGAGGGTTGAGTTCAAGGGTTGTTGGTGGAGTTAAGGTGTTGGCAAGAGAGGTGACTGTTTCTGAGAAGAAGTTATTTATGATGTCAGCAATTTTATTAGGAGGGGTCTGAGTTAGGTTGGTAGGGGTGGGTGTTTTGGAGTTTCCAGGGTATAGGAGTTTCTTGATTCCAGACCAAAATTTTTGAGGGTTCTGTTGGGGGTTTTGTTGAAATTTAAAGTTGAAGTTTTTTTTGTCAAGGAGTATAAGTTTCTTTGTGGCATTTCTAAGGTGTTTGAAATGTTGGTGGTCAGTGGGGTTTTTGTGGTTCTCCATTTTGCCCAAAGTTTGTTTCTTAGTATCATTTTTTGCTTGGTTTCTTTGGAAAGCCATGGAGCTGCTTTGGACCTTATTTTAATTTGGCGAGATGGGGCATGGCTGTCCAGAATTTGGAGGAATTTATTATTGAAATAAGTGACTGCCTCTTCGAGAGGAAGGTCTTTGAGAGGTGCCCAGTTGCAAGCTTTAAGTTCTAGGAGGAAGTTGGGAAGGCTAAAGTTTTTCTTACTGCGTATAGTTCGATATACTGACTGCATAGGACTACTATATTTTTGTTTGGAAATGTATGTAAGGAGGTGGTCACTAATATTGTCAGGGAGTATACCTGTTTTATATGCATGGCGATTGTTATTAACAAGTATCCAATCAAGAATACTCTGCTTCTTGGTAGGTTTATGTATTCTTGTAGGGAAGTTTATGATTTGTTGGAACATGTAGAGGTTTATGAGAGAGGTGGGTTTAGTGGAACAGCAGGAGTTCCAATCAATATTGAGATCACCTAAGAAGATAATTTCTTGTGGGATGGTAGAAGAGAGCCAGCTAAGGATATTTTCAAGTGTATTTATATTTTTCCTGGGAGGGATGTAGCAACACATAATATATTATATAATATTATATATAATATATATATAATAATATATTAAGATACTCTAACAAGGAGCAAGCAAGACAGGAAGACACTGTCTACCATAGTGCACTTCAGGACTACTCAGTGGACCTTTTTAAAGAAATAGAAGGGGGTGTAGTGCCTCTTTTTCAGAAAGCCATAGCAGTTTTCTCAGGGCAGAGGATGGGGGAATCATAATGGATGCTGCTGGCAGGGCAGGGTTGGTCCACAGAGTCAGGGTTTCCATGGGATATTCTCCGGTTGGCCCTTTCAGTGACCCTGAAGAGTTGCCCAACTGTCCTACTCTGGTGGAAGTCAAGAGTCACTTGGATCTTCATCTGAAAGATTGGGAGGCCATCACCTCAGTCAGATGCTTAGGTGTTAAGTGTCATATCCAGAGGCTGTTCTGTTCCCTTTTTAGAGGTTCCAAACTTTTGTCACAAGATTTTCCCTGATGTTCCACCTCATCAGAGACTACATGCTGCAATAGAGAGTCACAATCTGCTTGTAAACTAAGTCTTCCAAGAGGTCCCACCAGACTGGTCTGAGTTTCTGCAGTCTATCTGAGAGTCTTTTTATTGTACCAAAGAAGAACAAGGATCTCAGGTCCATTCTGGATTTAAGCAGACTGAATCAGTTCATGAAACAGACCAAATTCCAGATGGTCATGGTGCAGTCCATCTTACCTCTTCTGAGGAAGGACAATCAGATGTGCTTGACAGACCTCAAGGATGCCTACCATTATATCAAAGATACACGCAGGTGGCCAAGGAGGATTCTGTGCTTCCAGCTAGGGTCCAATCACTACCAGTTTATAGCTCTGTTGTTTGGTCTCACCACCCCCTGAGTGATCACCAAGAGCATGGCAGTGGTGGCAGCCTGGATCCAGCTGCAGCAATCCCAGGTCTTTCCTTATCTGGATGATTGGCTCCTTAATGACTCACACAAGAGTATCATTGGCCATAGCCAGAGATACCTTACTCCAACTATGCTACCATTTAGGCATTACAGTCAATTACACCAAGTCAATTCTGCAGCTTGTTCAGGAATTAGAGTTCACAGGGTGCCATTTGGATACAGTCAGTCAAATTGCCAGGCTTGTGAGTTCCAGATTGGTCATCCATCATGCTCTGGCCTTGTCAGTGCTTGCAACCTTGAAGCCTCCAGCTCATGCAATTATGAAACTTTTAGGTCATACAGCAGCTTTCAAAGGGTTGATTCCTTTAGCCAGATGTCATATGAGGACTCTGTAACAGACTCTGGCTGTACAGTGGCTTTTCCTGTCCCAACCAGTAGATTTTCCCATATGACTGACAAAAGTGTGTCATGACCAAATTCTTTGATGGCTGTAGTCTCCTTTGATAACCAATGGGAGGCTATTTGTTCTTCCAGCTCCCTCAGCCATGGTCACCACAGATGCCTCCCTCCTGGGGTTGGGTGGAGCATTTTGAAGGGAGACAGTTCAAGGATCCTGGTCTGCTGCAGAGGCCAACATTCACATCAATGTTCTGGAGATGACAGCAGTTCTCCTTGCACTACAGGCTTTTCAGGGCATGCTTCCCAGAGGTGTGATTTCAGTACAGATGGATAATAGGTCTGTTGTTTGGTATCTTAAGAATCAGGGGAGAACACATTTGTAACCTGTTTTTTGAGAGGCCATGAGAGTTTGGCAATGGGTGATTTCTTCTCAGCACTTTCTGGTGGCAATGTACATTATGGGGAAATCCAACATTCTGGCCAACAGCCTCAGTAGGAGCATTCTGCTTCCCCATGAGAGGTCCTTAAATCCAAGAGTTGAGGCTTGAATTTTTTGGTTCTGGGGCAATCTGTGTTGCAATCTGTTTGCCTCCCCATTCAACACCAAGTGCAGCTGCTATTGCAGATTAGTTCCCCCTCCAGGACAGTCACCAGGGGACCCTTTGGTGCTTGCTTGACTTTGGGACTTCTTTATGCTTATGTCTGAGTTCCATTAACATTTCTTAAGAAGGCAGCCCATGCAGAGAAACTGTGATCCTCATACACTTTTTTGGACTTGTCAAGTGTGGTTTCCCTTCCTTTGCCCTCTTCTGAAGTAACCCCTTTATGTACGGGATGCCCATTATAGATCTCATTTCTCATCCAGTAGGTCTGGATCCCCCAATCTTCAGTCTCTCAATTTAACAGCATAGTTCTCCAACTCCCTTGATGGCCAGAAATCTTAGGCTTTCACAGACTGTAGTTCACATCTTGTCTTCATCTCTGAAACAGTCTATCAGAAACGTGTATTCCAGTAAATGGAGAGATTTTGTACTTTGAGCAGAATCTTGTGGAGTTGACCCTTTCCACTCCCTTAGAATCCAGTTTGGATTTTCTTGCTGAGTTGTTTCAATCAGGTTCTAGTGTTTTTTTACAATTAAGATGCAGTTGGCAGCCATCTCTAATTTCCATATTGGCAGGGATAATGTTCCTGTGACTTCTCTCAAGTTTTCCAAGACATTCCTCAAAGGTACCTTTTTGCTCTGTCCTCCAGTTTGGGATCTGGTTCTACCCTTTTATTGTACAATTCCTTGCTGGCCCTCCATTTGAGCCTAGAGCTAAGTCTGACTTGAAGCCGTTATCTTGGAAGACCTTGTTTTTGGTGGTCGTGACTTTGGCAAGGAGGGTTTTGGAGTTACAAGCTCTTGATTCTTCACCTCCTTAATTGGTGTTCCACAAGGCAGGGTATCTCTTCATATGAACACTTCTTTTCTGCCTAAGGTATCTCCTGAGAATAATCTTAACAGTTCTACTCATCTCCCTGTGGTTTCCCCAGTTTATCTAAAAAAGGCAAATACCTTTTGCATTGTTTGGACAAGCATAGGCAATTGAGATTTTATATGAACCATACCAAAGCCTTTAGAAAATCCATTCAATTATTTGACTCCTTTTTGAAAATCCAGGCTGGGCTTTGTAAAGGCTGCCAGCCTAGCCAGATAGAATTTTATTGATAATTCTGTCAGTTTTAAATATTAATGTAAGCCACAGGCGTGTTGTCTTAAATGAAAAAAAAAAGCTGTTATATGTGGAACTGCAAAAATGTTACAACAGTGCACTCTACTGATCAAGCAAAGCCTGTTGTAACCCTTTGATGTAAACACGGCTCCGGCCGGTCTAGATGACAGAATTCTTGCTATAGTTTTAAGGCCAGAGTTAATGGCCAGAATATGCACGCATAAATGTCCTTTATTGCTCTGGTTTCTCCCCAAAGGTGAAGAATGTAAATCTAGTTTCTGTTAGCCTGGGAACTCAGGGAAGTGTGAAGAATGATGTAATGTGAACCAGAAATGTGATTTTAAAAACAGAGAGAATCAGAGAGCATTAAGCATTTTTTGTCTTGACCATCCAACTCACCTGCAGTGTCTTGCTCTATATGTAAGTTTATCTTTGACTTGTGTTTTCTCTTAGAAATAGCTAGAAACTAGAAAGATTAGACTGTGTTTTTCTGTGATGTCAGAACTGTACTACTGAATTATTTTAAGTATTTCTCTGTGATCTCTGAACTCTTGACTAGCACTGTATTGTAAAAAGTATTGTCTTGTGTTTTGAGTATTTGTTATTAAATATTTTTAAACCTTTTCAACTGTGGCTGTTTTTGTAGAGATAATTTAAGCTCTTTAGAGTACTTGCATGCCTTTGGTAAAAGTGTACAAAGTCACTCTAATAGCTTTAGCCCTGGGCTATACTACCAATTGGATAATAATATTGCACAGTAATAACTGGGGACCCTTTTAAGGGCCTTTGAGTAGCTAATAAATGTTAGTGGGTGGTGGCAGCTGCTACTACCGTATAGTCTGGGAAAAAGGGGCACAGCTGGAGAACCTGTGCCAGCCTTTCCCAGGAGTGTCTGTGTGGTTATATAAACTCTTCTCAAAGTGTGAGTGTGTGTGTGTGTGTGTGTGTGTGTGTGTGTGTGTGTGTGTGTGTGTGTGTGTGTGTGTGTGTGTGTGTGTGTGTGTCAGCTACTTGGGCAGGGACACGAAGCACTGGTTGGACAGAGAGGGTGCTGGAGGTTTTAGCTTTCCCACTAGGCTGAGATCCGGACCCAGTAGCTGTGTCAGTGGGGAGTCTTATTGGGGACCTGGAGAGCAAGTGAGTGACCAGCCCTGGACTGACTGTGATCTCTGTGTGCTCTTAAGGGAAATTGCACTTTACTGTGTGTATTTGTTATCCTTTCCTCCTATATGAGATGCCCCTCACTGGTGTTAGGCTCCTTGATTGCTGAGCCAGGGCATGGGCGTCACAGGCTTACCGGTATCTAAAGTGACTTTATCCAAGTGGTTGTCAGAATGTATCTTGTTTGCATATTCTTTGAAAGGTAAGACCCTTCCACACAAATCTAAAGGTCATTCTATGTTTGCATATTCTTAGAAAGGTAAGACCCTTCCACACAAATCTAAGGGTCATTCTACCAGAGCTATGTCTACTTCTAAAGCTTTCTTTTCTAGAGTATCAGTGGATGTTGTTTGTGCAGCTACTACTTGGATGGCTCATCACACTTTTGTATCACATTATAAACCAGATATTTGGTCAAGATCCAAGGCTTCCTTTGGATCCACTGTGTTGTGAAATATCTTTCCTTAGTTCTTCCCTAGGATTTTTCATGGCCGGGGACTGTGTCCCGCAGGTTGAAGCCAGACCAAGCAGACAACATTGGATATGAAAGTTATGTACTTATTATAATGATAGAGCTGTGTTGTCTGTCTCTCTCATTCAACCTCACCCCTGCCACTCCTTTGTTGATATGGTGAGCTTCCCTTTCTGTGATGGCCAGACAATGGAGGTTGTCCTTTCCTTATCTTTGGAGTCCTCTGTCCTCCTTGATAAGAGAGGTTTAGTGTATGTTGAAGGTGGTAGTCATGGAGCAAACTCAGTCTGAGGAGTAGAGTCAGGAGTGGGGGGTTGTGGGTAAGAGAGGTGGAGCCTGGCAAGTTCGAAGTCTGAAGGAATTAGCCGATGTTGGATCTGATAACCCACGGGTTGAAGCAGATGGAAACAGACAATATGGATCTACCTCTATGTTAAGTACATATCTTTCATTTAGGCTAGTTTAAATTATCTCCTGATTGTGCACTAACAGCATCAGTATTTTGACCATCATTTATTGTTGTCTCAGTATTGTTGCTCTGATGTTCATCGTGCATACAGCTGCAGTCATAACAGATGGGTTATCCTGCCATCAGGTGGGTCCACGGTCGGCCAAATTCCAAAGTCTAGGTCCGGCGTCGGTTGTCGTCACTTCTTCCCTGACGTCAGTGTGGCAGGGGTATAAAAGAGGCAGCCAACGCCATTTTCTTCAGTCTTTCTTGCCGCGCGGTGCCCGAAGCAGAAGCAGTTCGCAAGTGCCGGTCGGCCAGCTCCTGAGATTTACGAAAGTATTTCAGCCGAAGTCTTCTAGAAAGCTAAGTATCCCATTGGGGAAACTTTTCTTGCCTCAGACCGATGTCAGACAAAGTTAATAATTGCATTTCATGTGGGAAGCAAATACCACATAAGGATTTCCACTCTTTCTGTATACCTTGCTTAGGCCCAGACCACGACGTCTCGGCCTGCCGTTTTTGTGCTAGATTCAATAAGCGCACTATTAAGCGCTGGAGTTCGCCTTCACTTTTTTGGCAAAAAATGTAATTATATTATGTCGTCGGATACTCCGACTCCAGTTTTGAGCAAAAAACGCAAAGATAAGGACCAACATACGAGGTCCGCGCCACCTACTGAAACCACGCTAAAGCCGACTACCGGTTCACCAGTACTCAGCGAGGTGCCTACGCAGCCCCTGAGTGCCGATGACAATGCATTACTGGTGTCTTCAGTACCCGAGGTCGCAGGCTCCTCGGCCCCCATTCCTACTACAGATCCCGATGCCACTCCTGGCGGGGAAACTCAGAATTTAGACAGGCCTGCCATTTCTCAAGGGGTCTTTAGGCCTTCCTCCTTCTCTATTAAAGCCTTCACTAAATCTAAAACAGCCATGAAAACCAAGAAACAGGTTCCTCAGACCCCCTCTCAAGGCACCATGCCTAAAAAACAGATGCTTAAAATGGCTGAGGATTTGATTACTCTTATCAGGGGTTCTCAACCACCCTCTGACAAAAGGCCCAGATTAGAGGAAGACTACCCTTCCTCAGATCAAGCTTCTATTACCTCAGAACTATCTGAGGACCAGGATTATGCCTATTCTCCATTCGAAGACTCTGATGCAGAGGAGTCTATTCCCTCGGTCTCCCTCCCCTGAGGACTTCTCTTTTGGGGAAACCCTGCATACATTGAGGGAACACTTTCACTGGGAAGGCCAAGATTACTCAGATTCCAAAAAAAGGCTCAGGGAATTACTTCTGCTCGCCCAGCATAGGCCTCTGGCTATCCCTGCTGTTTTAGATATATTAGATGATGTGTACACAGAAGCCAGCCTTAATCCAGATTCTTTTCCTCCAGCTCCTGTTAAACCAGACAGGTATTACCGGGTTCCTGATTCTCACCAGTTTCTATATAAAAGCCATACTGCTGACCCAGAAACAATTTCACAGGGTCCCAAGGGAATTAAGGCCTCTACTGCTAAAAAACCATTACCTTCAGAGAGAGATTCCAGAGCTTTAGAAAGGTGGGGGAAAAAGGTGTACACCTCGGCCACTTTAACCATGAGGGCATTAAACTGTCAGTTCCATATGTTAAAGTATCAACAGTCTTTGATATCTCAGCTGAAAAGCAAGATGACACAACCAGAACAACCAGATTTAAAAGAGTTGCAGGATTTGTTGTATGGTGCAGAGCAAGTGGGTAAACATACCTTGCAGTGTGGTTTTGATGCTTTAGAGGCCTCATGTAGAGCTGCTGTTACGGGGTCTGTTATACGTAGGCATGCTTGGCTCAAAGAGCAAACCTTACCAGATCATGTCAAAGCTAAATTATTAAATGCACCTCTACAAAAAGATGTATTGTTTGGTGTTAAAGCTGAGGAGGTGCTAAAGAAAATGGAGGAAAAAGCGAAATCACTGCAAACAGTGAAAGATTTCCTGCAGGTACAGCCTCCACGTTTCAGCAGAAACTGGCCTTCAAAAAATTGGTCCTTTCCAGCCACGAACAGACCTCAAAGGGGCAGATACAGGTGCCCAAGGGGTAGAGGGCAACCTCAAGGATCTTTCAGAGCCAGACAGTGGCAAGCACCAGCCCCAAGAGGTGGAGAAGATAGATCACAGTCTTTCAGAAAACAGGCACAATGACTTCCCCCTACACCTGCCAAGCAAAGCTTTAATGGCAGCACCTTTGGGCGGAAAACTGGCATTATTCTCAAAAAATTGACATATTATTACAAAAGACAAATGGATTCTGGACATTATAGACAGAGACTACAGGTTCCACTTTCACACCCTTCCAAAAATGAGAGGCATGCCAAACCTGCCACAGAATCAAAGGGCAGAGGCACAAAAACAAGTTTCAGCTCTCATGGACATGAAAGCAATTCAAGAGGTACCTGCAAAAGAACAAGGTCAAGGGCTTTATTCCAGACTATTCCTGGTACCGAGGAAAGACAAAGATTGGAGACCTATCTTAGACCTATCCATCCTAAACACATATCTACAGGTGCCAAAATTCAAGATGCTCACATTACAGCAGCTTCTTCCCATGCTGGGCAAGGAGTCTTGGCTGGTAACATTGGACCTCAAGGAGGCATACCTGCATGTCCCTATCGGACAAGATTGCAGAAGATACCTCAGATTTCTTGCAGGTTCAACCCATTACCAATTCTCTGCATTGCCCTTTGGCTTATCTACTGTGCCCAGAGTGTTTACAAAATGCCTGGCATCAGTAATCGCCTTCTGCAGACTACAAGGGATACAAATCTACCCATATCTGGACGACTGCCTGATCCAAGCAGACAGCAAGGACATACTACTGCAGCACCTGGCATTTGTAATAAAACTGTTGAACTTCCTGGGATACACAGTCAACAAAAAGAAATCAAAACTAATACCCTCTCAACAAATAATTTTCCTGGGTGCCAGCTTGGATACAACCACCCAGATGGCCTACCTCACGCCAGACAAGCAAGGGCAACTGTCTCAATACTTCAGAAAAATGGCAACTTACACCAGGCTAACTGCAAGGAAAATCCTGCAGGCTCTGGGATTCATGGCATCTTGCATCCTACTAATCCCATGTGCAAAGCTGCATATGAGGAAACTTCAGTGGTACCTGAAAAACTTATGGTCTCAACACAGCCACAGTTTGGAAGCAATTATCCCACTCATTCCATGCCTTCAAAAGGAATTTTTGTGGTGGACTCAAGCTTGCCAAAGAAACACAGGTCTTCCTTTCTGTGTATCTCAAGCAACTCAAATCATCACAACAGACGCCTCAGACTACGCCTGGGGAGCACACATGACAGATCAGTGCATTCAGGGAAAATGGACCCGAAAAGAGAAGCACCTTCACATCAACCAAAAGGAAATGCTAGCCGTGCAAAAGGCTATTATGACCTTCAAAGACCTACTGCATCCCGGCCAGCTATTGATAAGGAGAGACAACACCACAGTGATGTGGTACATAAACAAACAGGGGGGAACTCATTCATACCCCCTGTGCAGGCAAGCCATGACCCTATGGAACACAGCACTGGAATTGCAAATACAACTGCAGGCACAATTCCTGCCAGGGAAGGAAAACACACTGGCAGACAACCTAAGCAGAAATATTACAGATCCACACGAATGGAAGTTGCATCCTCAAGTTTTCACAAAGATAACTCAGGCATGGGGACAGCCAGACATAGATCTCTTTGCCACCCACAGAAATTGCCAGTTGAAAAAAAATTTTGATCAAGGACCTATCATCCACAGGCCTGGAAAGTGGACACACTTTCCTTCAATTGGGCAACATTGACAGTCTATGCCTTTCCGCCTCTTCCTCTGCTGCCCAAAGTTCTATTAAAAGCCAGAGCAGAGAGGCCGAAAATGATTCTCATCGCTCCAGACTGGCCAAGACAACACTGGTATCCGCTCCTGAAGAGCCTGACACATTCCCCACCATGGATCCTACCTCTAGTCCCTCTTCAGTTGTCCCAGCACAACTACAAAACCCTTAACTCTAAATCTAGCTGCATGGAGAATTCCTTGATTTCCCAACAGTTTCTCCTCTCCAAGGAGGTGCAGGATGCCATCTTGGAGGCCAGAAGACCTTCTACTAGAAAGGCCTACTCCACCAAATGGAAACGCTTTTGTGCCTGGAATCAAGAAAAGGGACAGAATCCTTGGGTAATAAATATACCTCAAATTTTACAGTACCTAGCTGAGATGTTAAACAATGGACTTTCCTTCTCCTCCATCAAGACCCACACTTCAGCCATTTCTGCACAATACAACACAGATCCTCCTTTATTCTCTCACCCTCTCTTAAGGCAGTTCCTCAGAGGGGCAAAGAATATAAAACCCCCAAGGAAACCACCAGTCCCTGCTTGGGACCTCAACTTCGTATTGGAAAAGCTGACCCTTCCTCCCTTCGAGCCAGCTTCTTCAACAGAGTTACAGTACTTGTCATGGAAAACAGCCTTTTTTTTGGCTATCACCTCAGCACGCAGGGTTTTGGAGCTACAGGCCCTCATGGCTGCGCAACCATTCATCATTTTCCATCAGGACAGAGTTTCCTTACGAACCAATCCTACCTTTATGCCAAAGGTAGTATCCAGTGTAGCTTTGAATCAGACTATCCACTTACCTACCTTTTATCCTAATCCACAAAACAAAGGGAAAAGACTACTACATTCCTTGGACATTCACAGACAACTTTGTTACTACTTGGACAGAACAAAGCCATTCAGGAAATCTGAGCAACTCTTTGTGTCCTATGCTGTAGGTGCTCAGGGAAAGGCTATTTCCAAACAGACAATTTCAAAATGGATAGCCCACTGCATACGCTTTTGTTACTCTTTTCATGGAAAAACTGTGCCTGCATGCATCAGATCCCACTCCACCAGAGCCACAGCTACCTCTGCAGCCTTCCTCGGGGGGGGCCCTACCAAGGACATTTTGGAAGCAGCCACCTGGAGTTCAGTGCACACTTTCTCCAAGCACTATCACCTCCCACTATACTCAAAATCTAGAGTGGGCTTTGCCACAGCAGTCCTGCAGGGCATCCTAGCCCCTCCTAGTTACACTTAGTGCCTACCACCCTTACTTAGCTTTGGGATTCTACCCATCTGTTATGACTGCAGCTGTATGCACGATAAACATAGTACAGTTTTGTACCTACCATAAATGTAGATGTTCGAGTGCTCATACAGCTGCAGTCGAGATTTCCCTCCCTCCATCCCCTCTTAGGACAGGCCTTATGACAAACACTTTTCATATAACCTTTTTGGGGCATTCTTTTATGGTGTATTTGCTTGCAACTACTGTTTTTTGATTTATGTTTGCCTTCCTTCTGGGGGCACCTGACATCTGGGGCAAGAAAAACTGAAGAAAATGGCGTCGGCTGCCTCTTTTATACCCCTGCCGCACTGACGTCAGGGAAGAAGCGACGACAACCGACACCGGATCTAGACTTTGGAATTCGGCCGACCGTGGACCTGCCTGACGGCAGGATAACCCATCTGTTATAACTGCAGCTGTATGAGCACTCGAACATCTACATTTATGGTAGGTACAAAACTGTACTTTTTTCTGAGTGAGTGATTACTGATAATAAGGGTGGTAATTCCCAAATTTCTTCAAAGGTTATGTTATCTGTTTGTTGGGACCCTTATAATAAATGTAGTCTGTTATATGTAAAACAAATGTTTTCATTATTTGTACCTACTGGATAATTAAATACTGGAGGGGATTTAGAATTATCACCTGCTTTGATGGTGTCTTTTAACTGCTTGTTGAATTTCACAGTTAATGGACATATTATACACAACTCAGAATTTTTGAATTCCAGAGAATATCATACAACTGGGAATGGAACCTTTTGTTGACACTTCCGTTCACTAATATGTGGCAGAGCTGGTACAGCTGATCAAAAATCAACTGTTTGAAAAGTAACAGCTTTGTCAATGTGAGATAGTGGTATGTGGGGAGCACCCCCCCCCCCCATTTGAGGAGTATGGAGTGCAGGGGAGGCCTGTCCTCTGCAAAAACACTGTGTGCTTTTCTTTTTTCAGTCCTTTGTAGATCAATGGTTATTGTTTCACTATTTAGGTGTTGATCATTGGTGTTTTGATAGAGCACTATTTTAAAAAGGCAGTAGACCATAAATATTCTAAAAAAACGAATTAAAAGTGTCCGCTATAAATTTTCATGAGTAAATTGCAAAACTGATGACCTATATGTAGTGAAAACACAGCCCTTTTCAGTGGTAGTATTCCAAGCTGTAATCTTTCAAAATACCCTATAAGCAGTACAAAACTCTTAAGGCATGATATTATTGTTATTCATGTTGAAAAAAATCCATTTTCACTAACTTATAAAATATTAGCTATGTAGCAAAGTCTACTGCAGAACACATCAATGTCCAAAACAGAGGGTGTAAAGTAAAAGTGCATATAACAGTCATAAAGTCTAGTGCTGAGCGATATGTATATAGTGCCTTATAATGGAATTGCCTGTTCACTTGATGATCTATGGAAAGGGAATGAACACATTAGCTATTACTATGTGCACGTTTTAGTAAAGTCTGTACAAAAAATTAACCAAGTCCATTCCATACAAATGGAGCACAATCCAAGAGAAATGTCTCGTGTTTTTTCAGCATGTCATCATTTCAGTTTTTCAACTCTGCCATTTTGTCTATTTACTGCCCCTAGTTGTTTAGCTCCAATGTTTGTATATGTCAGTATAACAAATGATAACCGTCTTCATTATAGGATCATAGGTTACTAAACCAATGGTCCTAGAGCCTTTTTTAGCCTAGCCATTTATGCCCCTATTTTTCCAATCTGGATGATTGTCTGCTAGCAGCCCAGTCAGAGAAACTGTAACTGCAACACTTCAGCCCAGTTCGTTGGTACCTTCCTTGGAGTCACATTTAACTCCGTGAAATCATCCCTGACTTATTCAACTTCTGTAACCTCACTAGACAAAGTCTGATCAAATGAGGGTGCTTCTTTTTTTTTTCCTTTTACAAGACAAACAGCTGGAAATTTAGAATGCAATGACTCAGTTCTATCAGCAGGAAACAGTCACAAAAAGACAATATCCAGGAGTGCTGGTGTACATGTCACCATGCATTCTTCTAATTTATCATGCAAAATTCCTCATGAGAACTTGACAGTGGACCCTCAAAAATGTGTGGCACCATGCCAAGTATTCTCTATTGAGACTTTTATTCACTTTTTTCAGCTGGTATAAAAGGAAATTATTTGATGGACAGATCCTCACAACCTATCCAGAGTAATGGCCCTTAATGCAAAGCAGAATACCTGACACCATACTCTTTAGATTGAACCTGGGAAGTCCGTTTCAGCAATTTGTCTGTGCAAAGCAATTGGTTTCAAAAGGAAATGTATCTATACATCAGTCTGAAATAAATGAAAGCAGTTTTCAGAGCCCTTTATAACTTTTCAGGACAACTTCATTCCAGGTCACCTGCAAGTCAGTATACACAGTACTGTAATGTACTGTAGCAACAAACACATCTTTGTGGCATTTCTGTGAGATGCTTCTGATTTACTGCTGGGCAATGAGTACACATTTCATCTTATAGCCCTGCATCTTCCTTCACTCAAAAAAAAAAAAAAAACAACTTGCAAATTTAGTCAGCAGGACTGACACAGCAGTAGAAATCAGATCTGTAAACCTTTCAGAATATTGCAGTCATGTGGGTTATGTCAGAAGTAGAGCTGCTCGCTACACATCTCAGCAGTTTTCCCCAAACCTTACACTGCCTACTTCCTCATTGACTGATACAAAATAAATGCTACTTATTCTCATGGATTCATATTAATTTTATACCTTTTCCTCATCCCTTCTGGCCGAAAAATGCTGCTCAAAGCAAAGTAGAATCGAGCCTGCCTCATGCTAATAGTTATGTCCTGATTTGACAGTCATGGTTCTCGACTAACAAAGATGGGACACTCATTCTGTTGGCCTTTGCTTTTGTGCAGGTCTTCACTTATGCAGGTGTGGTGCACAATACTGTACTGTAAACTCAAGAAATTGAATCTTGTCTTGGACAGGATTTTAATACTCAGCAGTGTATGACTCCTTGTCCAGTCAAATGCTTAAACTCCTAGAGGAAACTACAGGACCAAGTACAAGGAAATCTTACCTTTAAAAGGCAAAAAGTTTTGTTTCATGGACTCTCAGAAAGATGTCAGACCCCATGAGTTGTCCACTCCCATGGATAGTAAATTACTTAAGTCATCTGTTTGAATGTAACTTAGCATTTTTATCCATCAGTACTCATGTCTCTGTTGTTTCTGCATTTATGTTGGCCTTTTCACAAATAGCAGTCAGTCCATCTGATAAAACCTTCTTAAAAGGTCTAATTAACCTAAGGTTTCCAAACAGGCATATTCCTTCTTCTGGGGATTTGAGCTTCATTCTATAGAGCTTAATTTTACTGTTGTTTTGAACCAGCTGACACAGTGAACATAAAGAACTTCCCTTGGAAAACACGTTTTTCATTTTGCTGTAACCTCATGGGGAAAGGTGTCCAAGGTACAAGATTTCTCATGCAGCCACTTTATACAACAAAAGAGTGTATTTAATAAGTAGTTCCTCCTTTATGTCCAAAGGGGTCTTAGCAGTCTCCTTTAACCAATCTTTTCTCCCAACCAAAATGAAGGGTAGCATCTTTCATATATGCTGGATATGCACAGACATTTACAGTGATATCAAGAGTGTTCATATCTTCAGAAAGACATATCAGCTATTGCCTCATATGCAGGAAGGACAGAAGGTGTGCCTGTAACTAGATAAACTTAGTCAAAGTGGCCTAGCCTACTGTTCTTCCTTTTTCTATGATGGACACAGCAAACCTTTATAAGGCACTATTAGAGCATGTTCTACTAGAACAACAGCTACTAGAGTATCTCACTTTAGGAATATTTTAGCGCAAAATAGTTTGGAGTGTACTTCTGTCTGCACATTCAACAGACTTTACAGATCGGGGCCTTAGTCTAGGGCAAGTTTTGGCATGAATGTGATACAGGGATCCTGTTACTGTCCACCTCATAGGTTAACCAATACAGACATCATGAAACTGTCGAGCTTTTTTTTTGGTAAACAAATGTTGCTTGGAATTTTGTCCAAATATTATGATGTACTGCTACAATGAATCACCCCAGTGAAGACAGTGCAGTTGTTGTAAGACAGATCTTCAAGGAGAGGTTACTGTAGCAGTAGAGCTACCCTTCCCCCACCTGCTTGTTGGGAATTGTGCATAGCAAGTGTAATATTGTATTTGCTTCCAAGTATTTGTCAGTCTTTACTAATACTAATAGTATGAATATTGATATCTGCCAGCCCAGAGACACTTAGGATACCCTAGCTTGAAGAAACAAATAGAGCGATGATGTACTTGTTGTAGGAGTCTCATACCTCCTGTATCACCACCATCTTTGAAGGAGTGAGACCTGTGTCGGTCCTCTCATAGGACAGAGCTGCTAATGGAAAATCTAGGCAGAGTATGAAAAAATGGATGTTTGGTGAAAGTCAGATATTAAGATTTACTTTTGCAGTGCCCTCTCCTCAGGATTTGATGTTACAATAAATACCTTACACAGTCATACTATTTGTTTCTCTTGTAACATAACTTTTTAAAAGTCAACGATTATATGAAATAATGCTGCAATACAATGAGAGAAAAACTAGAAGAGCAATGTCAGTATACAAGCCCATACTGAAATTCTGACTCATAGTGCCATCACTTTAGATCATTATTGATTAGGTTTGCCAACTCTTCAGTCCATTATAGAGCATGATGCCAGTTTCAGCATGATATAGCTAATGGAAGCAGAAAAAGACTGCTTATTGTCATACTTTCACTGAAGAACAGAGGAAAGCTAGCCTGGGATTTTTCTATTCTTTCTTCACAGGTAGTGCCATTGTTACTGCCTGACTCATAAATCCTACAATCTCTTAAAACATTTCCTACCCATGTTGTTATCTAACTGTTTTAAATCCAGCTATAGGAATACATCCAGACATAGTGGATTGTTTTTTTTTTTCTTTTTTTTTTTTTTTTTGGAAATACGTTCCATGTTACTGAGCTTCTTATATTTGCCTTTGTTCTTCATTTTGCACTGTATATCCTAGCTGATTTTATATCTACATTTACATGTACATGTTAAAATCTAATTTTTGAATTCAATACTTAAAAGATAGGCGGCAGGCACAGGAATTATGCCTGCTGCTGGAATGAAGGACTTACTTACTTGACTGCACCCATAATTTTAATCTAGTGGTATCAAATTTAATAGAGTTCACCAAACAATTTTTTTTTTGTTGTTGGCTTTGGTCAGGACCAGTCAACACAAATTGGTATTTTGATAAAAACAATTGTTTCTGAACTTTGCAGACTTCTCATGTTACCACACTAGCCTGGAAAAGGGTCTTGTGACATTGAAAAATATCCATTTAATAAGCTCATCTCAAGAGAATTACCAGCCAATGAACCCAGCTTTGATGAAGTGTATGAGTGTCATGATATTGCTGGGCACCCTTCATTCTGAACCAATGGAAGAACATCTTGTGACTTGGAATAGTTTGCCAGCATACACAAGCCAAAGGTTGATTGGTTACAGAAAGAAGGGCGAGAGAGAAAAAAAAGAGAAAGGAAAGTAACCAAGTGTCCTAGCATATTAGAAAATGTGCATCCTCCTGGTAAAACTGTGGTGTAAGAACAAACAAAAGCAAGATGGTTTAACAGCAGACCTGCATATCTTATATGAATAATAATCCAAAAAACAGAGGTATACATTAAACTTTGTATTTGACAAGGAAGTATCAACAAGTTCGGCAAAAAGTTACAGCTGTTTTTGCTATCAGCTTGCACCAGCCTTGAATTTTGGAAATACTGTTTCAGGGATTATTGTAGTTTAAGCTACATTCTTATTTACAATAAATGGGGAACTCTGATTACTTGCAGCCCGTGGCCATTTTACAGCTCCCATGCTGCTATAAAAGAACTTACTTCCTAAGTCAAAGTGAACCAGTTAAGAGCAGTTCTGCCATTTTACAGCTCCCATGCTGCTATAAAAGAACTTACTTCCTAAGTCAAAGTGAACCAGTTAAGAGCAGTTCTGTTTCAGCATATGAATATTTAAGAAATGGTGTGATAGAACACATTACGAGATTTAGCATGATTCACTGAACATGGACCTTCAGAATCCTCTATCATCAAATCAAACGTTCTGACTTTGGCCAGTGTGAGACTTAAACTACAGACACATACCTCCACTTGTGCACACCATTCATCTTAAATTCATCATAAATTACCTGTGGTGTTTTTGGTACCAAATGCATAAATGAGACTAAAGTAATACCGTTTATTAAAAGCATATTTTTTTTCTTCCAAGAGGCAGGATTTGAATTCAGGATTTTGTATTTCCCTTTTAATTACATTATTATTGATTTTGTTATGTAAGGTTTGTATGCTGTTTATATGGGATTAGTGACTGCTCTCTGTGTGTGAGTGTACAAGTGTTAAACAACATAAGTACAACCTGTATATTCAGTAATACTGAAACATGTAAGGGAAATAAAGATGGGCATGGAAATTGTACAGTTCTTTCTGCTGCATTATCTCTTTCCATCAGCTTTAGGTTACATATTCTGAAGTACATGGGAATATTGTAAACTCAGCATTTAGTGATACTGTATTGTGTAGTTGCTTCTTATTATACTGGGTTGATTTGGAGTCTTGGTGAAAGGTTTGGAAGTGCATATATGTATACTGTCCTTAGTAAATGTATTTTATATGTGTGGTATTCTAATATGTCTCAAGAGCATTGTCTGACTGCATTGTATTTGTAAAATATTCCTTGCCACCAGAATGGTAGGTGGTTAAAAAGGTTGTGCTGATGCATTCATTTACGTGATTAATAAACAGACTCTAACCAGCTGTGCTGTGGAACATGTGGTCTAGAAATAGCAGGCGATTATGGGTCCGTGTAGGAGTCATTTCCTAAGGGGGGATGTGGGAGCTGCTTGCTGTAATGCTGACACAAGCTGAAGCCTAGGGGATCAGGAGCAGCATCAGTGCATGCAGGAATGCACTACTGATAAGATGTCCCTGTGGATCTACTCACACAAGGATGAGTCCTTGAGCAGTATCGATTTGAGACATTACAGAAAAGCTGGATTGGGGTGGAGATCAGGTAGAAATTCCATGCTGCTCACGTCTTGGCCACTGATAATGGTCTTCCCATTATCCTGTATGAATTGCCCCTGGTGTAGGTAAGTGGCATTAGATGTGCATAGGGAGGACAGGGAATCCAAGGAGTTAATGGGATGAGGACTAGAATTAAAGGAATAGACCATTTGGAAGTAAACTGTCTAGGTAAAAATAAATGTATAAATTGAAAAGGGGCAACCTATAAATCAAAGCCAAGTTACTAAGAGCTATAAGTAGATTGATGTGCTGAGGTTTATTAACCATTCTGTTCTCTCTTTTACATGTTTTTGAATTGTTTATGTGTACTGCTTTGCTCTGTAACCTTATTGTACTGTGCAACCGGGGTTGAGCCTGCAATTGGTCATACATGATCAGTGCTGTACACTGGTAAAGGATTAAAAATAAATAAAATACAAAAAATAAGCAACTGATGGAATATGGTGTCAGATGTGAGTAGTATTCATTAAAAGAGAAAAAGAAAAACGACATGCCTTGTATTGTCAGATAACTTTTTGTTATTACAGTCCCTGATGGGGGACTGCTTATAGACTCCCAACAGTTACAGGCCTTCCTCAATCATTTCTCCAGTGGCAAAATTGTTTCAAACACTATTACGCAGGTACATCACAAAAGAACTTAATGCCTTCTGAATACCAGAATACCAACAGCATGGTTTCAGGGAAGGAGTACAGTACCAACACAACAATTTCTTTAGCCACTGACATATGTTACAGAAAGTGGACAGCAGTATTTGTGGGCCTAAAACAAGTCTTGCTAGAGTGGACAAACCTCTAGTACTCAGTGATCTAGAAAATGTTTGTTTCAATGACACGACCACTTAATATGTTCATAGGTTCATAGGTTGGTACTAGGCTATCAGCCCTAGGGCCTATACTAGCCTAGCCATAACAATTCCCTGGCTATTTCTTCCCACACTATTTACTTCCCTGGACCCCTGTCTAGCAGGGCAACTGACGTGATCCCTGGGTGAATTTCCTTTCTCCCATCCAGGAACCTATCCCTCCAGCATGTTTTGTTTATTCTGATGACAAGGTTTAGATCCCTGGAGCATGTGGCTCTGAGGGATTGGGATTTCTTTAAGTGTAGCATGTCCAACAGCTCTGGGTTTGACATGGCCTTGTATGTTAAGCAGAGATTGCCTCTGAGAAGACGATATGCCACAGAGTATAGCTGGAGTTTTTTTAAGGCGGTCAGCGTAGGGCATCAGCTTTAGGCCTGTGATTCTTTTAGTGAGGTATTTCTGCGGCCTTTCCAGTTGTTGCAGATGTCTTGAATACCAAACGGGGCATTGTATTCTATAATGAGTCTAATGAGGGATGAGTACAGTGCAACAATGACCTCTATTTTCTGGATGAAATCTTAGATGGCATTACTCTGTCACCTGCCTTCAGTTTCCAGGCTAACAGATACTTATAGAATTTTAACATCTCTGTGTGAGAAGTACATATCTCTCTGAAGTTTGCGGAACTTGGAAGTCATAAAACAATAAAATGCTTTTACATTTGAAACCTAGTAATTATTTCTGTTCCATGACAATCTAGCTCTAGACATTGTATCTGTTTCACGGAAACTGAGAGATAACACAATCGTAAAACAATTTCAACTTATTTTCTTGAAGTTTTGTAGGTTAACTCTGTATGTTCTAATTGCTACTATTAAAATATACATTTGCACAGGTATATAGTTTATATACATTTCTGTTCTTTTCCAGTAGGTACATAGGTTCATAGATAGGTACTAGGCTATCGGCCCAAGGGTCTAAGTAAGCCTAGCCAACAAGGTTCCCTGGCTTACGCCACCCAAGAGAGTTATTTTCCTGTGCCCCTGTCAAGCAGAGCCACGGAAGTGATCCCCAGGGTGTATTTCCTATTTTCCATCCACTCATCAAGATTTTTCTTGAAGAGTGTAATACTTTTATCCACTGGGTGCCTCTCAAACATGCTTTGCCTTAAAGAAATTCAAGGATGTTACTCTGTTCTGTATGGCGTCATCCAGAGTTCAGTGATGCTTTGTTTTGCAGAAACTACTGTTTTACCTTTTTATAAACATGATACCATGTGAAAACCCTCATATGGATCTTTTTGTGGATGACTTTTCCTTTTGGGAGTTCATTCTGGTCTTGCTGTGTTATAAAGCAGAAGTTTGGAAAGCATGTTTTATTTGCAATGGTTGCCTCTTAATAGAAATGCTCACATATTCATTAATTTTAAAAAAAAATGTTATTTGGTACTGCAGTTAGACTGCAGCAGGCCTCTCACTAAAAAGAGCAATCACACCATTACAAATAGGCATACCAGTGGACTGATGGTGTCCTCATTAAGCTCTTTCAAAGCACACCTCCATGTACACAGCTAGAGCATGAGCCCCCCCCCCCCCCCCCCTTGTAGCAGTAACATATTTGGGACATGAAGTGCTGCAGATATTGCAGAACACAATCTTTAGATTTATGCTTCTCTTCTTTTGGAATGGGGATCATTGTGCCACCCTTACAAAAGTTAACTTATTGTCAATTTCATTCAGAGTACATTTTAAATTTAACTGTGTAATCTATAAACTATCACACTTTTTTTACCTTCCACTGGGCTTTCTTACTGCTTCACCACTCCCCAAGAAATCATCAGAACCTTATAAAATCTTGTAATGAACTGGTTATACCAACATACAGATTTGTGGCTTATGAAAAAGCATTCTTGGTTAATAATTTCATGCTGTGACATTAGCTCTGTGGCAATGAGGGACAAAGGCCTGACTGTGACTCAGATAAAAGAGGTTGATTTGCAGTCTGGGCACTGGAGAAGCCATCTGGTGGGATAAAAATTAGGTGGCTAAAGGTGACATGCCCATCTTGGGAAGAAGTAGACAAGTCTGCTATGTGACTGACATCCAGTGAAGGTAAGTGAATTAACATGCTGCAGTGGAGGCAAACACATGCACCCAAAACAAATTGCACAATATCAGTAGCCACTAATTAACTTACACATGGAAATGTGTATAGGTCTCAGCACTGTGGGATATATGTCATGATAAAGGGGGGGGGGGGGGAATATATATATATATATATATATATATATATATATATATATATATATATATATATATATATACATACACACACACACACACACACACACACACACACACACATATGTATTTCTCTGTGGTGACTTGGATGACTACCCTTTCTCCTCTTAGCTCTTACTGCAGTATTGATCACCTACATAACAATGCCAACTTCCTTTGAAGAATGGTGGTTTCTATTATGAGATGAAGTAGAGTTACAGAATAGGCAGTGGACTGAAAAACATGATAACACAGGCACAAAGACCAAAAAATATCTAGAAAAAATATAATCTCATGCTTTGAAACTCATTGACTATAATCTTGAACAATCTTCTATTTAAACCAAACTTTTCAAGATCTAAAATATTACTTATTATAGCACCAATCTGATGTTGTTAATCTTCATTCCATTCAATCTGATGTTGTTAATCTTCATTCCATTCATGATGGATGGGTCTCAGTTCCATCCTCGGAATTGACTTGGCCAATATAACAAGTTTGCGCCAGCCAAAAAACTCTTGAGCTAAGGTTACCCACAGTGTCACTCTCCTCATCTCCTCAGATCTTGTTTGCTGTGTACGGTTTCAAGACACTTCAGGCCAGCTCTCAAGCTAAGTGTTTTATTTTTATCTTAATTTTTGCAAATTTACCCTTATAATTTTTTATAATCCTCTTATATCTTAATCATTTATAATTAGTGATAGTTCCCTTCCTGTGTGAGTGAATTTTTTCCTTCCTTTTTACCTTGTTGGCATTTCTTCGTACCATTGTTGGTACAGGCCCCTCCCTTCCCCTTACCTTGTGGTAATTTAAATACCATCATTGGTATTCTCTTTACCCTTCCCTTTTACCCTTTGGGTATACTTTCTGCTTACCATTGTTGGTAAATAAAAAAATCCTTCCTTTTCTGTGTGTGTGTGTGTGTGTGGTGTGTGTGTGTGTGTGTGTGTGTGTGTGTGTGTGTGTGTGTGTGTGTGTGTGTGTGTGTGTGTGTGTGTGTGTATATATACCTAGTTGTGAAAGGATATTTCTTCTTGTTTAATTACTGTTTGTTGTCAACTGGATTTTTCATAATTGCTGACAAGAAGGGCACCACTGGTTTTAAACAGTGTGATAGGTGTGGCAAGAAAAAACTAAACTCTGATGAGCATCGCACCTGTATCTGTTGCCTAGGAGTACCACATTTGAAGGTTCAACCTCTCTGCGAGCTCTGTAAAGGCTTTAGTGCCTGTGTTTTTATTGCAATAAATGGATTCATATAGAGGCTTGTTTGGTGCATTTTCCATTTGGTTCCTGGTCGTCTGTTATTCACACTGCACCAGATATTTGAATTTAAATACCATTGTTGGTATTTTCTTTACCCTTCCCTTTACCCTTTGGGTATACTTTCTACTTACCATTGTTGGTAAATAAAAAAAAATCCTTCCTTTTCTATGCGCATGTGTGTGTATACCTAGTCGTGAAATGATATTTCTTCTTCTTTAATTACTGTTTGGTTACTGTTTAATTGTTGTCAACTAGATTTTTCATAATGGCTGACAAGAAGGGCACTACTGGTTTTAAACAGTGTGATAAATGTGGCAGGAAGATACTAAACTCTGATGGGCATCACTCCTGTATATGTTGCCTAGGAGTACCAAATTTGAAGGTTCAACCTCCGTGCGAGCTCTGTAAAGGCTTTAGTGCTCATATCTTAGCTCAACGCAATAACAAATTAATCTTTAAGGGTCTCTTGAAAACCCCTTTCTCAGAGGCTTTATCTGAGGTGGAGGACTCAACCTTTTCTAAAAAAGAGACAAAGAAGAGAAGCCATTCAGTGCCGTTGTCTCCTCAGTCCAGGAATCAAAAACCACTAAGGCCCAGGTTCATACGGAACTGAATCCAAAACATGCCAAAATGACTTTGACACCTACTTCAGCACCGGAGTCTAAAACTCCATCCATGGTGCCATCCTTGACTATAGAACAGACAACCACTACTATTCCCACAGTAACGACCCCTTCCACGAAACCACAGTCCCAGTCAACACCAACAATAGTCTCTCCCTTAAAACTGGTCAATTCCCCCACATCATCACAGCCTTCTGGTCTTCCGACCATGGTGCCAAAGGTTGAGACATTGGCCAGGACCCAATATTCTCCATCGATTGACCCCTTTGTTGGACAACAGCTAAGTCCATTCTTTGACCGGCCTGAATCTCCATCGGAGATGACTGTTCCACCGGGAACCTTTCAGAGCTCGATGTAGTGAGACTGACTTGTGGATCAGCTCCTAGTGGCCAGAGACATCCCAACTCCATCTAGAACCTCCTTCCCACCTATAGCCAAGGATTTTTCTCCACAGACTCCAATCTATATTCCTCCTTCAACCTCCCCACAGGTCTTGGAGCTCTCGATACCGATGCCTATCCTGGTGCCAGCTTCTTCGGTTCCACTGGTAGATCTTACCATGGTTCCAGAACATACCCTCTAGATCATGGCTCATTTGGAGCTGATCTACCATAGAAACCATGACTGATCTGTCAGCACTGTGACCCCTAGTACAGCACCAATTTTTTCTGTGGTGCCGTCTACGGTTCCAGTTGCTTTGGCAGCTCCAAGTCCTCTTGTGGCTCCTTTCCTGGAGATGGACTTGTTGGAATGGGGTGTGACCTGGTTCCGAGGTTGTCTTTCTGTGTTCTGGGCTCCCATTCCTCATCAGGTGGGCCTGCCTTCCAGGTTGTGGAGAGGGCACTCGCCTTGGCAGGCTCACAGTTGGCCCCTTCATCGCTGCAATGTCACATATACATGTCCTCTGTTTTGCAGCTGACACAGTCCACTAGACCAGGACATCGGGCATGGGAGCAGCAAGATACCTTGCCGCAGGGCACCCTCTCTTCGGAGTCCTCTTCAGATGTTCCCCCTGAAGAACCACCCTGTAAGTGATCATGTAAGAAGAAGCACACTGATTCCCCTGAGGAATCTCTCACTGAAGATACAGATTATGATGAGGGGGAAGGGTCCCCACGGTCTCCCCCTGAGGATGTCTCCATTGGAGACATATTGGAGATCCTGAAACAGAGGGGTGACTGGAAGCCCACCAACCCTTTCTCTGATGAATCTGTATTCTTGCATGCTTTACGTGCTCAACCCCCTACGTCTTGGGTGACCCCACCTGTGGATGAGTTGGTCAAGCTGATCGTGCAGCATGCCTGGAAGGCTCCTGACACCATTGAGCTAATACCCTGGAGACTGGACAAAATACTCTCCCCTCCAGAGGATCAGCCCCATTGGCCCAAAGGCTTGGCAGTAGATGCTGTGGTGGTGGCAGTGGCCAAAAGGAAAGAACTTGCAGAGGAGAGTCCTGCTCCATCCTCCAAACAGGGAGTCTTGGACGATGGACAGACTAAGGAAGCAGTTTTTCATTTCAACAACCTTTGCCATATGGTCGTTGAACTATTTGGTACATTTTACCCGCCTCCAGAGAGACCTGATCATGGAAGTCTCAGGAACCTTAGCAAGAACAGTGTCTGATGAGGTATGTGACAAAGTTGCTTCACAGCTTGTCACCTTGGAATCCATCTCTAACTTGTCCATGCGGTTGATTGCACATACAACTGAAGGGGTGGCCAGAGCAGCGGGTGCAGGCATTGTCATGAGACGTCATGCCTGGATGTGCTTGTGAGACTTTTGGGACCCTTTCAAGTCTTCTTTCATCAATGCTCCCATTGATGCTTCCTTTCTCTTTGGTCCAAAAGTTAAAGACATGCTAGTCAGGTGTGAGAAGGATGGCAAGACCCTATCTGCTGTGGGCATACATTTTTCCACTCCCCACTGATCCTACTCTAGGAATCAGAGGATTGGAAAGATGTGGTTCAGGAAATCCCAAAGGCCTTTCCATGACACATGGGGTGAATTTTCATCAGGAAGACACCCCCTGAGGCAGAGGGAGTCCACATAACCAGGGGACCAGAAATTCCCTTTCTGGGCAGCCCTAACCAGAGCTCCTAAAGAGCAGCCTGATTGCCTGCCTCTGGAAGCAGTAAGGGGATGATTCTCTCTGCACCACTTAGCCTGGCAATCCATAACAACAGATTCTTGGGTGCAGACGATAATTACCAGAGGTTATCACATCCCCCTTGATCTTTACCTGAGGCCGCAAAGGTGAATCCCCGATGTTCCACCCAGTCAGAGAGATACAGCAGCACAAGAAATTCAAAAGCTGCTCCAAAAAAGAGTCATCCAGACAGTCCCACCAGACCAGATAGAATCTGGATTTTACTCAAGGTTCTTTTTAGTGCCAAAAACACGGGGACTAGAGGCCAATTTTGGACCTCAGCATCCTAAACAAGTTAATCAGACCAAATTCTGGATAGTCACAGTTCAGTCTGTCCTCCCATTTGTGGAAAAAGATGACTGGATGTGCACGATAGATCTTCAGGATGTGTATTACCATATAAAAATGGACAAATGCTCCAGAAGATATCTCTGCTTCTGGCTGGAAGCCAGTCACTACCAATTTTGAGCCCTACCCTTTGGTCTCTCCGCAGCCTCCAGAGTGTTCACCAAATGTATGGCAGTAGTAACAGCTCACATGAGACTGCAAGGATTTTGTGTGTTTCCATATCTAGACGATTGGATCCTTATCTCACCGACCAAGCATCTATTGCTTCTCGTCTTGCACTACACTCTACAGATAGCATGACTCTTAGGGATCTCAATAAATGAAAAGAAGTCAAAACTAGTACCTCCTCAAAGCCTAGAATTCAAAGGAGCAACATTCGACACAAGGTCTTGCCTGGTCACACTTCCTCTTCGCAGGCTTCAGAGACTAAGATCACAACTCCAAATGATACTCTCTCAGGACAAATTCCCAGCTCATTCAATCCTTCAACTGCTGGGTTCAATGGCAGCAATGATTACTATAGTTCCCCTAGCAAGACTCATTAAGAGATTACTACAGTGTCTGCCAGCATCACAGTGGTGCGTATTGACACAAACCATGTCCTACCCAATCCGCATAAAAAACCGCTGCAAGCAAGATCTGAATTTTTGGATGAAGCCAGAAATGGAATTATGGAGTCGTCCCTTCTCACCCACTCAGCCCAAGGCCTTAGTGACCACAGACACATCCCTGATGGGGTGGGGAGGCATTTTCAGGGAAAGACAGTCCAAGGCACTCGGTCCCGCTTAGAGGCCAATTTGCATATCGGTGTCCTAGAACTGAGAGCGGTGGTTCCGGCATTGCAAACATTCCAATCTGCCCTGCCATCGGGGACAATTGCTTTCCAGTCGGACAACATGTCAGTCATTTGGTATATCAACAAACAGGGGAGGACCAGATCCTATCCTTTGTGTCGGGAAGCCATGAGAGTTTGGCAGTGGGCAATAGCCTTCAACCGCTTTCTGGTTGCAGCACACATTCCCGGGAATTCCAGCGTGATTGCTAACAAGTTGAGTAGATGCATTTTCCTGCCTCACAAGTGGTCCCTCAATCTTGAGGTAGTGACAGAGATTTTCCATCACTGGGGTCAGCCTTGCTGCGATCTGTTCATGTCTGCCACCAACCACAAATGCAGCAGCTACTTTGCCCTAATCCCCCCTCAGGAGGAGTCCCCAAGGGATGATGCTCTAGTACACAAATGGCCCCCAGGATTGCTTTATGCCTTCCCTCCCTTTCCTCTGATTCCACAATTTCTAAAGAAAGCACTTCGGTTGAGAAGCAAAGCAACCCTTATTGCACCCTATTGGCCCCAACAAGTCTGGTTCCCTTTCCTTTGGGCTTACCTGGTTCACCAACCGTGGACTCTGGATCCAACTTCAGGATTACTGTCGCACCCTCAGGGGTTTATCCACCCAAACCTATAGAGCCTCAAGCTGACAACTTGGTAACTCCACTTCTGGTAATTGCTAGGCAAAATAAGCCATCTTCTCCTGTATGAAAAATACTTCTGGCTTCCCATAAACCATCCAGCAGAAAAAGTTATTACAGTAAATGGAAGAGATTTGTTTTTTGGTCTCAAGAAAAAGGACTGGACCTCCTTTCAGCTCCGATTAATTTGGTGTTGGAATATTTATCAACCTTACTCCATTCAGGAGCATCAGCTTCTATGAACGGGGTCCATTTAGCAGCTATCTCAAACTTCCACAATAGTTTCCAAGATTCCTCTTTAATATCTCACCATCTCTGTAAATCTTTCTTGAAAGGAGTCATGCATATAAAACCACCCTTCAAAGAGCCCATTGAACCTTGGAATTTGACACTGGTCCTACGAACTTTGACTCATCATCCCTTTGAGCCTGCTGCCACTTGCAATATACAGTTCTTGTCTTGGAAGACCTTATTCTTGGTAACCATTACCTTAGCAAGAAGAATTTCAGAATTACAGGCCTTGTGTGCAAAACGTCCTTACATAGTTTTCCACATAGCGAGAGTATCTCTTTGGACTAACCCCTCCTTTCTACCCAAGGTTGTCTCAGAGTTAAATATTAATCAATCCATTGGCCTGCCAGTTTTCTTCAAAAATGTTTCTAATAAAGGAGAATATTGTTTGCATTTATTGAATGTACATAGATAATTATGTTTCTACTTAGACAGGACTAATCCAGGTTGGTAAAATCTGTTTCCAAAGTCACATTGTCAAAATGGCTGAGAGACTGCATCTCTTTTGTCTATCAGCAAAACAAAATGCATTTAATAACTAAAATCAAGGTGCATTCAATCAGATCAGTTGCTACTTCGGTTGACTTTCATTCCAGAGCTTCTGTCAATGACATTTGCGTAGCTGCCACTTGGGCTACCCCTCATACCTTTTTCACTCATTACAAATTGGATTTAGTCTCCAGGGGGAGAGCTTCCTTTGGCTCACTGGTGCTCAGGAATATCCTTCCATAGGACCTCCCAGGACATAAAGTAGCTAGGGACTCTGTCCCATCCATCATGAATAAACGAAGATTAACAACATCAGATAAAGAAGTTATGTTCTTACCATAACATTCCATCTGTGTTGTTGATCTTCATTCATTCATGATATCCCACCCTCCTACCCCTCTGAAAAACTCCTGGAGGTTCAGATTTAGTCCTGGTTACATGATAGGGCATTTGCTCAGACAAAGCCTCCGCTTTCTTTTCCTTATGGATAAACTCGATCTGAGGAGATGAGGAGAGGGGCACTATGGGTAACCTTAGCTCAAGAGATTTTTGGCTGGCACAAGCTTGTTATATTGGCCAAGTCGGTTCCAAGGACAAAACCGAGACCCATTTGTCATGAATGAATGAAGATCAAAAACACAGATGGAACGTTATGGTAAGAACATAGCTTCTTTTTTCTTGCAAACACTATCCCAGCAACTAGACTGTAACTTAAAACAGTCTCTTCTTAACTGCTATTAGCAACTTCCATACCATGTTTATAACCATAAGATAGTTATGAGGCTTAATACTTGTATGGTATAATGAAATATTGATCCACGTGATTGTGAATTATCAAATATATGAGAAAAAGAATACTTCAGTCTGTAGAAAGACAGCTTTATCGTTAATGTAAATGATGACACAGAAAATATGTTAGGATTGGAATCAGTCTGTATATTTCTGCTTATGTACTTGTATCATCTTGTCTTTTATAAGTTTACTTGTATTAGTTGCTTTCAAAAGTGTATGTGACTGAATGTTCAAAATATAAGTACTTCCTCATCCTGGTCTCTCCTAAACTGCCACTACTATCTTAGCCTGTCCTTACTTTTCCCCTATTGATTTCCCATTTTTAATCATATCATTAACTTGCCCCCTTTCAAAAACTTTCTTATGTATGGTTGTACTACATTTACTGCTTTTTTGATGTATGGAATATATATAGAATTTCTCTCTACCTCTAAAAATGTGTAATTTCTTGAAAATGTGTGAAATTACTTATGAATGAAATGTCATTATTTTAATCATGTCTATACTTAAAACTATGGGGGAAATTACCATGCTGGGGAGGCCTTTTCATGGAAGGAAGGCTTCCTCATAGAGGTAAATTGTTCTGATTCTTAGACAGTTCTACTGATATTGTTTTCTCCTTGTGGGGAATGCAACAGTCTGGCAAATGGCTAATGATAATTAGCTATATCTTGTTTCCCCACAAATGATTGACTGACTCATTTTTGTAAAATGCTACTCTTGGAGGAAAAGTGAACATTGTCAAAAGACCAAAAGACAGTGTTCACCCATTCACTCTTATGGGACTACTTTTGGTGCAGGTAATTACAGAGTTGCTGTGGGGGGTAGAGGGGTCATTATATATATATATATATATATATATATATATATATATATATATATATATATATATATATATATATATGCATGTGTGTAGGGGCATGAATGAGGCCTAATGAATAAATGAATGTGTGTGTGTGTGTGTGTGTGTGTGTGTGTGTGTGTGTGTGTGTTTGCCTTGGTGGTGACACTACTATGGTTTGTTTGGGGATGCCAAGCTGGTATATATCTGTGTGTTTGTGTGAAAGAGCGTGTGTAAGGGTGTGTGTGTATTTCTAGGAGTGTGAGTAAATGTTTGTGTATTTTAGGGGGTTGCCTTTGCTTATGCGATACATGGACTGATAGGGAGGATGCTAGCAGGTCTGTCAATGCAGAGTTTGAGATTCACAAACTTTGTAATGAGCTACTAATGAGGTGAGTATCAGTGTGGCTTTACCATGTCTCTGAATCAGAATGTCTCCAGATACCTGTGTTGGGCAGTTTGCACTGACATAGGAATTATTTGAATTATAGGGTATTTCTTTTAAATTATTTTCTTTTCTTTAAGGCAGGCTATATCTGAAAAATGTCTGCTTTAGATCAGTTTAGTACTGCAGTGGACAGTGGACAAACTCAGAGAAATTCATGGATGTATTTATTATAATCTGATATTCATTCAGTTATGAATGTCCAGCCACTTGCACATACATTTATTTGTAAAAGTATGTAAAAAGAACACATATTTTGATGTCAGTAAAGGTCTGCTTAGTTCACTTATTTTACCCATTTGCCTGTCTTCTGTGTGACCTGCAGAACCTATGTAATTAATGCAATTAACACCTTATTTATTTAATCTTTCACCAGCATAAGAACGACTTTATATCTGACCAGTGTGGTCTTTAATTCTTTACCTTCACCTTCCATATCATTAAGATATGCAAGCTTTGCAATCATACTAAAAAGCAAACAAATGAAGACAAAAACTATACTGTAATAACTTTCAGAATAATTCTAGCCACGACCCTAAAAAATTTTGGACAGCCATTAAAAAATCTTACATCCCAGCCAAAATTTCAACCCAATCCCATGTCCTGATAACTCTCCACTCGAAACTACAATACAATTCAACTTTTATTTTATAGGTAGTATAGCATCTCTAACTAAGGATTCCTCAACATCTGTTCTCAACCCTGAACAACAGGCACATATTACCACATCCACTTTCACCTTCAAACCTGTGCCCACATTCTATATAAATCTACTCTTAAACAAACAAACTGTGCTCTTCTTCAGTAGCCAGTAGCATTGCCTATCCTGTCCTGATCCTTATAAATAGGTCAATCCAGGAATCCCACATTCCCTCGCTCTGGAAAAAAGTCACACATTATCCCTTTGCACAAAGGGAGAAATTCAACAGACATTAATAATTTTAGACAGGTAGCAATCTTATCGCCCCTTGTCAAAATACTTGAAAAATGTATTCAAAAACAATTGCTAGACTATCTCCTGCAGGAAGAATGCTTATCCCCTACACAACATGGCTTCCATCCTTCCCATAATACTAGCACTGCCCTTCTAACCTATGTAGATACTGTCAATAAAGCTAGATATAATGGCCTAGACTCTTCCTCATTTAAGACTTGTCTAAGGCCATCGACACAGTTTGTCACAGCAAACTTCTACTTCAAATGTCCTCACTAGGTCTCTCTCAGTCCTCCCTTCTATGGATCAACAGCTACCTATCCAATAGGTATCAGTCAGTAGAATGGCACTCAACACTCTCTCCTTACCTCCCAGTCACTACCGGTGTACCACAAGGCTCTAACCTTGGTCCCTTCCTCTTTAACATTTTCACCAACACCCTCAATGCTTCCACATAACAGGGCACCCTAATACAATTCGCAGATTATTCTACTCTCATTTGCACATCTGACAACATGGTACAACTCCAACGTATTAGTCAGGAAGCTTTAACAGCCACTGAAACATGGCTTCTTAACTCACAGCTCATACTCAACCCAAAGAAGACCAAACTACTGCTTTTTTCCCCAAATCCCTCTGTCATGAAAAACAAAATTTAAAGTCCTCTCTCTTGAAAATACAACCACTGAAGTCACATAATAAACTATTTGGAGTGATAGTGGATGATAGTCTTACATTTGACCTGCATATACAAAATTTCATAAGAAAAACTTAGCAAAACTAGGGATTCTTTACAGAGCCAAAAAGTTTCTCAATGATGCAACTAAAGCAACACTTACCACTACTTATCTCCTTCCACTCTTCTTTATGGTGCTCTCATCCTTACTAACCTCCAGGCTTCACAAAAATTAAAACTTGAACAGTGCTATAGCAAAATTGCTAAATTTGCAGCAAATACCCCTTTTAGAACCAACCACTGTATAACACCGAAAAGCCTAAATTGGTTAGAACTACCACATCAATTAACATATACACAACTTCTTGTCACCTATAAAATTATCCAGCATCCATCTGCCTGTCCAGCACTAAAAAACATTCTACACAGCTATGTTCTTAGTCAGTCATTGTAATCCAGTGACTAAAAACTCCTGGCAGTTTACAAGCCTAGAAAATCTGCTAGTCATTTTCTGTACTCAAAGAAGGTTGCTAAGGCCTGGAATTCCTTACCTGTATCCATTAGGTCTATACCCTCCCTCCCACCTTTCATAACCACTCCGAAAGACTTCCTAGCTAAAATCTGGGTCTGTTCTTACTCAAATCCAGGATAAATTATATCCCTAAATGTGAACAAGTATCATTTCATTCCTTATACCTGATTACTCTCCCTTCTTCACTTACTTCCTTACTAGTATGTAATTCTCTTCCCTGACTTTCTCTCTAAATATACAATGTCTGTTTTTCCCTCACATCATATTGCATTTCCTATTTGTATTAGACTAACTTACCTTTACTTTCTCTATAAACTGTCTAAAGTTTCTCTAAATATTAAATGATTGTCATATACCTTGTATCGATTTTTAACCAGTATTTTTATAATATGTCTAATTTGTTAATAGTATTTAAACTGCAAATGTTTTTGTTTTATTTTTGAAGATTATAAAATTATTGTTGTTAAAATGTTTTGTAATAATTCTGAGCTTTTCTCCCTGGACCTCTACTGAAAATAGGCTTTTACACAGTTGGAGTTTTCCCAGTAATCAAATGTCAATAAGTAAATAAATATATTAAACACAATGAATACAGTACCCCAGAAGTCAAGTATTTCAAATGCTTAGTATCATCCTATTCTGTGATGTTGTTGTGTCTTTCGGCTTTTCCCGGTTAGGGGTTGCCACAGCGGAACTCCGGTCCGCTAATGATTGGCAGTTGATTTTTATGTGCCGAGTTGCCATGCTGTCTACACATCATGCCTTGAATTGGTCAAGGCATTTGACACCATTCCCCATGCTAGCATAGCTATAAAACATAATGCATTACAAATATATCCCTATGTAGTAAGATGGATAGAAAATTGTCTAAAAGAATCATACAGTGAGAGTAGCAGGTGCCTATCAGAGAGTATGAACGTGACTAGTGGTGTCCCACAGGGGTCAGTGCTGGAACATCTTTTTTTTTTTTCAGCATTTACATTTCTGATCTCCAAAACCAATACCTCTGGCTAACCAAGACACCTGTAAACTAGGAGTCACTTTCAAGACTCCCCTCTGATGCTGTAGTCAGCAAGATCTTACACTTGTAATACCTGGTGTACTAATAATGTTCTCATATTAAATACTAAAAAGTTCGTTTTTTTGTCACATTTGGTAAACAACCCCTCCCCCAAGCATACAACATAGACAGCACTCCACTACAAAATAAGAACACTGTCAAAGACCTTGGAACTTGGGTTGGTAACTCCATCTTGTTTTGTCATCATGTAATAGCAGTAATTAGAAAGTCCTTCCACTTAGTTCAGCTGTTTTCCAAAGGAGTATAATCCAGATGTAAAAAAGGCATTGTTTCATTATATTTAGCAGTGATTAGGCCAAGTATTAAGTACAATACCCTCTTTGAGGTGTACCTTACTAGGCATATCAAACAACTAGAGAAAATGCAGAGGTTTCTAACTAAGAATATCACTAGCTAAAAACCCTAAACTACCAGAAAAGACTGGAAGCACTGTCTCTTTATTTGGAGTCTTATAGACTTCTTAGGGGATATTTATGCTTTGCCTCTGTGCTATTAGGGACTAAGTGATCCTGTATCTCTTAGAACTCCACATATCAAATAGTTCCACAAATACCAGAATCAGGGTTCTAAGTTTTCATCAGCAAATAAGTAAAATACTATGGTTAAAAAGTTCCTTATGCAGTGCCCCCCTCCCCCCACCACCGTCTCTGGACTAGACTGCTGTAGTAAACAGGGAAGAAGACAGGGAGATTGAAGTTTGGCTTAATTTAAACCCTGAGACTACTTTAGGTATAAAAAGGGTTACTTATCAAAAAAAAATCTGCTCCTTGTGAAAAATGAGTTAGGGCTGACTCACCATTACAGCTTGTAGCCAGCAAAAGTCAGAGCAGTGAGTAAAACAGTCCTCCGTGTTATGAACCTCAGTTTAGCCTGGTGAGCTGGTTCAAAAACAAAAAGAGTAAGCTTTTCAAGCACAAAATTAAGGTCTCAAAGAGGAGCTACTTGCTTTTTAGGTGGACAGATATGCAGCACATCTTTAAAAAAACTGTTTAACTTGAGGATGGTTAGAAAAGGAGGGAGCTAAGGGCAGACAAGCAGAAATGGCCTAGAAATGAACCTAGGCAGTAAAATAAGAAAAGCTAGTAGTACAAAAAAAATCAAGAAAAAGGGCAGCCTGGCCTGAAGAGGGTCCTGGACCTTGGAATGGCAGCAAACAGAAAACCTTTTCCATGTTCACAGATATGATTTTCTAGTAGTGTTTTGCTTTTAGCTTCTTTAGTCAGAAGAAATGAATCTAAAGGCACCAATAATCTATCCTCCAACAGTTAGCTGAAGAGCTCTTAGGAAGAGGTCTATCAAATAATCCCTATCTTAAGAGAACAAAACCTGTCTGTGGGTAAGCCTGTGGTAAATGCTCTTGGCCAGGCTGAAAAGAAGGCAGAACTACTGTTTTCTTGTCCAAAAGGAAGTCACCACCACTGTTTTTGGGAAGTCCTTCTGGATATTCAGGAAAAACTCTGGCTATCAGTGGAAGGGTTGGAAAAACATATAGGGATATTCTGATCCCTTGGAGATGAAAAGCATCTACCTTTCAGAACTGGAGCAGAATTTGTTCAGTTATCTCTTCTGAGAGGAGGAAAACAGAGTTGTTTGAGACTTTTCTCACAGTTGGATTAATTCTTGGGAAACCCCAGGATGAAGTTTCCAGTCATGAGGGTCTGTTCTAGTTCTGCTTAGCTTTTCTGCAACTAAGTTTTGCTGACAGAATGTATGAAACCTGCAGAGTCAAACTAATTTGGCATCTCCCAGTCTTTCATAGCAAGTCTGTAAAGAAGGTACATTCTGGTACTCACTTGCTTGTTTATATACGACACCACTGTGGTCTGGTATGTATAAACTAGCAGTGGTTCAGAGGACCAGATATGATTTAAGGCTTTCAGAGATCTGATAACTGTCAACAGTTCCCTGACATTTAATGTGTTTCTATTTGTTGTGAGCTTGCAGTTTCACCCCTATGGAAACAGTTCCTTATTTCAGGTCTGATGCATCTGTAGTGACAGACTAGATAGAAGTCAATAAAATCCAGAATGTGGATGTGAAAAGATAAAGGGTATGCAGAGTGCAGAGTGAAGACTGACCTGAGGTACCTTTGGATTTAACTCTTGTGGAGTTTGGCCAGGAGAAGCATGAAAGTCTTAATGCCATGTACTGCTAATTCCTGAGAAATTCCCTTGCAGATAACTGTCTTTGGTTGGAAAAAATTCAGGCAGAATTGTTGAATCATCTCTACATTGTCTGGAGAAAAAAAGCACTTCCCAGGGCAAAATCTAGCATACTTCCAAAAAATACAATTCTGAGAAAAGGTGAGAGAAGATTTTTCAAAGTTGCTTTGAAATGTTATACTGAGTAGAAGATACAACTGTTTGTAAAGACTCTTGACAGATAAAAAAAAGAGTCTGTAAAAATCCCATCCTGCCATAGATACACCAAACTCCATAATAAGCTTTCCAAACTACTATTACATCTAGCTGTCCAACTAACCCACTGTGGGGATATGCACCCTAATCCAGGTCCCACCCTCCAAAACAATGTTTCACATAGCTCTATCCCTTTCTCTCCTGATCGCTTTCAAAAAAGGCACAAATCTTCCCTTCTCCTCCTAAATATAAATGAAAGGGATACAGCATTCTACATAAAGGGTAATCAAGAGAGGAGGAAGTGTAGCAATCCTATTTAAAAATCATCTATCACTTGATCTCTTAGATGTAAAACTCCCTGACTTAAGAAATGCAGAAATAGTACTCGACAAATTAAAGATCAACCCCAATAAAAGCATAAACATCCTAGGTGGATACATACCACCAAGAAATAATATTCCCACACTCAAAGGCATACTATACTGGGCCTATAATTCCCTCCCCCAAGAAACAATCTTCTTAGGTGATTTCATCATTAACTGGCTGACCTGCTCCTCTTCAAATCCAACATTCCATATTAACCTACATTGGTTTACCCAATTAATCACATTAACTAGGACCAATAAAACTTCCAGCAGATAATTCATATTAGACTGGACCTTATTCAACACCCCAACACAAATGTCCCACTCAGGTTGTCTCCCTGACAGCCTACGTAACCACCAGCCAACCTTTCTCCTTCAATCTAAAACCCATCAGATCAACCAAGCCACCTACCATCTAATCAGAGATAAAAAAAATTCAACGCCAACAACTTCATTTCCTCCCTAAAAAGCTGCAATTGGGAAACTCTCAGACAGCTACCCTTAGATGAAGCAGTTAACTCCTTTAACTCTGCTTTCTTAAACATCCTCAACCACCATGCACCACTCAGAACTATCAGAGTTAAATCAAACTATGCATCCTACCTAAGTAAAGAATGTAGAGCTCCACTTAAGGCCTGAGATAAAGCCTGGGAACAGTTTCATAAAAGCAGATACCACAAAACAAAACAAATATTCCTCAAATTAAGTAACAAAGCCAAAAAAAATAGTGAAATGGGATAAACCAACTACTACTGAAATATTCAAATAAAACACCAAAACAATCCACAAAATTTCTGGGCTGCAGTTAACAACATACTACACCTAGGCAAATCAGTTACTCCCACTCATACAACTCCCAACAACACAGACAGTGTAGCAACCAAGTTTAGTACTTACTTTACAGAATCAATTCAAGCCGTCTCAAAGTCTCAGTCCACTATCAACGACTCCACTCCCGTCACAAACAAAAATAACACCTTCACACAGACCTCCACCAGTGTCTGTAAACACAATCAAAAAACTCCTCAAAAGGCTTAAACCAGCTACCTTAGCAGCAGACAACAACCCTGCTGAATTCCTACAAATTGCAGCAGAAGGAATAGCCTACCCAGTAACCATTCTCATAAGCAGATCAATCACTGAGAGCCTGATCCTTATTATTTGGAAAATCTCACACATTCTACCCCTACACAAAGGTGGTAACTCCACTGAGTTAACTAACAAACTACCGCCCCATTGCCATCTTATCTCCCCTGTCTAAAATTCTCGAAAGAGTCATCCATACCCAATTCATGGATTACCTTCTCAAAGAAAAATTGCAAACAAATACACAGCATGGCTTTTGCCACTCCCACAGCAGCACCACCACAGCCCTGATATTCTTTACCTATACAGTCAACCATTATAGGAATAATGGGCAATTTGTATCTGTCATATTCCTAGACCTGTCCAAGGCCTCCAATGTGATTAATCACCTAAAATTAATCAATGTCCTCTTCACCCTAAACCTCTGTACCTCATCCATCTTCTGGTTCCAAAATTAGCTTGCAGGGATCAACAGGCCATCCTATGGCAGCAACAGTTTTCCCCCATTCTTCCAGTTAGCATATGAGTCCCCCAGGGTTCCATCCTGGGGCCTCTACTTTTCTCTGTCTTTACCAATCAACTCCACACCTCCACACCTCATGCCACCATAGTTCAATATGTTAATGATTCAACTCTAATATGCTCAGCCTCCTCTCTTGAAACACTCCACAGTTACACCCAGGAATCTTTCCTATTGGCTAAAAATTGGCTCACTAACTCCCACCTCTTCCTTAACCCAAACAAAACAAAACTTCTTCTCTTCCAGTAACCCCTCCAGACAAACCCCCCTTCCCACCTTTCAGCATCTTATCCAAAAATAAAGCCATCATTCCCCCTACAACCCACACCAAACTGCTAGGTGTAGAAATTGAGAATAATTTGAAGTTTGATATAAATACTGCCCAAACCATTAAAAAGTCCACAAAAAACTTGGTCTCCTCTACAGAACAATAAATTCCTAACCAATAACACAATATTCACTGTTGCCCAAACACACCTCCTGTGTACTCTTTTATATGCCTCCCCAGTACTTACAAACCTCCGTAAAACTGACCTTGCCAAACTGGAATCTTGCTACAATAAGATAGCCAAATTTGCAACTGGTGCTTCATACAGATCCCATCACTGCACATCACTTAGACAACTAACTGGCTTGAACTTCCCCAACTACTACACTTTAATCAACTTACATTTGCTCACAAAATCATCCATCATCCCAATAAAACTCCTGCTCTCCATAGCCACTTACAGCCATACAACTCCCCTAGATACCTCCCCTCTTCCAACAAATCCTTCGTACATGTCTCCAAAGTAAACAACGCAGCCGGTGAATCACTGTTTTCACACTACATTTCCAATTATGGAATAAACTTCCAATCTCTCTTACTTCCAACTGCTCAATCCCACAATTCAAAAAGCTACTAAAAACAGATCTTTCAAACTCCTGACTCTGTCCCTGTAACCCTACAGGATAGCCTAATTCCCTGCCTTGGAAACTAGCAACCACTCATCAATGTGTTCACTATGCCTCTGAAGCTGGAACTTCCTTCTGTATTATATTCCAATAGAGCTATCTCTCCTTTGCTATGATTTGTATATTTTCTCTATCACCAACTGGCTTGTTTACATCACAGATCCAAATCATATTGAATTACTATAACCACAAAGTATTCCAGAATATGTACTTGTAATCAGGTCTATATTACAACGTCGAACTAAAACAAGTTTGAGCATTGTAATATCGAACCCTAAAGTCCGAAAGTTGAAAACAGCGAAGCGATGGCACATCGACTTTATTCCAAGGGAAAAAAATAGGTGGGCCGTTTTCGGGGCTTTGCTATTTCTTCCACTGTGGTGCAATCTCAGATTGGTATATTTAAGTAGGGGGTGGTGTGGGGGGCACAACCCCTCACTTTAGTTTAAGTTTAAGGTTAAGTTTTTTTTTTTGTCACAGAACAGCAATTTTTTTTCCCTGGGAAAAAATCGCTGTTCTGTATTTTTGGTTTTGTTGGTTTTCGGACTTTAGGGTTCGATATTACAACAATCGAACTTTTGGTAGTTTGATGTTGTGATATATACCCCTTGTAATCCATGACATGTCTGCTGCAAACTACTATAAACTTCTTCATGTAATGCATTTTTTCTCTCTTTTGTATTGCTTTGTATTCTTCTTTATAATTTTGTATTGGTTCATATTGTTGTACTTTATTGTTTGATTTATTAAGCAAAAGTGGAGGTTTTCTCCCCGGGCCTCCTCTGAAAAAGGACCTGTGTCCAGTTGGACTTTCTCATAAACAAATGTAAAATAAATAAAATAATAAATAAACACAATTGTCCAAATATGGAAAATGCGAATGCCTTGAAATCTGCAAAAGTAATTACTGGAATACTCTTAGAGCATGGAGAATCTGAACTGCTTTCATATGGGAATGTGATGATGTGTCCTTTAAGAATAGCTTTACCAGGAAAGCTAGATAAGGGGGGACAGCTAAAAGGGACTCTAGAGAAATTATTTTGACGTTTGGAATTTTGACAAGAAAGTTCAGAAAAGAAAGGTGCACCACAAGCCTCCAGGATCCTTCTTTGTTTGGTACCAGGAAAAAAAATCCTTGAATAAAAGCCTTTCCTATCTGACAGGGAGGCACTGGTTCTATTATTTCATGTGCATGCATTTGATGCTGAACGGTAGGAAACAAGGAGACTTGGTTCACTGGGCAAATGGTAATCCCACGGAAAGGAGGTAGGTATTCCCATTGCCAAGTGTATCTCTGCTGAATTACATTTAAAACCCATTTGTGTGTCACAGTATGGTTCCCCAAGGGAAGATGATGCCTGACTTAAAGAGATGGAGATGTTGTCAAGGTGGGGGTGAGGGTGAGGTTGCCTGAACAGGCAAATAGTCATGTTGACTGGGAAGACTGTACCTGATTTTTAGAGGCTTTTTTTCTTTTTGAAGCTTCCGTGCTATTACTTTTTAAATTCTTGTTTGATGGCACCTTGCTGCATAAAGTGCTTATTGAAAAAGGGAGCTGAGAAGGAAGGGTAATACTACTGCTTTAAAAAGGAGGATTGAAAAATATTAGTCACCCCTTGAAACTGCTTTCCCTTTTCATCACAGTTCTTGAGCACCTGAGTTGCAGAAGGGCTGAACAGAATTTCCTTGTCCAAATGAGAATTTAAAATGCCAATTTTAACATCTTCAGGAATGTTTTGAAAATGTGGCCAAGCCAATCTTCTCATTACTGGCCCAGAAATAGCTGTGGAGAAGAATCAGCCGCATTATAAGCACAGTTTAAAACATGTTAGTAACACAAGGGGAGGATGTTAAAGAGGCATTCAAAGATTTTGTTTTTTACTTCAGAAGATTGAAGATTACTGTCTGTCTATTTTCAAAAGATAAAAGTAAAAGCTTTAACATATGGGCTTCACAGTTTAAAATTTGAAAAGATAACATAGCAGAAGAATGTACTTTCTTCTCAAACTTGTCAAAAGCTTTCCCATTCATTATCAAAAGGAATAGGGTTAGCAGTAGTATTCTGTTTAGCAGAAGCTGTTTTAGAGAAATTACTGCTGAATCTGCCTTAAAGCTGGAAAACAAATACCTACGAGTCTGACGAACCATGCAATAACCTCTGAATTCCATGGAGTAGGAGGATGACTGTCATGCATGACCATTCCCCATTCGGGTATTATTGATAAGCTCACCAGCCTGGGCATAAACCCTTATGTCACAAGATGGATCACAAACTGGCTCTCAGACAGATCCCATAAAGTAAGAGTAGCGGGATCTATGTCCAAATCCAGACCAGTAACAAGTGGTGTGCCTCAGGCCTCTGTCCTGGGGCCCCTCCTGTTTGGCATATACTTTTCAGAAGTACAGGCAAACACGGAAGGGCTGTGGCTGACTAAGTTTGCAGACAACTGCAAACTGGGTGCTATAATAGAGTCTCTGGCCGACATGGAGATCCTCCAGAAGGGCCTAAATGAGACTGATGCAAGGTGTCAAAGCCATGGTCTCAAGCTAAATGCAAAAAAATGCGTAGTAATCCCCTTTGGAAAAAACAGAGTACCTGCAAACTACAACACAGGAAGTAATCCCCTGAAATCTGAAGAAGAAATAAGGGATCTAGGGACCCAAGTAGATAGCCAGCTTTCCTTTGATAACCATGTTGCCAAAGTGGTTAGAAAATCCTTCTATGTGACCCATCTGATCATGAAAGGGGTCACATCAAGATCTAAGGATGTAATGGTGCCCCTCTACTCTTTCCTCAACAGACCCATTATTGAGTACAATGCACCAATTGGAATGTACTTGGCTAGACATCTCCAGCAGCTGGAAAGACCACAGGGGTACCTAACCAAGAGAATTACTGGCCTCAAACAGTTGCCCTATGCAGCACAATTGAAAAAGCTAAGACTGTTCTCTGTTGCATACCGCTTTCTCAGAGGTGATCTCTGTCTAACGTACAGAGCCATGTCCAACCCAGAATTGTTGAACATGCTCCATCTTAGCAAAACCAAATCTACTTGAGCTACATGCTCTAGGGATATAAACCTCAACACAACAATGAATAGAACATGCTGGAGGGATAGATTCCCTTCACAGAGACTTCCCTTACTATGGAACAGGGTCCCGATCTACATAAGACAGAGCCCCTCACTATCACTCTTCAAGAGGAACCTTGATGAGTGGATGGGTAACAGAAAGTTCACACCGGGGTTCACACCAACAGCACTACAAGATAGGTGCCAAGGGTACTAGCTGCTAGTACAAGGGTCTAGGGAACTACTAAAGGGGCGGTGAATACTGCACAACGTGGCTGGGCTAATATATGCCTTCGGGCAGATAGCTTATTACCAACCTATGAACCTATGCATATTAGCAGCTGTCAGATAAACAGTATCTAAAGCAGGCAAAACAGGAGGAACAGCTGCAGATTTAGGCATTTCCAACTGTTAAAAAATCATGATGCATTTTCTTTGCAATAGGAATTTCATTCTGCTCCGACTGAAAAAAACTGTTTCCTGTCAGATAAAGCCTGAGAAAAAGAAAAATATTTTAGAGGAAATCTGAAACCATACTTTCTTCAAAATCAGAAATCTCAGATTAAGAAGAAATTCCTGAAGTACCATTGTCACCCTGCAATACCTGCTCTTCTGACTGACATTCCAAGTCAGAAAGAGAGGAAACTTTTCTGCTTTTCTTGCCTGAAACAGTAGTAGATAAGGGATAAGGCAGAAATGAGCTGCTTAGCAAATCCCAGCAAATCTAACCTGGCCATAGAAATAGAAACAGGGGAAGGCAAGATGTTCTCTCTATGTTTATCTTCCCTGGGAGCCTCTCTTGAAAATGACCTACTGCAATAGGCAAACTCATCCCAGATTCAGGGTCCCTATTTTGACTGAGTGAAGGACATTCACCTGCTCCTTCCCAGAAATCAACAGGGGTGGTTCTCCCTTGTCCTGCAAGAGTATCCCTACAATCATAGAGAATGCGGCTATCCTGCAGTCCTTTGTAACTCTAGGTCCAACACCAGAAGGACTGGGGAGGTGAGCAGTTTGAGGAACCAAGAGTGACCATAGCAGAGTCACCCTCCAGTGGCTGAGGCGCAACAGGAGTCAGACTCCCTAACAACTTTCTTTTTCTTGTGGGCAGGGATGGTAAAACCATGGCGACTGGTAACCGCTACAAAGGTAAACCGAAAATGAGATCTGAAAGGGGAGTAGCAGAACCTGGACAAGTCAGTAAAAGTAAAACAGAGAACAATTGTTAGAGAGGTAGATAAACCACTGATAATCTCCAAAACACAATTCTACACAACCTATAGAAAAATTCAGTCAAAAAAAGGATTTTATGCCCAAAATGTGCATGCAAGCATTTACATCCAAACTCCCTTAGAAATGAAATGGTAGTGTGTAAAAACATTCAGTTTCCTAGCAAACACAATATTTTAGTCAGAATAAAACACAAATTTCCCTCAGAAAATACATTTTAATGGAAGGTTGTCCCCAGTGGGCACTTATCTGCCTAACCTTGAAAGATCCCTATCTGACCAACATTTCTATGGTGCCTGACAATGGAGAAAACTTCTATCGGGGAGGTTGGTATGGCATAATGGATAAGGTCATTACCTGACAGATACAAGGTGCATTATTTGATTCTGACCTTTGAGTTTGGGGGGGGGGGGGTTGGCATAATGGTTAAGGTCTTCACCTCCTGACATTGGGTTATTGGCTAGGCTTAAAATGACCCATCAGGCCAGTTAGCCTAGTATTCACCTATGAACCTAAGGAGTTAAACTGTAGGCAAAAAGCTCTGACTGAATTGGTGTTTGTATTTATGTTGGAGCTCAATTTGAGTTCCTCAAAGTTAGAGAGCATGGAAGGTGTCCATAAGCTTTGAAAGCAGGACTGTCACTGGGGTAAGACCCAGATAACTTTGACTACTGCAACTGTGATCAAATGTTGAACATCTAAGCTTTCTTTATCCCTTGTTTTGTTTTTATCTGTTCCCTTATGCATATTTAAAATGTTTTGTTCCCTTGACTAAATTGACTTTTTTCCTTATTGTGGGTCTTTGGTTTTGATTATTGCTTCTTTTGCTGCTTTTTCCCTTAATTGCATAGACATTTGTATTATTCTTGTGTTTAATTATATTTTCAAAATTGCATATGTTTTCCAGGTCTTTGATATTAACTTAGAAGAGGTTATGGTCTTTTGCTTCCCTGAATTTATAATTTTTGTATTTGAAACAAAATGTTTATTGCTTTTTTTGACAGTCATTTTTATATAAACTATGTACATCCACATTATCTTCATTTATGCTTCCTGGGGTTTTCCTACTGTATTTGTGTGCCTTCCTGAAATATAGAACCCTCACTTGTAATATTTCCACATCAGTTGTATTTGCACTGGTTTTACCAATGTCTAGGTTGTATTTGCAAAGGTTCATTTGCAATCATTCTTTCTAACTGTTAAACAAAAGTGAAGAAATAAATTAATCCTCTGTATTTTTTTCTTTCTACCCGTCATCTGCTACCAGATCCTGTCCTCATTATGTGGGTCTACTGGACCTGCCTTAACTTTCCCCAGGCTCAACCTGACCTACATCCTAACCCAGTGAGGAGATCAAGGATGATGGTGCGGCATCATACTGCTATTAGGGAGTGACCCTAACTCCTTCCTCCTCATGACAGCTTTGGCATCTCCACTATTGCTGCCCTTTGGAGGTGCACAATTGCTTCCTTGCATGTGCAAGCTTATGACTAAGCAGCTCACCACTTATGTAGCACAGAGCTCTCCAGGCTCATGCAGCCTCCCACAACAGAAGGATTCAGTGAACATGGGACAATACTTATGTGGGGGGCTTCATCCCCACACCCATGTGGGGCACTGTACCCCACACATCCTACCACTAATTATGTATACCAAATCCAAGGTCGCACTAAATTGGGGAAAGCGGAGGTACTGTTAAAGCTAAGTTACCGTTAAGCTAGTAGTAGATCACGGTTCCTATTTGTTGGCCATCTGTGGTCATTCACTGACTTTATTTTCAAAGATATGCCTGTTCATTAAAAGTGCTGTTTGCTGAATAACGTTCGATGTACTGCCATTCGATTTAATATGTCATCGATGGCCAAACATAGACCCAACTTCATGCACTACAACGTGTTATGGTTGGGTCTCAAGGAACATAATCATCATTCAGTCTTGAGGTGAATTTCTTGACATCCATGTCTTCAACACACAATAGCATGGTTGTGATTGGAGACCTGATTATAAACCTCTACTTAGCAAATAGTAATACCGAAAAGGGACCTTTGTAGTCCAGGTTACTTGCTTGTAAAATGTAATGAAGTAAAGTAAAAGTAAATAAAAAATAAAGGTTTCACCTCTAGCCTATTAAGCAAAGGCTTTCTTCTGGTCACTTTTGGGAGGAATCTGAGAACGGAGGAAAGCTTCTTAGTCTTGATACATAATTACTGCACTGTAGTTTCACTGCTGTCTTTTAAGCTACACAGTGGCTGGATTTAGTGCCAAAGGAAGACTGTGTTGTATGTATGAGAATGAGCAGCTTGTCTGTTAGTTCCCTGATTATTGTGCAATACACTACTGCCTAGTAAGACCTTCCAACCTTCCTCCTGTGCCTGTAAGTAAATAATCCCATCTTCCGTACATCTGAACTGTCCAGATTTCCCCAGAATGTCCAGATTTTTGCCTCATATTTATTAAAGATTGAAGTCGGAAAATGACAGACATTTGAATTTCAGACTGCGCACCCTTCAGAAAATTCATGCCAACACAAAATCTGTTATTCTATCAACTTTCTAAGTTTGTAAGCGCAATATTTGCAAATTGTTTCTTGGGCATTTGTCCCCCCATTATTTATGGCTTTGTCCAGATTTCTTGCTCTGAAAAGTTGAGATGTATGCTTCCTTTAAGTTAAATGACAGTGAGTAGGAGAGCTATATGATCAAAATCCCAAGTAACATAACCTCTTAACTGTCCCTTTTTTGGAGGAATGTTCCTATTTTCAGGCCCTTACACAAGTTGTCCCTGTTTTTGGAAATACGCCCCGATTTTCAGGCATGATTTGCCCCTTCACACAATTGTCTGAATTCCCTTTATCACGTGTGATTTTTGAAGCTACCTAGTACACAATAAACCACACTACATGACCGGCATGCTAGTGATAACAATAATTTACAGAAAGAAAGCACACATCTTACCGCTACCTTTTTCTTAAGTAAAACTGTGTGACCTCTTGTGGTAGAAGTTTGCAATGCAGTTCATTAAATTCTATATATTTTACAGTCACCTGCTTATATTTTTCCATAATTTTTGTCACTCTGTGTTTTTAAATATGCTCTGAGTAGTATCCCACCCACATTCCTAGTGGAAGCAAGAAGAATTATGTACTATTTATGCACTTGTTATGCTAATTAGATGCCCAGATTTTTAGTGTACTTTTCAAGGCCCTTTGTTTCTATTTTTAATGTTTGCTTTTTGAGAGCTATGCGAGTAGTAATGGTAGGACTTATATGAACAAGTAGACATTTTCTCTTTTATGATGGCAGTATTGGTAGAAGGTTGAAAGGAATATTTTCTTAAACAGTCTGCATATTTTGGGGCTGTCCAAAACTAGCTAATCCTGGATACCTGCTTCCTGTGTGCTCTCAAAAGCATTTATATAGAACTGGTACATGAGCTAGAAGTGTTCTATCTCTAAATTCCTGAAATTCTCTGCAGTTTTTTTCTAACAAAAAAGGAAAACACATGTTCTACTTTGTTTCACAGTTCTAAAAATAACATGCATATTATTGAAAAATAGAAACATATGGAAGCTTATTTGGCAAAAGAGTTAAGCAGGGTCAAGTAGGGAAGAAGATGTAAAAGAAAACAGAAGGTACAGCATGTAAAAACAACATTTATGAGTAAGATGGGAATGGGATGGACAGCAAATAAGCCAGTAAACTTGCAGTCATATTTATTTCATTTCAAACACACAAAAAAGAAAATTAGTCTGCTCAGTTTTAGCAGCTGACATCCATACATACCTGCCCCACCTTTTTTTTATTTTCAGCTATCCCAAACATTCTTGAATGTATCAGAGAGTTTGTATGCAGTACCCATTTTAAAAGTTCACTACACATTAAATGCTTTTATCAACAATGCATTTTGATATTATTATTATAATATGATCAGTTTATTGCAAAATAATGACTGTAAGGAGAGATGACCTTATCTATTCAGACTGTTTTCCTCACACTACTTGGTGCTGACTTCTTACTCCCCACCTACCTGCTCCTAATCATGTTCTTCATAACTGCCATGCCTTGGTAGCCCTATGTTGTGATCCACAATAAGATCGGCTCAGTTTTTGGAGAGCCCAGAACAGGGGAGGGTCCAATGGCCTTTATGCAGGCTCCAAAAGATGCAAGCCATCATGCTACTCTAAGCGGTATGGACTAGGCTAAGAGCCATCATATTGCACTCTGTAATGGGCTTTTTATTTTTTTAGTTCCCCTTACTCATGTTCGGCTTACATCACTACTGGGGTGTGCAATGATATATTGAGGGAAACTGCCTCACCTCCATTGTGATATGTCCCTTAAATGCCCACCCCTCTAATGCAGCACCAGATTACCAGCATGGCAATGATCACAGCACAGTTGCCTTTGGGTAATTTCTCTAGATTTTTGGGTCAGTGTGCTTAGCATCTTACCTGTACCCTTTCTCCAGGCCAGCAGGCACAGTCTTTTTATTCTTCTTCATCCTCCCCACAAACTCCATCAGGCATTTGAGCTGCTACTTGAACTTGGGACACTTGGGAAATAGATAGGGCGTTATCCATTTATGCCAACAAAACAGGTATTTCCATACAGAGTTTGAGGTAAGACATCCACTATACACTATAAATTCTGAGAGAAATAGAGGAATTTGATGTAAGTGGGCATTAATATATTTTAAAAATGTTTTTATGGGTTCCTGTTGATTTGCCAAAGGTTGTTTGCCAAAGGTTGTTTCAGACTTGAAGTATGTTTACTCACTGAAAGTACTTTCATCAACAATGGAGTGACTCTGTCTATACAGTTATGGCCTCGTAGTTGGTATATATAAATTAAGCAAGTGGAAGGGTGTCCTCCCACAAAGGGGTGCAGATGGTCTCAATCCCCCTGTAAAAAATGGTACATGAAATGCTCACCAAAGTTCGTTTTGGTGTATATTTTTGAAATATTTTACATTCACCAAAATTGCTTTTGGAGAGTTGACATGAATCTACCTAAAGAAGCAGACTGGACCTCACTTTAACCATCTCATCCGAAGAACAGAACTCTGAAAATGTAACATCACCTGCAATACTACTGTACACTGTTAGTGTTAGATTAAAACTCCATGTGTCTGGTATGGAGATGGAGATATAACTATATCCTTCACCTTTTCTGGTATAACATCTAACTGCAAAACCTGTTGAATGATTGACATTGACATCAAAAGCTTTCAAACAGCACCTGTCCCATGAGATTTCATAGACATACAGCATTGACTCCATTCGTTTCCCTGTCTGCTTAAGTTTAGTCTACTGTATTGTGTGCTGTTTGTTACTTGGCATATGTTGACAGTGTTGTGGATGCCCCACTGGTGCAAAGGCAAAACATCCATCTGCACTATTGGTCTTTATGGATTATTTAACTGTCTTAGTGTCAATGGGCCAGTCTAGGTTGGCTAGGACTAACTGGCTGATAGTGCACTGTCCTATGACTGGGGACAGGTTCTGGGCAGTAGTCATGGTAAGTCTGAACTTCAGCATAATGCAAGAATAGATCAAGTAGTTGGTGCTAGGCTTTGTGTGTGTGTGTGTGCGTGTGTGTGTGTGTGTGTGTGTGTGTGTGTGTGTGTGTGTGTGTGTGTGTGTGTGTGTGTGTGTGTGTGTGTGTGTGTGTGTGTGTGTGTGTGTGTGTGTGTGTGTGTGTGTGTGTGTGTGTGTGTGTGTGTGTGTGTGTGTGTGTGTGTTTGTGTTTCTTTCAGTGGGTGCATGTGTACAGAATAGTGCAGGTTTTGACATATTAGTGCATGTCAAGAATCATTACTAGGAGTTTAAGAACAACTAAGGTACTGCTCATGGCATGAGGAATTAGGGATATCCAAACCAATCTTTTGCCAACAGAGGATCATAGGATCATAGGAGGTTACTATGCTATTGGCCCTGAGGCCCTTATAAGCCTAGCCAAGAGTTTAACCCATATTTAGACCAGTCAGCACACAAAAGCCCCTGTCCAGCAGGGACACAGTGGAGGGTGTATTTTCTGTTTCCCATCCAGTTATCCAGGTTGCGCTTAAAAAGAGATAATGAGGTACTCTGCTTGACGTAGGGAGGGAGTCTATTTTACAGAATGGGGAGTCTCTGGGACACTAATCTGTCCTGCCAACAAGTCCTATTGATATCACAAACCAGGTTGAGGTCGTGTGTACAGGTTACTTGAGGGGAGCTTGACTTGCAGATATGTAGCAGTCCCATCAAGGATGGATCTGAGATTGCTTTGTATGCCAGACAGAGTTCACCTCTGAGGATCCTGTATGAAACTGAGTAGAGGGACAGGGCTTTTAGCCTATCTGTGTAGGGTAGATGTTTGAGGCCCTGGATTCTCCTGGTGAGGAACCTCTGTGGTCTCTCCAGTTGTTGCATGTGCTTTGCGAGATACATGCTGAAGGGGGCATTGTACTCAATAATTGGCTTTATAAGGGAAGAATATAGGGATGTTATGACGTCTTTGTCTCTGGATGAGATACCCTTACTTATGAGGTTAGCCATTTAGAAAGCTTTCCATACAACGGAAGCAACATGGTGGCCAAAAATCAGGTTGCTATCAACCTGGGTGCCCAAATCCCTCACTACTGATTGTGTACTTAGGATTTTGTTATTAATGTGATAATATGTGGGGACGTCACTCTCCCCAAATGGGATGATGATGCATTTTTTGGCATTCAGTTTGAGGTCATGTTTCTGGCACCAGTCATTTTTTTGGGTGAGATCCTCTTGGAGAACATCCACATCACTTAGGGAATTGATGACCATACCCAGTTTACAGTCATCTGCAAACTTGGTCAGCCATAGCGCACTGGTTTTGGCCTGCACCTCAGAGAAGTATATCCAGAATAACAGAGGCCCCAAGACCAATCCCTGGGGTATGCCACTCATTACGGGTCTACTGCTTGAGGTGGCTTTCCCTATTTTGATTAGGTGGGTTCTATCAGTGAGGCAGTTTGCTACCAATTTGGCAACATGTGGATTGATGCGTAGTTGAGAGAGTTTATCTATTATGCCAAAGTGGAGAATAGTGGTGAAGGCTTTGGCCAGGTCAAGGTAGGCGATGTGCACCATCTTCCCCTCATCTAGGCCTTTGGTGACTGCCTCAAAGAAGTCGACAAGATTTAACAGACATGTCTTCCCCTTGACAAAGCCAAACTGTGTGGGGTTGAGTGTTTGGAGGCTGCCAATGTCCCTATTAATGATGTCCATGTTAATCTGTTCCAGAGCCTTGCAGATCAGGCTAGTTAGGCTGATAGGGCTATAATTTCCTGGATCGGTGGATGCTCTGCCTTTGTGTAAAGGGATGACAATAGCTGCCCTCCACTCAGCTGGGACAAAGCCAGTACTCAGGCTTTGGTTGAATAGGGTGCCTAATGGTGCTACAATTTTATACCTGTGTTCATGTAGGATGCAGCCTGGGATGTTATTGGGTCCCATAGAGTCTGCATTTTTTGCCCTTGAGAGGGCAGTGATGACTTGTTCCCTAGAGATAAGGTGTGGGGGACAGGTACTGGGGATTTCCTGATTTACTGATGGGGACAGAGGGGAGAAGTTTCCGCTGAATCTGTCAGCCAGTAGATTGGCTATATCTACAGCATTTGTGTATGTGGTGTCCTTGACCACCAGTTCTGAACAGATCTGGGTGCTTCCTTTCAGATTGTGGACATATGTGAAGAAGGCCTTATGATTGTCTCTAGTAGATGTGGCCAATTTGGACTCGAAGTTGGCTTTAGAGGATTTCACTCAGAGAGGATGAATGAGTTGAATGGGTGGTTTGTAGACCTGCAGTACCTCAGGTCAATGAGACAGAGGGTATAAAATATTAATGTAGAACAAGGCCTGCATAATACAAATGACTCTACTCACTAGCTTAAAGACTTACTTAGGTGCACCTATTATGTGAGAATGTTGTAAGTATCAAACCTTGGTTTGTAGAATACAGCTTGTTTATATCTTATTTGAACAGCAGTCTGTGTTAACAAATAAATGTAGAATATATTAATTAAAGTTGTTAAACAGTTTCCCCAGTCACTAAGGCAGAAGTACAAATCTAGAAATTATGTATTTTCCAGTACCATAAAATTAAGTAAAACCTAAAAAAAATGGCACTTTTTAAAACATGAGTACTGGAAACAGTTTCAGAGTAGTACTGTAGTAAAGTAAGCTTTTCTAAAATTTACTGAAAGGTAGGACTGTACAAACATAATTAACTCATTTTAAAATGTTTTGTAGGATAAACAGAACCACATAGAGCACACACCTCACTGGTCACTCATATGGTCAAATGTTGTTTTATTCATTATTGTCTAAATTCAGCATTCAGTTGTGATAACCTTTTATTATATTATGGTGAACTAAATGTTTTAGCATGTGCAGGTCACTTAATTTCTATAGAGCTAAAAAACATGATCACATTCATGTTGTGACCTGTTTGACTTAATGTTGTCAATTTGTCTTTTTGTAGATAACTGTCTTCAGCTGCATCAAGAGAAATGAAGGTATGTCATTATCATAAACAAAGCATTCTGTCTTCTATAACTGTGTTGCCACTGAACAAAACAGACATTTGTCAGTGCTGAATGTTGACTTGCAAAGCACTGGTGGAGTTGTGTTAGGTGGTAATAGGGGGATAGGAGGACAGTGTTGGGAGTAGGAAATGAGTTGAGAAATAATGCATCATTAATAGTAGCCATGTAGTCACAGTGAGTAAACCAAAATATTCATTGTACAAGCAAATTCACATGGTAGCCTTAAGAAATCCTGTCAGGAATGTATTTTACTGGTCCCTGAATTATCTGTAATTATATAATGAAAATAAAATGAAGTATAGATGTTAAGTTGTCAATCTCGCCTTCATTCTTGCTGGATGGGTTCGGAGCCGAGGCCAATACTAAAGCTCGAGAGCTATTTCCACCGACTCGAGGCTCCCCTATATCCCACAATGCTAGGCAGTAACTACTCAGATCTCGTTTGCCGCTTAGCTGCGAGGTGCTTTCTTCTACCGGCTCTGGCAGGTTAGTGAGTTTTTCTAGTTAGAAAATTAAAATATCTACCCCTATCCTTTTTATTTAGTCAAGTTTATAGTACAGGGTATCCTTTTAGTTTAAATCGGGTCTTCCCTCATTTTTATTCCCTTTTTATCCCCTTTTTAAGTTCTAGGCCTTTGGCCCACTTCCCTTTTTTCCCTTTGTCATTCAGTGTGATTGGGTTTTCCTTTTTGGTTAAAGGGTGTGTCTGTGTTTTGTGTCTGTGTCTTTTTTGTGTATACAGTCACTTTTTCTGATGTCGAAAGACTCCAAGGTCTCAGGCTTCAAGAAGTGTGACTCATGCTGTCAGAAAATGTCTCTGACAGACGGTCACACTTCTTGTGTATATTGCCTGGGACCTTTGCACCTGCAGGACTCCTGTGCTGTTTGACATGCATTCAGCCTGAGAGTCCTGCAGGAACGCAAAAATAAACTTATTCTTCGAGGCTTATTAAAGCCTGAAGGCCCCCCAACCCAGTCTGCATCGGGGAAGCCTTCAAAGACTTCCAGGCCATCAGCTCCAGCTTCAGAGCTGTCCACTGGGAGCATTAAGACTGCTTCGACATCGGCTCTGGCTGGAGTCGATGTTTCGAAGACTCAAACCGTTACCTTGGCTCCGGCCGGACCTGAGGGTGCTAAGACTCAGTCGGCTCCGATAGTTTTATCAGAGCCACCTTCTAAGAAGAGGTCGAGGTCCCCTTCCATCGGCTCCAGCCACTCGGCCCCGGGATCCCCTCTTCTGTCGGAGCGGAGCCACAGGTCCCATTCCTCTCAGTCCTCCAGGCTGTCCGACCATGACTTACAAAAGGTGGTGAGTAGACTTCTCAAGTCCGAGGCACTGGCCCAAATGCTGCATAGCCCTACTCAACAGTCAGTGGCTATTCCCATCCCTGCTTCTGTTCCTCCTCCGACTCCTTTGAGTTTGGAGCCGGGGCTCATCGGAGCCATGGCTGTCGGTGCGTTGGAGCCGATACCCTCCCTTTCGGCTCTGTTGTCTGCTCCGATTTCCTCTTTGGAGGGATCTCAGTGTCGGGCTTCCCTCTTCGGCTCCAAGGGGGCGAGTGGCATCAGACCCTTGTCCGACCCCGTTCTCCCTCTTGGAGCATTGGCATTGGTGAGTTCGGCTCCGACATCGGCCTCGGAGCCGTCCCTGTTGGTGCCGGGGGGGTCCTTGTCTCCTCGGAGTGGGGACCTTCGGCCCTGGCTGATCGGGGCACCTTCGAGGTCATGCGGAGCGTGCTAGACCCCGTGTCTACCCCACAGTCGGCTCCATCAGCTCCTCCCTCTTCAGTGCCTGCGGTGGTTTCTACCCACCCCCTCGTACCAGACCATAGAGAGCCAGCCCCTCAGGTTTCCCCAGGTTTCCTCTTCTTCCGAGGCTTCTCCTGATCTGGCAGGGGAACCCCCTCGGAAGAGACAGTGCAAGAGGAAGCACATTGACTCCCCTGAGTCTATCACCTCGGACACCGACTTGGAGGAATCTGAAGGTTCCCCTCGGTCCCCCTGTGAGGATGTCTCTTTTGCTGACGTCCTTGAAATCCTTAAACAGAGGGGGAACTGGCCCGCCCTTAACCCTTCAGAGGACGAGTCGGTCTACCTTGAGGCGTTTGGCTCTCGCCCTTACACCTCCTGGGTGTCTCCTCCCTTTGACCCCCTCATGTAAGTGGTGGCAAGGAAGGCGTGGACAGCCCCTGATTCGGTGGAACCTACCCCAAGGAGGCCATCAAAATTTATTACAGCCCCGAAAGAGAAACAGTTCTTATCTAAAGGTGTCTCTGTTGATGCCATGGTGGTGGCTGCAGTCACTAAGAAGGAATTAGCCGATCCTTCGGTACCTGTCCATCCTCCTAATAAGGAGTCTAGGACCATGGACAGGTACGGTAAGCGGATGTTTTCCTCAGCGACCTTTACCATGCGGTCGCTGAACTACTTGTGTCACTTCACCCGTCTCCAGAGAGATTTACTCAAGGATATGGGTGATGCTATGCAGGATCCAACAGCTGAGGGGTTCCAAGACAAAATGAACTCCCAGTTGGCAACCCTGAATTCGATTGTCAACTCCTCCATGTGGCTTATCTCATATGCGGCCAATGGGGCAAGTAGGGCCGCAGGCACAGGTGTAGCTTTACGACGCCATGCCTGGATGTGGCTTTGCAATTTTGCAGACCCTTTCAAGGTGTCCTTCACCAATTCCCCCTTTGATGGCTCAACGTTGTTTGGACCTCAGGTGAAGGATACATTGACTAGGTGTGAGCAGGAAGGTAAGACTCTCTCTGCCGTGGGAGTCCATTTTTCTACCCCTTCCAGACCTTATCCCAAAGGTCAGGGGGGGGGGAATGTGGTTCTGCAAACCACAAGGAGTCTCATCTGACGCACAAAGTCGATTCCCCTCTAGAGGCAGAGGGGGGAACAACAATAGACGCCGCCCTAGGGGCAGAGGTGGTCCGCAAAACCAGGGTAGCAGAGAGACTTTCTCTGATAAACCCTTTCAGCATCCCTGAGGAGCTGCCCGGCTGTCCACCTTCAGGGGCAGTCGGGAGAAGATTATCACTGTACCCTGAAGCCTGGCTTTCCCTCACTCAAGACAAATGGGTACAGTCAATTATATCCGAGGGTTACAAAATCCCCTTTATTCACATCCCATTCCAACCCAAAGGATCCCTTCCAGACGTTCCACCCAGTCTAAGGGAACAAGCAGCGTTAGAAATATCAAAGCTGCTGTCAAAAAGAGCTATCCAGCCAGTCCCAGCAGACCAGCAAGGATCCGGAATCTACTCCAAATTCCTTTTGGTACAAGAAAAGACAGGGGACTGGAGACCAATATTGGATCTCAGCAAGCTAAACAAGTATGTGAAGAAAACAAAATTCCGGATGGTCATGCTACAGTCCATTCTACCCTTCTTGGGTCAGGACAATTGGATGTGTTCAATAGACCTTCAGGATGCATACTACCATATCAAAATGCACAGATGCTCCAGGAGGTTTCTCCGCTTCAGGCTGGGAGCCAGTCACTACCAGTTCAGAGCCCTGCCCTTTGGTCTCACTACAGCCCCCCGAATGTTCACCAAATGTATGGCAGTGGTCGCGGCTCACTTGAGACGTCAAGTATTCCAGGTGTTTCCATATTTGGACGACTGACTCCTTACCGCCACCACCAGGCGTCAGCTTCTTCTATCCAGAGACTTCACCATTCAAACTTGCCAAGCTCTAGGCATTTCAGTAAATTTCAAAAAATCTGCCTTGTCGTCTTGTCAGTCTATTACCTTTATAGGTGCCACCTTAGACACAGTTCATCTTTCCGCCAGACTGACAGAGCAAAGAGTATCAGATATCAGCAAACACGTTTACCTTCTGCTTCAATGCAACAAGATCAAAGCCAGGGTAGTCTTGAAGGTATTAGGACTCATGGCAGCTACCATTACACTTCTTCCCTTAGCTCGTTTTCACATGCGGATCCTCCAGTGGATGCTGTTTTCTCAATGGTCCTTCCAACAGCTCCCAATGTCTCACATCATTCTGCTAACCCAATCATGCAAGAATCACCTGTCTTGGTGGATGACATCACCTCAAGTTCTTCAGGGCAGACCCTTCATCCCTCCCCCCCCCAATCGCCACGGTGACAACGGACGCCTCCCTGATCAGGTGGGGGGGCATTATCAGGGCAGGACAGTCCAGGGCACGTGGCAATCTTTCAAGTGCCACTTGCACATAAATGTCTTAGAGATGAGAGCAGTGCTTTTAGCATTGCAAGCCCTTCAGTACTCTCTTCCCACAGGGACTATTGCAATTCAGACGGACAACATGTCCGTAGTGTGGTACATCAACAAACAGGGTGGAACCAAGTCCTATCCCTTATGTTGAGAGGCACTCAGACTTTGGCAGTGGGCGATTTCTTTTCAGCGGTTTCTGATAGCAACGCACATTCCCGGGAAATCCAACGTGATTGCGGACAAGATTAGCAGGGCTATTCTCATGCCTCACGAGTGGTCTCTAAAAAAATCAGTGCTGAAAGAAATCTTTCAAAGATGGGGCCGGCCTTGCTGCGATCTTTTTGCTACTCCCCAAAACAGCAAGTGTCACGATTTCTTCACCCTCTTCCCTCTACCAGGCCAACCCACCAGAGACGTTCTAGTCCACGATTGGCCTCGGGGACTTCTGTATGCTTTCCCCCCTTTTCCACTGATCTCTCAATTAATTCAGAAAGCTATCGCCTTGAGAGTCACTATGATCCTCATTGCCCCTTACTGGCCTCGACAGATATGGTTTCCGTTCCTGCATCATTACCTCTTGGAGCAGCCTTGGCATCTGGACCCAGTGCCAGATCTTTTGACCCACCAGTCGGGCCAGCTGCACCACTCCCTTCAATCTCTCAACCTCACAGAGTTGTTTATCTGATTCCTGCCCTAGCCAGGCTTCCTTTAATTTCTCATTCGGTCCGTAACATCCTGATAGCCTCTCACAATTCTTCTACCAGAAGGATTTACAATAGTAAGTGGAAACGTTTTTCCTTCTGGGCAGCATCAAAAAATATAGACCCCTTCACCGCACCTATCCAGTCTATCCTAGACTTCCTTGCAGAGCTCTTTCATTTGGGCTCTTCCTCTTCTACCATTAGAGTACAACTAGCTGCTATATCTAACTTTCATGTAGGTGTCTCGGACTCCAGTATCATGTCCAATAAACTTTGCAAAGCCTTTCTAAGAGGTGTCTTTTTGCTCAAGCCCCCAATCAAAGATCCCCCACCCCAGTGGGACTTGAATTTGGTCCTAGCGTCCTTGATTCTCCCCCCCCTTCGAACCTGCGGCTTCATGCCCTCTCAAGTTGCTCTCATGGAAAACACTTTTTCTAGTAGCCATAACATCAGCTAGAAGGGTATCTGAACTTCATGCTCTTTGCAGTCGTCCTCCTTACTTAGTTTTCCATAAAGACAGGGTGTCCCTCTGGATTAATCCATCCTTCTTGCCTAAGGTTTCCTCTGAGGCAAATCTAAACCAGACTATCGATCTCCCTGTCTTCTTCCCTGATTATTCCAACAGGTCTGAACAAAAGTTACATTTTCTAGATGTTCATCGCCAACTTCGATATTATTTAGACAGGACTAAACAGTTCAGGAAATCTGACCAGCTCTTCCTGTCTTATGTGGAAGGGTAAATGGGCCTTCCAGTTTCTAAAGTGTCCCTTTCAAGATGGCTTACCTCTATAATTACCTTCATCTATGAAATCAGACATCAAAAGCTGCCTTCAAGACCTAGAGCTCATTCAACCAGGGCATTAGCTGCATCTGTAGCTTTTCAGCACAGGCTACCAATAGATTCCATTTGTGCAGCAGCTACATGGGCTTCACCTCATACCTTTATCTCGCATTACAAATTGGATATGGCCTCCAGAAACCATACCAACTTTGGTTCCACTGTTCTCAAGAGTCTGTTCCGATAAGCCACCCGGGGTAAGGTGCTAGGGACGCGGTCCCATCCAGCAAGAATGAAGGCGAGATTGACAACTTAACATTGAGAAGTTATGTACCTACCATAACGTTCTATGTTAGTTGTCTTCTTCTCGCCTTCTTTCTTGCGTCCCACCCTCCTTTCCCCCAGCCTGGACAGACCGATAGGAATCTTTGGGATCTTCCATTGGGGCTTCCTTCCCACATGTTCTACCACCTCTATTCTCCCTTTTTCTGTTTGTGGTAGCTTACATACAGGTTTATATAGAGGTGTTTTTTTTCTCTCTTCTCCATACTATGGAGACTAGAACTGCTTGGTTTTAGCTATCAAACGAGATCTGAGTAGTTACCGCCTAGCATTGTGGGATATAGGGGAGCCTCGAGCCGGTGGAAATAGCTCTCGAGCTTTAGTATTGGCCGAGTCGGAGCCGAGGATCGGCTCTGAACCCATCCAGCAAGAAAGAAGGCGAGAAGAAGACAACTAATATGGAACGTTATGGTAGGTACATAACTTCTCATTTTGCCTGTATCTGGTTATTACTCACTATTATTAGTTTTTAGACGATAGTACTTCTCAAAGAACCAAAAGCACATTTCTATATATTTCTTCTCATCTTCATCTTTTCATCGACTGCATTTGTTCAGCGGAATTAATATATGATGCAGATGTTAAGGTTTTTTGTGGTACTGTATCATCTGCATGATAAATGTGCACCAAATTATATTTGTAATCATGTAAATAATGTAAAATACTTCTCATAGCTGTACATGGAGTGCAGAGCAATAACACATGAGCTGCTATAGATTCATTGTGCAGGAATTGCATCAAATTATATTTACAGGTATGTAAAATAAAATTAATTGATAATTTTGCTTGTATTTGGCTGATACTTCTCATTGTCGGATATCATAAAATAGCTCTTATCATATATTGAATGCTGTGCTTCTGTATATTGATTCTCATTAAGTGATACAACTAATTGCATTTGCAATCATGCAAAATAAAATGCAATAATTTATTTTGCCTATATTTTGCTATTACTTCTCATTACTGGGTATCCCAGAAAAAAAACATGTCCTGCATGATATTTCATGGCTTTGCAGGTGGAAATTGTAGAGACAGAACAATCCTACTTCAGGAGGAAAAATATGTATTTTTATGATGCCAAGGACGTGAAATAAGCCAATCACTTAATGACTGGCTCACTGTCACGCAAAGAGGAACTATTTGGGCAAGGACAGCAATCTAGAAAATACAGGTAAATAGCATCATTATCCACTAGATAATCTGGAACTTATTATCATTTTACCCTTTTGCTGCTACTTTCTTCAGAAAAAGTAAATGTAGCAAAAAATCAGATTACATTCTGCCCATGCCAGTGAGTAAACAATACAGCTTTGTTCTGTGAATGCTGGTAAGCAAACCAAATGGTGTACAGTGCCTTTTGGAGGATGGGGTTAAAGATATTATAGTAAGGCAAAGCAAGGCAATTGTATAAATGAATGGCAGAGTAGTAGCAATATGTATATTTTATATTAGAGTTTTCTTGGATGTATGCCTTTTACCCACTCATTTTACATTACTGCATATTGAGATATGCAAGTTGAATTTTAATTTATATTTGTCTGTATGTATGAGGTTTTATGAACATATATTTTTTCAGCTGTTTCAGGAGTGAACAATGCTACCGTTTTGTTTGCATTTGCTTGCATGAATTTTCTCATTTTTTCCTTTCAACCCCCCTTTTACTCATCCGTTGTGTAGATTTTATTTATTTTGAAGTTTACATAGGTAACATGGTGATTTTTGTACATGGAAACAGAGTGATTTAATTATTTGTATTAGTGCAGGAATTTCTTAACTAATGTGCAGCAGATTAGATCATGCTTTGTAGTTGGTATAAGTAGTTGAACAATCTTGAACATTTAATAGGTTTTCCTAAAAAACAACTTGTATTAGTTGTGAAACCTTGTATCTAATATGTAGCAATTCAGAGCATGTATTGCAGTTTGTACAGACAGCTAAATGTCTCTGAATATTGCAACAGTGTTACTTAGTAATATGTTTCTTTAAGCTAGTTAATTTGTATCAGCTCAGGTCATGTGATTTCTCTAATACAGTGTACTGGCAGTTAAGTGATTTTAAATCAGGCAGTATGTTTTAGGTTTTGTATAAGGTCCGAAGAAGTGAGTATTTGCTCATGAAAGCGCTTATCTGTTTTATGTGAAATAAACTACTGGTTGCTGTTATTCTGGCTGTGTTTTGGACCATACTTTTTCTTGGATTTTTATTATATTATAGTAATAACCCATAGCTGGTTGTGGGTAATGCAGAATTTACCCACGGTTGGTGTGGTTTATTCACAAGGGCAAAGTCCAAGTGACCAAACAAAGCCAACTGTGTGTAAATCAGCATTAGCAGCATTTGCCACAGATGGCCTGCACCTGTCACCCCTGGGATTCTGGATACTGGCTAAGGCTCTTGCTGCCCCTATAGTGCCTTTTTTAGGCAAGGTTCAAATAACAAATTCACCACCATAATAGGAACAGGCAAGCAAAAACTGAGGGTAATGCTACTCAATGCTAGAAGTCTAAATCTCAAAATGCAATCACTCGAGGCACTCCTTAAAATGGAGAACATTGATATCTGTGCAGTGACTGAGACCTGGTTCAAGGCTCCAGAGAGCACCCCTGCACTAAAAGGCTATAACTCATACCACACGTTTTGGCCATGTAACCTGGACCGAAACACCAAAGGCGGAGATGTGTCCATATTCATTAAGGATATCCACACCTCCAGGCTAGTTGCTCAGCATAATGCATCCGAGGTTATCCAAGTGCAACTAACTCTGGGCAAAACTGCAATCCAAATTGTAGCTTGCTACAGATCCCCCACCATGCCCCAGGATTCCCACTCCTCTTTTCTTGATGTACTGGAAAATATTAGGGTTCAACCAAACACCCTAATAATGGGCAACTTCAACTACCTCACCATTAACTGGGAAAACTACTTGTGTACCAACTCCTTAGCTCAACACTTTCTGGAATTCATAAACTCCAATGCCTTGGATCAACTTATCCACACCCCCACCAGGGGCAGCAATATCCTAGACCTAGTACTTACCAACATGAGTGACCGGTGTTCCACACCTGAAGTCAACTCCTCGTTGGTCCGATCCGACCATAAGCTAATCACCCTTGATATCCACATCCCACCCCCAACCCCCATTAAGGAAACCATGGTAAAAAATTTCTCCAAAGCCAACTTCATGCTTCTTAAGACAGAAGTGGTGAACTTCATGACACCCATGCAGATGGACAATACAGTTACAACTGCTGAATCCTACACAAATGCACTCTATAAGCACTTACACGAGTGCATGGATCATGCTATCCCAAACAGAACCAAGACGCTATCCTCCAAAAAAAGAAAGCCAATCTGGTGGTCCCCTGCCAAAAACAAACTGTACAACAGAAGGAAGAAACTGTTGCAAAAGAGAGAAAAATCCCATGAGTGGAGGAGCTCCCTGGTCAGCCTCAGTAAGAAGCTGAGATCCCTTATAAGATCCTTCAAAGCTAGCTACAAAAACAAAATTGCCACTAATTCTAAGGACAACCACAAAGCATTCTATAGCTTTGTCAAGAATCTCGATGGCAACACTCAGATCTGCTCTGAGTTACAGCACAACGGCGCGAAAATTACAGAACCAACTGATATTGCCAACATCCTGGCAGATAGGTTCAGTGCTAACTTTACCCCCCCCCCCCACCACCCCCTAAAGGGCCCATATCTATATAGGACGAATGCAGAGTCCCTGAAATCACACCTAAAAGCTGCACTCCCTAAAGCCAAAAACACAGCATCCATGGGACCGGACAACATCCCAGGCTGTGTTTTGCATGAACTTCAGAATGAATTGGCTCCCCACTTAAGCACCATGTTCAATAATAGCCTCACATCAGGCTTTGTTCCCACTGAATGGTGCACAGCAACAGTTATCCCACTCCACAAAGGGGGAGCCACCAATGATCCTGGGAACGATCGACCTATTAGCCTGATGAGCCGGGTCTGCAAGGCCATGGAATGTATCATCATGGAACTCATAAACAAAGGCATTGGTAACCTCCAAACTCTGGCTCCAACCCAGTTCGGGTTTGTGAAAGGCAGATCATGCCTCCTGAACCTGATCAACTTCTTTGAGGCAGTCACGAAAGCCATAGATGAGGGTAAGGTGGTTCACACAGCCTGTCTTGACCTCGCCAAGGCTTTCGACACCTCCTCCATTCTGGAATTATAGCTAAACTCACTAAACTAGGTATAAATCCCTACGTCACAAGATGAGTTGCCAACTGGCTCACTGACAGAACCCACACTGTAAAAGTTGCAGACTCCAAATCTGACCTCAAAGCAGTGACAAGTGGAGTACCACAGGGTTCTGTCCTGGGACCTCTCCTGTTTGGTATCTACTTCTCTGAAGTACAGGCTAACACAGAAGGTATCTGGTTAACAAAGTTCACAGGTGACTGTAAAGTAGGAGCCATAGTCAAGTCCCCAAATGATGCGGACATCCTACAGAAGGGTCTCACTGAGACAGATGCCTGGTGTCAGAGCCATGGCCTCAAGCTCAGTGCCAAAAAGTGCAGTGTCATCCCCTTTGGTAAAAACTCTGTACCCATGAACTACCACATAGGCAGCAATCTACTTAACACCGAATGTTTGATAAGAGACCTTGGGACCCAGGTGGACAGTAGTCTCTTCTTTGATAGTCACATCGCCACAGTAGTCAGGAAGTCCTTCTACGTGGCACACCTCATCATAAAAGGGTTCTCATCCAGGAAAAAAGAGGTCATTGTTCCCCTCTACTCGACACTCATTAGACCCATTATAGAGTACAATGCCCCTTTTGGAATGTGCCTCACAAGACATCTGCAGCAGCTGGAAAGGCCACAGAAGTTCCTCACAAAGAGGATTACTGGCCTCAAACAAATGCCCTACACTGACCACCTCAAAAAACTCCAGCTTTACTCCGTAGCATATGGCCTACTCTGAGGTGATCTCTGCCTAACATATAAAGCTATGTCAAACCCAGAGCTGTTGGACATGCTACACCTAAAGAAATCCCAATCCCTCTGAGCTACACGCTCTAGGGACCTAAACCTTGTCACCACAATAAACAGGACATGCTGGAGGGATAGAGTCCTGTCCCATAGACTTCCCATACTCTGGAACAGGCTACCTATCTATGTCAAGCAAAGTTCTTCATTAGCACCCTTCAAGAAAAATCTTGATGAGTGTATGGGAAATAAGAAATACACCCCGGGGATCACTTCTGTGTCTGTGCTTGACAGTGGCACAGGAAAATAACTTTCTTGGATGGCGTACACCAGGGAACCTTGTTAGCTAGGCTTATGTAGGCCCTTGGGCCGATAGCCTAGTACCTACCTATCAACCTATTACCCACACCCAGCCATGGATTATTTAGTATGTCCTCGTATGACAGCACCTTGGTGCTCTTCTTTGTTTTTCCACTGTATCTAAATAAAAACCTTCATGCATGTCAGAATACCTGCATTAGCATGCTTCCAGCACAAATAGGTAAACAATAAATAAATAATGAAAGCCATTAAGACCAATGAAACACAGAAAAACACTGATACTACTGCTAAAAAATGCTGACTGCAAAATGTCATTACTGCTTTATTTGCAGAAAAATGTCTCTTATAATGAATTTAGTGGGAAAAAGGGCTGATTGTAGACCATACTTCAGACAGCAAGTTATGTTTGTGTCTGTGTGTGTGTGTGTGTGTGTGTGTGTGTGTGTGTGTGTGTGTGTGTGTGTGTGTGTGTGTGAGTGTGTTTGCATGTGCATACTCATGTGAATAATACAGACATTCACTGTGGAGTATAGATAACGCTTTTGTGAACACAAGGCTAGGAAAGTGTGTCTTTACTTAGACAAGTGTGTTTATTTCATGACTCATCAGGAGAAGAAAGATTACTGACTACTTTATGTTTAAAATAAATATAGATGAAGTTTGTTGCCCTTTCAGCTATGTGCATAATATTTGCTATGCACAGCACATATAACCTCTGTCGTAAGTGACCAGAAAGTCAGGTTCCAGTTGTGAAAATGAAAACGAAGGGGAAAAGTCAGTGCTGGTGACTGGTTTGGCAGCACAGGCATTTGAAAAGCATTTTAGTTCTTGGTTAGTTAGAAACCTAGACATTTACTATCTTACTACATCCTCTTTCCTCAAGCAAAGCAGTAGAACCAAAATCTTTGTTATCTTGTAGGAAAATGGACAAGTGACAACAGTAAAGAGCAACTAAGCAAAACAAGCAATCCATCTGTATCAGACCAAATGTGAAACAAATTTACTTTTTTATTGTGTTTTTTAAAACAACCAAGTTCCAGGTAATGGCCATTAGTTACATTTAATAATCACTGGAAGAATGTCAGGCCATGATCATAAGATTTAATTCATTTATAAAACACAAATCAGTGTCTGATAGAATGTAAAGAAATGACTGTGTGATTAACAACTTATGCTGTGCAGCAAGCAAGCCGCACATTTTTAATTAGCAGATGAAAAATATATTTACAAACAAAGTTAACATTTGACTCATGTCACCTGACAGAACATAGTGTAGAACAAAAGTGCAGCAATGGCATTAACAATAAATTACCTAACATCACTTTTGCAACCAAGGAAGTAGAGAATTGGTTAATCATGAACAAATATGTTGAATCACACCACAACTGTTTACTTTTCATTTCATAAAAAACTCTCCAGAAGGCAGATCTGGTCTTTGTTGTTTGAATAAGTTAAGGAAATAAAGAGATTGTAAAGCCATTGTTGATTACAGTTTTGCCACCATTGCCAGGGGTCAGAAAAGTTCATCCTGGTATATGAACTTAAATTATGTCACCTTTATATAATGTCTTGCCCCTCATGCATTTCCTCCTTCCACAGCTGTCAACCTCTTCATTTGCAAATCATTAGTGAAACCAATACTAATGAAGTACAGTGAATGATGTTTAACTGATTGCCATTATGTACTTAGAGATGTGGTAGAAAAAGATTTCTGTTAGAAGATGTTTACTGAAAATATAAATTTGTTATACTTAATTTCTAGTACCTCACTGTTTTCCTCAGAATCATGCAGTTGATAAAAGGATGGAGCTAAATTTTGAGGCAGAATCAGACACAACCTTAAAAATTATGAATATAAAAGAGGTATCTTCCAGCCAGTCAAAACATACATAAACACATGCAGAATAATGCTTTATTTATTATTATAAGCAGCACATGATTCAAAGCAAGTGGGGGCAAATGACAAAAAATAAATAAATAAACAAAGAGGTTATCTGTTGCCTTATGTATAAACTCACAGGTTTGTCTGCTCTCTAAACATGTAAGAAGAAAGATGACAGATAACAGAAAGCCACATCGACCCTTTAGCAACACTGGGATGGTTGACCTGCTATTGTATTTGATTTATTAAAAGTAAAAAACAATGAGTTTAGCAAAGCTGTGATAACAAACAATGTGTCCTTCTTGTATACAGTTTCAGCTAAGACTTTGCAATGATACAGCACCTTTTAAAATAAAATTGAACTACTTACTACTAATATAGAACCATAACAGTGCAGCCAAGCAAAAGTAATTAACAGATATTAGTCTGTTACTGCATTCAAACACAGGTCTTTTGTAAAAGGCCCATTGCCAACATGGAGCTGGGTTCCCATTGGCCAAGGACTGCAACTGCAATTGTCAGAAACAGAGAAATTTAAAAGTGAAGATGTAATATATTGTAACTCTGTGATTGTGTCATCTCATAGAATTTCCCCTGCAATAAGGTACACTTGTCTTAGAGCTAATATGTATAATTAACATGGGGTGGGGGCACATGGTCCCCTGTAAAAATAATTAAAATGTGCAACATTAACATTTAGAATGTTGCTGTTTTCTGTATAAATCACTTTTATTTTTAAAAGTGAGCAACTCTTATTACAGGATCTTACACTTCTGATAAGGAGCCTTTGGAGGTGGTGGATATTAGCAACAATGTAGTATTTAAATGTTTCACAAGAGAATTCGGGATCCTCTCCTGTTACTGCATCTCCTTTAGCCAAATTAGCATGCATTACAAAAGCTCAGCAACATTTGCTCATATTGCACAAGCTCAAATACTCAGAAACCCATATGACATATACTCCAGCTTCTGAAGAATACAAGAAAAAATAATGATTTGAAGAATTGTTTTGTCAGAGAAGCAACCCCTCCCACATCCCCAATGTTTAGGGCAAGTTTCTACATACCCATACTGTATTATACTTTCTTAAAGTTTCTGCACCCTGGAGAAATAGTAATCTGTGACAGGTAGTGTAAAGCATGTCTTACTCTTTCTCTAGCAGGCTTTGAGACTGGATCATGTATTAGGAAGGCACATATGAGCAACATAAATCTCATTTATAAGTGTCTGAAGATAAAGGAACATGGACAACTAAATACTCAAGCTATTATGCCCATGCTACTGCAATATAAAGCTTGGGTGAGGTGAGCAGCTGACTGTAAGCCCTGTATTAGGAACATAGGAACAATAATAGGCAAGTGATCACAAGGACCATAAAATCCTGGCCCTATATGTACCTTTAAATAGGCACATTTAAAAGTTTTTACAATCCTTTATGAGTACTTAATAGTACCCACCTCCCAAATCAAGCAGGGCCACTCATAATAACCCTGGTGTAAACCTGTGTCTATATATCCAATCATCAAAACTAGCTTTAAAGGTAGACAAGAGTAGTACTTGACCTGTTGTGGTAACTTATTTCATAATCCAAGAATGTATTGGGTTAGGAACCTATTACTCTAGCAAGTCTTGCTTATTGTTGGTGTAAATGTAGGCCACTAGTATGGATATTTATAGAGCCATTGTTTTGTGAAGAAATAGTAGGTCAAATAGGATTGGGTCTTTCTATGTAACCTCTTATTTTCTTGGGGAAACAGGATATTTTGAAAAATGATTGTGTAAGCCATTTGGCATTGTAGAGATGAATATAAAAAACACAATAGAGACTCTTAGCAAGGAGGAAAGTGATGGCTACTTTGTTTTCAGGTTAATGCTGCAGGATATGCTTATTCCTTAATATTAGTCATACATGCATTGTAATTGCATTGTACTCATGCATATTAATGATTTAATAGATATGTGAAGATTTGTTCATTAGTATGCATGCATGGGGTCCTTTGAAGTAACATTTATTAGTGCCATAAGATCTTATTCACTTGCTTGAAAAATTATGATTTGTCATTGTTTCAGAGTTTTAATTTAACTGGCTTGAGGCTTATAGGTCATCTTGGAGTCTGTATTCCAGAAATCTAGGCACATAGACATAATTGCTAAAATGAATGTTTATGTTTTAGATATGTTTAGAGTGTTGGAAAATGTTACACTAACGGAAAGTTTGTTCCAGCTTTTGCCAGTCTGTTTTGAAAGAAATTACCATTCAGTCTTGTATTATATTTTATTATATTTTTCAATATAAATGCTTAGCAAATTATTTTATCGATGTGCATTGTGTATTGTAAACCTTATACCTGAAGTAACTGAAACTTTCATCAAACGATTATTCAAAAGCCCATATTACATTGTATACTGATTGAAAACTCAACTTTGCTGACTTCCTAGAATGTACTGATGAATATACATCAGTCATTTGCCTAGTATCAAATTTCTGTACTCATTCATGTCAATTAATGTCACCTTGTAAATAGTTACAAATGGCCACAGCATGTTATGTTTGTGAGCTGATCAATGTTTTAAAGAGCAGGAGCTGTTTTGATGTGACAGCCCTTGAGTTTTTTTTATTGCTCTTGCAGCATTTCCCTAGAGAGTTAATATCATTCTCAAATTTTAACTTTTGATCAATGGTTATATCCAAGTCTTTAAAATGCTCATCCATAGTTAGTAATAAGTTGTTTACAAAATTGGGGTCCTGCAGATTTTTTGAACCCGGTTGCATTTCTTTACCTTTTTGCTCTTTAAACTTTTTCAAGCTCTCTCTGGACCACACATTCATACAATCTACAGTTTTTTTGAAGTCTGCAGTGTCATTTTCATGTGTTATCATTAACCTTATCATTTTATCCTCCACAAATCTTCCAACCCAGTTCTGATGACTCTTGGATGTAGTAATTTTAACAATATTAAATAAAAAAGGGTCAACGCTGAACCATGCTGCATACCTGTGGCAAATTGTTTTTTTTTTTTTTGCCTTTATTTATGCTAGCTTTGAAATATTTTCAATTCAGTCATTTTTTTATCTAGAGTATGCTGGCATAAATAAATAAACTATTTAACAATAACATTTTTAGTATGGCTAAGACAAAATCTCTTTAACCCATCAGGACCATGAACTAATTCAAGTACCTAGACTTGTTTAATCATGCGGCATTCATCTGTCATTGGCTTCAACACAATGCCCAAGACTCATGAAGGCCGATTTTCCATGCAGGAACATTGTAGGAGCTCCTGCACAGAAAATGGCCGCCGACTGATCCAGGAAAGTGCCGTTTTCACGTGCACGAATGGCCCTACACTGTTCTAGCACAGAAAACTGGCAAATATGCAAATCACCTCATTTGCTGGTGAAAACCATGCAAATTAGATGATTTTGTGATCCACCAAGCTGCCAGGTCTCCGTGCTAGAACAGTGTCAGTGCAGAAATGTATTCGGCTAGTAACCAAATACATTTCTACATCTGACAAAACTGAGTCATGACAGCTTGTGTAAAAGCATGTATTATGTTTAATACGCATGCCAATGGCCAAATATAAGGCCATTGGCATTAAAAACATTTTTTTTTAATTTAAACTTTTTTTTTTTTTTTGGACGATCTCGGCCGTTTAAGCTTAGGGCAGCGGTGCACAAACAGGATTGTGCCGAAAATAAAAAAAAAAAAAAAGAGAGAGAAAAGTCAATTTTAAATTAATTCTGCATTTTGCCATTATAGTCAATGGCATGCAGAATGTAAACAATACCAGGGAGCACTGGTTGTCAAGGGGAAAGGGTCCATTTAAGTGCACTTACTAATGACCTACACACTAGGGTATGCAAATGAGGGGAGTTATACTGAATCACAGATTTCTTCAAAGTGTCAGCTTGTACCTAACCATGTAGGTGCAGCTATACAACAGTGCAAGTCTAAGAGCTGAATGACTTCATAAGGGGGTGTGTCATTCTTGCCTGTGTGCCTAAGCATTGTGCATATAGCCTAAACGGATGTGCGCACTGCGCACTGGGATTTAAAGAAAAAAAAAAAGAAAAAAAGAAAAAGAAAAGAAAAAGAAAAAAAAAGAGGAAATACCAGCACTGTTTACATATGAGCACTGGGTATGTGCGGAATGCCTCAGAGCTTAAATACTGAGGAACTGGGAAGGGGAAACAGCAGTAGGAAGGCAATCAAGGAGAACTAGCATAGCTGGCAGGTGGAATGTATCAGAATCAGCCAATTACACATGCAGCAGCCCAGCACGCTAATATAAACTATGCAAACAACCTACAGACTGTTTTTTCCCACAAACTCTACACCACCGGTGTACACAGATGGGGGATTTTTAACTGGCAAAACTAACTAAAAATGTTACAGGCTGCTGCTGCTTTACTCCATCAATATGTGCTAGAGACTGAGGGTGGTGAGGAGGAGAATGCTGATAACCAACCCACAGTGAGGAGGAGGAGAAGAGTGTACAGACCCAGGGTAACCTACCAGGGACTACTTGAGCTGGAGATAGTAGAGCGCTATAGAGAGGACAGGGACATTTTACAGCAAATCGTTGAGCTGTGCCGGCCACACCTCACACACAGAACTAATAGAGGGGGACCCATCCCATTGGATACCAACGTATGTCTAGGCTTAAGAATACTAGCCACAGGTACCTTCCATAGACCAACTGGGGATATCATGGGGGGTCTCCCAGGCATCAGCATCCAGGATACTCCACCAGTTCCTGGATGCCATGACACAACATGCCAGTGAGCACATATATTTCCCTACTGCCCATGAGGCGCTGACCAGACATATGCATCTCTTCCACCGTATAGCAGAATATCCTGAGGTAGTTGGTGCTTGTGACTGCATGCACATCCACATCAAAGCACCACCCGGTGAGTGGGGCAGGGTCTACATAAACCACAAGGGCTTCCACTCCATCAACTGCCAGGTTGTGTGCGATGTCCAGGGCATTATCATGAATGTGTGTGCTAGCAGCCCTGGAAGCTGTCACGACTCCCACATCTGGCATTGCTCACAGCTTATCAGGTGTTTGCCAGTGGGGACATCCCATATGGCCATCTAGTGGGGGATGCTGACTATGCACTGGAGCCATGGCTGATGACACCCATCAGAAATGCACACACACCTGAACAAGAACACCATAATGAGGCATACGTGCAAACCAGGATCATTGTAGAGCATGTGTTTGGGATGCTGAAGTCACGGTTCCACTGCCTTGACATATTTGGTGGAGCCTTGCAGTACTCTCCAGCTACATGTACACAAATGTTCATAGTATGTACCATGCTACACAATATGACCCTGCGGAAACAGCTGCAGCAGGAACAGCACAGGGCAGTGCCACACAGCCCCCCACTGTTGCCAAGGCCAGCACAGGCACAAAGGGACTCGGAGGAGGAATATCCTGAGACTGACCCTGTAGGCAGAAGGAGGCATGCACAGTATGCCCAGGCCTTGGCAAAGAGGCAACACATAGCACACACACTGACACTGTAGAGACCCAGGGACTGATACCTCTCTCTGACTTGCACATACAGTAAAAGGGATGCCAAAGATGACACTACCTGAGCTTTGCCATGTATATGGGTGTACTATGTGCATCCAACATAGTCATCCCTCCAGCACTGTCCCCAGTACTGGCCCAACAACAAGGTAAGTCACCTTCCTATCAATTATTGAATGGAGTAGTATGTTCTCATACTTGTATGTATGATATGGATGCAAGCATGCAAGGGAATTGGGTGGCTGAATGGGATAGCAGCAGACAGCTATATGGGAAAGCAGGAAATTCATAACAAATACTGGTGTCAACATACTAGGCAGCACTACTCAAGGTGACAACCCCCACCGCAGTACATGTAATGGCACAAAGAACTGTGGGTGTCAATAGGTCACATACATGGATGTCTATATGGGTCACATACCCACCACCAGCCTCACCCAGCAGGACATGTGTAGATGACCATGAAGAAAATGCGGGCTAAGGCCCCCAAATGATGGCAATGGTGAACAGCCCCCCACCAGACCTACACAGACATACTACAACAGGTTTGGCAGTTGCATTCTAGTTCTGAAGGGTAAGAAGTCTGAAACTGAAATATATGCCATTAAGATCTAACATGTGTACTCTACTGAAATGCCTCCTGTCTGCATGATAGGTCACAATACAATATGAAATGGAAGCGAACAGAGTAACAGAAATACCAGTACACTCATTTCAAATGTTAAAGTCTGCAGGTGTGCACCCTCCCTCCCACAATCTCATGTAGAAATGCAGTAACAGATGGCCTACAGCACTCTCAAATGGCCTACAGTCCTCTGTCAAAGGCCCATGCCTCGCCCATAGTGCCAATGTATGGAATGTCAGAGGATCCCAACTAACAACCTAACACAGTAAACAGAAAACAAACGTAAGGCCATGTTGACAAATGCCAGCAGCATGCCTCCCCATGTCCTACTGCAAGGACTGTGGATCAGGCCATAAATACTACTGTGATAAAGGCCCAACTATAGGAATACCTCTGAGATATTGCTTACATAATATTAGGTGGAGGAGAGAATAACAGAGGGTCGGGTGTAGAAGCATGAATGTCATGGAGTGTGTGTAGTCTGAAACTCTAATGTCCGCCCATACTACTCCTGACTGCTAACCCATGAATGAATAGCCACAAAACCGCTTGTAAACCACAGTTTGAAGGTAAACTGACCAGATATGTGAGTCCTGCCTCTGGATAACCTGGGTGTATCTGTACAGCTGAGAGGTATGGCCACAGCAGGATATGGCCATTCCGTGCAGTTAAGAAAAGCACAAGAAGGGGATCCCCAGCCAGCATACTAACAAGGTGCTGGACCATTTACACATAACTAGCAGTCTATTGTCTGTAGCTACTCCTCCACAATGGCAGGTGTGTGCCAGAATGTGTAGTCTATATGCCTCAGAATATTGGTATCAGCTTCATTCATCTTGTATATCCTGGTAAATAACTGTGAGCAAAGAATGATAACTGTCAGTAGTTGATGACATGACACATCACAATGTAAAACAGTACATATGTCAGAAAATATATGGTACAACCAAACATGTCACACAAGCAGCACAGACAGCAATAGTTACAGTATCCCTTGTATTTTAAGACCATTGTATCTCCATATTGGCAGACTATATACAGATGTCCTGCAGAAACAGTTTGCTAGGTGTAGCTTTAGCACACAAAATCCTTAACTGGAGTCTAACCCTCCCTGTAATGGATGCACACACTCAGTATAGAAGGTCATACTGGGCATGCTCCTACACTTAGAGAAATGAAGCCCATGTCTCACAACACAGTGGACTACAGATATCGGTTATTCACAGCTGTCTGTGCACACACATTAAATTGTACATCACTGATACTTCACACACACACATTGGATAGGAATACTCACACATATCTAAGGCCAACATAATATAATATGTCAAACATACACAAACACAGATTTGGGGAAGAGAAAGACAGACAGCGGCAGAGAGAATCCCATTATGAGGCCTGTCCCACCCACTACACATCCCATTGGCCTATATCACATGATGTGCTGATGTCATTCACTGTAGAAATACCTTTGGTTAGCCCTCAGCCCTATAGTCTCAGTGGTGCTTGTGATAACTGTGTAATACTACAGTACAAATAGATATCCATGTAGCAGTTGTAATCTCAGTCCTGTCAAATGTAAAGTTGTGTGTGAGTGTGTGTGTGTATGTTTCTAGATGAATGTGGTTGAGGCCATTCACACTCACTAAACTTCCCTTACCCCTCCTTCAGCACTGCTGCTGATATCACTCACCTTCAAAGATGCCTTTGGACAGGTCTCCAACATATAATCTCTGTGGCACTTGCGATAACCGTGTAATACTATACTAAACTAGCTAGGTAGGAGTTCCAATCCTGATCCTGGCAATCTGTGTAAGTGTGAGTGTTTGTGTGAGAGAGTTTTTGTATCCTTGTAGAGACCTGATTTTGTGGTCATTCACACTTAAAACACTTCCCTTACCCCTCCGTTAGCACTGCTGCTGATGTCACTCACCTTCAAAGATACCTTTGCACAGTGCTCCAACATGTAAGCTCCGTGGCGCGTGTGATAAATGCGGAGCAATGTAATAGCAATGTCTACATAGGTAGGGGTTTGAATCTCAATCCTGGCAAGTGTTTGTGTGTGTGCATATGTCTACATATATATGTCTGTACCTTAAAAATTTTGGCCCCATTTACACGCAGTACACATCTCAGTGCCTGACTTTAGCAGTCCTGCAGATATCATTCACCTTAGAAGTACCTGTTGGCAACCCTAAACCATGTAAGGTCAATGGTGCATGTGGTAAATGTGTAACATAATGGTCCAAAAGGATAGTTAGATAGAGGTTTGAACCTCACTCCTGGCAAATGTAAATGTGTGTGTAGGGTAAAATATTTTGTGGAATCTCTCACCCACTACATCACCCAATGCCATTATTTACAAGAGCTGGTGATGTTCCTCTCCTTAGAAGTACCTTGGGACAACATCTATCCTATAAGCTCCATGGTGAATGTGATAAATGCGTAACACTGTAGTAGCAGTACATAGCTAGGTAGGGGTTCAAAACTCAGTACTGGCAAGTGTGTGTGTGTGTGTGTGTGTGTGTGTGTGTGTGTGTGTGTGTGTGTGTGTGTGTGTGTGTGTGTGTGTGTTTCTGTCTGTCTGTCATCAGTATCCTGTGTGGGGATTGGTGTGATTGTGTAATAACAGGATACATTGGGGGGCAGGTTTTGCTAAATTAATATGCTGAGGACCTAGTATATGTCCCAATGTCCACATTACAAGGCCAAAATTTGTCAAATACCGTACAGGTTGGTGTAGACAATCCACAGCCCTAAATGTCTATTGCCATGTGCAATGACTACATGACAGCATGGATTAGTGAACAACACAGGCAACACTTCTAATATTCAGAGACCACTCTCCACCCACGAGTCATACACAAACACACTTGGCTAGGCAGCAAACAATATATCGGTAGTTTCCCTACATCTTGCCTTGCAGATAGTACCCACAGTGTGATTGCAGTGGACTACATGCCTTTTGACCACAACAGTGCCACTGACATCAGAAAGTACTGTGATGTGTTACATCTCCTGACTGTGCATTATCCAGCAAGTAAAATGACATGGCACCCTGTTCCATCCCCTCAGTAGCCCAATCAATGTGTACAGTGGTCCTTTTGCCATGTTCCCCAATGGACGCCTGCAACAACTGTAGACTCTGCAAATGTACCCCACAAAGGGAATACCATGGCTTATACATATGCCCTGTATGGACAGACGCCTATAAATCCAATGAATACCCATATCATATTGTCAATGTAGGCGCAGTCACTACCTCAGTTACATACCCAGGTCTCACCAAATGAGGTCAGGAATGCAACATCAGAAGATACCAATCTGTCCACACAACATGCCCCAGAGACCTCAAGCACACTTCCACACTTCAAAGAACATGCATGTGGGACATTGAACAACCCAGGCACTGTCCATGTTATGAAATGTAAATCACATACATGGGAAGCAGTGCACATCACTGGCCACCTACAATAGAAATCTGAATGAGTGGATGGGGAATACAATACCTAACCCTGGGGATCACTCTAGTGACTATACTCCTGAGCCACACTGAGGACTATTTTCATGTGGCCTGATGCCAGGGTATTCCCTTGGGCAAGCCTTGTAGATCCTTCAGGCCCATTCACCTACTACACACCTATGAAGCAATGAAC
>NC_056731.1:764822421-765072421 GCF_019279795.1 Protopterus annectens | reverse complement strand
TGCTTTTTTCTTTTCTTTTCTGTTTACTACTTATTCAACTGTTTTTTTTTTCACCAAGACAATCATTTTTAAGCAATGAAACATAATTTTCATCAACTTACTGAGTGTTAGTATAAAAACTGCCTAACATTTTGTAGCTGATAATGAAACTGGTGACAGTGTAAAATACTAAAACTTGCAATGCGGAGTCTTGAAATGTATAAATTGATTAACTGACAATCCAGACTTATATATACTAAGTCTGAAATTGCTATTTCTAGAACTAATCCCTTTTGTCAAATGTATGGTGATCTCAGAGATGGTATGCATAAGTTTAGAGTTTGTGGAGAGCTTGCCTCCTGGAAAAATTAAGTCAAAAGGAGAAGACCTTTTTTATTCTTCTCCTGGATTTTCTGTTTTTGGTGTGTCAGGACTCTGCATTGTGAGTCCTGACATTTCAGTAGGGAGTCAATGAAGTAATATCAACTTCTCAGTTTCATCTTTCTAATTCCCTTTTAATAGTGAAGTCATTTATCAGGGAAGGCCAGTAATTCATTCTTGTTAGCAGCACTGTAGATTTCCAATAACACACTTACATTGGTAGCAGTACCCAAGGGTAAAGGCTTAATGTGTGCAATTTTAAATCTGATGTCAATTTTTATTCATTCCTTAACCACTGGGTTCAGATCCGAACCTTGGATCCAACTAGGCCATTACTATAGCTCGTGGCCAACTGAAACTGTCGCGCTCCTCCCTACCCGCAATGCACCAACCCCTAACATACCTTAGATCTCATTTGCTGCTTTTACGTATAGACGTGATCAGCTTAGCTCTCAAGCATATTTAAAAGATAAGTACTTTTTCAATAATTTCTTTTTATTTTTCTATATGTGTGTGTGTGTGTGTGTATATATTACTGTTAGTGTATTTCAGAATGCTCTACCACTGGGGACAATTGCAATCCAAAGATCCAAACAGTCAATATGTCAGTAGTTTGGTATATCAACAAACAAGGAGGAACCAGGTCTTATCCCTTGTTCAAGAAACACTGTGGCAATGGGCAATCTCATCCAACCATTTTCTGATAGCCATGCACATTCTGGGGAAGTCCAGTGTGATAGTGGACAAACTGAGCAGAACCATTCTACTACCTCATTTGTGGTCTCTCAACAAAAAAGTGAAGGAAGCAATCTTCTGTCAATGGGGCCAGCCTTGCTGTTATCTTTTTGCATCTCCCTTAAACAACAAGTGCAGCAACTTTTTTGTCCTAATCCTCCCAATGGGGAATCACTGTGGGATGCTCTGCTCCACGTTTGGCCCGCCAGTCTTCTTTGTGCTTATCCACCAACCCCATTAGGTTGAACTTTACAAAGTAATTAACTTATATTTACCGAACTCAAACAAAAAAAATCCAGAACTTGGGGCTACGGACTATCCAGGACTTGAATTACACCATTTCCATCAGCAGTGAGTTAAAGAAAAGGGCAGCAATGTTATAGGAAGTTTATTAGGTTTATATGTGCCAACATGTAAAAATTAATATTGCTTTTATGTTTTTTATTATTCAAAGGTGTTTTAATGATTTTTTTTTGTTTGAGTTCGGTAAATGTGAGTTAATTACTTTGTAAAGTTCATTGGTTGTCAGTGGGGGGTTGCTTTTGCACAACTATTTGAGCACAGTATTATAATGACTATTCTTTAGTTCTGAAGATGTCCTAAGGAAAAGGAAGAAAGTTTTTTAGTTCTGAAGATGTCCTAAGGAAAAGGAAAAAAGCACTTAACCTTTGAATGTTTTTTGAATTGTTTTAAGTAGCCTTCTCATTCTAAGTTTTTTTATTAAAGGTGATAAATGAGTTCCGAGGTCGATGACTGACTTTTTGACTATTTTTGCTAAATCACCCCTATATAAATCAAATTTGTTGGTCACATTTGGGTTGCACAGCTAGGCTTGTAAGGGCCCTAGTGGTCATTAGCCCAGTATAAACCTATGAACCGAGACAGCTTAAACTTCTTCGAAGTATAATGCGCTCTAAAGATACATTTAATCTTATAAAAAATCAATACAGGAGAAGAGTAACTTGAAGAAGCACAATTTCAGATGCTCTCTCTCTCTTTCTCTTTCTATACATATATATATATATATATATATATATATATATATATATGTGTGTGCGTGTGTGTGTGTGTGTGTGTGTATGTGTGTCTGTGTGTATGTGTGGGTGTGGGTATAGATATACATGTGTATATGTATAGAGTGGTCTCTTTGTGGGAAATATTCCTTTTGCAAACTAGTGTACAGTTAATATTGTCCACATTCTTGATTGCTAGTTGGTAAATGGCTATTTAATATACAGTGTACATGCTTATCAGAATTCCTTTCATTTATATCTGAATACCCCAAAATATCTCTTAGCATGTCACAAAATGGAAATTAGCTATAGTTTGAGAGAGATCTTTTACATCAAGTGCAATACCTAAACTATATCAGTGTTTCTTCAAAGCATTAACAGGATTCGTGGAATGTTACCATCAAATATTATCTACACTGGTACTTGAATTACTTTTATCTCTCTTTTTTTAAAACACCTTTATTGAATTATCACTTGTGACATTGGCAAATTTACTTTGATATAAAAATAATCAAACTATATTAATGTAACAAAATTATACTTTACATATGTTGCTATATATCATATAACCTAAGCAATATCACATCAATTATTCAATTCCTGCCTTTTTTTAATAAGAAACATCCTTATTAAACCACCGGTTACTACATAGGCAATCATTGGGAGGGTGGCCTAATGGTTAAGGTGTTTGCCTTACAAACACAAGGTGCAGGGTTTGAGTCTCACAAAGGATAATTGGCTAAGCTTAAAATGGCTCGCAAGGGCAGTTAGCTTAGTACTAATCTATGAACCTATACATTTATATAAATGAAAACAAACCGCACGAACAGAATGACTGTTATCTCTTGATAAAATATCATATTTGTACTGAGGAATTAGATCATATTTATACTGAGGAATTTGTTCTGTAGAAATTTCAGCCATTTGAGTTTTCATCTGTTCCAAAATCTATAAATTATAAACTGACTTACTAAGCTATTTTCACTTCTCATAGCCTGTTCTCTGCCATTTTACAGTGGGAGTGCTTTTTCTTAACCTTTTACAGCTGTGATTTGCAATGTCTCTTTCCAAAGTCAACACTGATAACTCTTCAATTGTATATGTATTGCCATACTTACTGTACCATCCTCCAGTTTAATCTTTGTGATATCCAGCATATTAATGCTATGAAGATTACAAAACTTCCACACATTAAGTCCTTGCACTGCTGAGCATACATGCTTTTTTGTCAAAGTCCATTCTGAACCAGATGCAGAACTGTTTCCAGAACTTACCAGAAAGTAACAGCAGACAGAAGCTTGGGGAATTAAATTCTGCTATAGACAGGACTGGAATGTGAATGCTAAAATATGTTTTTGATGCATTTGTTTCATCATCCAGGGGCAGTTTTGTAGAAAAATGGCTAGCCACCTGACAATATAAACATTGACTGTAGATAATTATCATTGATGAAGTGACACCCTATTCCCATATGCGAAAATGGCAAAAAGGGGTTATGGACAGATGGATTCCTGGTTTGGGACAGCATCATATTCTGGGAAAGACAAAGCTCAGTTACTAGATGCTACATTTCCCACAGGCACTTTGTTTTGCAAACCTGCTGTTGATGCTCTAAGTGACATGTAAAAGGGGAGGATAAGATCTGTTGTAAAGCAGCTATGTCATACCCCACTCCACAACTTTCAGAACATTTCCCAAGTAGAAAGAGCCCTTTTTATAGAAAACAAGCCACTACTCAAAGGACTTCCAGTTCTGTATCAGAAGATAAATCAAACTAACAAGAAAGAAAGTCCCAATGACAGCTTCAGGGATCAAGCCACCTCCTCTAATACTGCTGTAAAAAAGCAGTTTCATGTAGCCTGAGTCTAGGATGCTATTTTCTCAGGTAGATGGTTACTGTAAATAATGTCTCAAGGTGATACTATAGACTTTCACTAAATGTCTTTATGTTTCATGTCACAAACTTCCAAACAAGAGAGTCAAGAGGTGTCATTGTCACCGAAACAGCTACTACAGAAAAAGGCAATATGGAGTGTCCCATGGGGTCTCCACAAAATTACCTTTGCAAAATGTCAGTGTTTCCTAATTACAAAACACAGCACTTTTTAAAGTGAGTTTCCCTCTCCCTTTCTTCAAACTGGTGCAGTCCCAGAGTTGGTTATATTTCGTAACATATGTGAGGGGTGCAGTGCAGCAAAAAAAAGAACAAAAACACTTCAGAAACTGGGTTTTGTAAGTATCAATATTTATCCATCATAATTCTGATATATGTCTATGTCCTAGAGTACCTAAAAGGAAGATTTTACACAAGGTTTTCCTCTTATCAGAGAAAGAAGGATAATGTAGACCAGTATTAGTGATCTAGCTCTATTAAACTTGAAATCATTTGCGATTTCAGAATGACCCTGATGACAGATCTTTCATAGAACAGAATGCCTGTTGTACCTCCAAGAAGATCTTTCATAGAACAGAATGCTTGTTGTACCTCAGAGAATGAAGGATGCCTATCTTGACATGCCTCTAAGGTTTTGACACAGAAAGTATTTGAGGTTTCATATTGCTGATTCCTCGTTTCAATTTTCTACTTTTCCAATTGATCTTAGCGTATTTACCAAATGTTTAACACCAGATTTGCCTTCTTAAAGAGCTACTACAAAACAATTGTTTTATTTCTGGATGACATTCTGGTAGTGACAAAATCCAAAGAACTGTTTCTTAATTGTATCACAATAATAGTAGTTCTATTTTATTTTATTTTATTTTATTTAACAGGAAAGTATAACTGTGTAGAAAATACCTTTTCGACAGAGGCCCAAGGGAATTAGCTTCTCCACAAGATCACAAATATGATAAAAGCAGTAAACAAATCCAAGTACAAAGGGAGTACAAGTACTTCATATTATAACAAAAAACAAGACAAGCATTACCAAATATAAACACGTCAGAAGCAGAAATATGCAAGAAGATTTCACTCTTAGGGTGAGTAGAGTCAAAAAGTGGGATATACATTTACAAACTCATATTTGATCAAAAGCAAGACAAATATTCACAAATAATAAACATATCAGAAGCAAAAAGCATAAAAATATTGCATTTTCAGGCAGATTAAAATTATAAAGTGGGACAGTCAAGGAATACAGTTTCTGGAATTCACAATAACCTACAGGAAATCGTCCATGATTGTAAGCCTGACAGCAACATTTTAGGGAGATTTCAAAGACTGTATTCTAACAAAAATGTGTATCCCCCAGGAAAATGAGAATTTCAACAAGTCGTGTAAGTCTTTCCTTATTTCAGCCTATTACAGGTATGACAGTTTCTCAGTACTGTGAGATATTTCGTTTTAGTATTCAGAAAGACTAGACTTGTCAAAAACATTATAGAAACTGAAGACTGAAACAAAGTCATAAATACTTTGTAAACAAAGATTCCTATTTCAGAATCTGTCAAAACAATGTTTTTGGTGACAAAAATTTTATAAGCATACAGAAGGAATATAACCTGTCAGTGCAGGATGACTTCTCTCAGCAGAAGTATTCCACATCACCCTGAAGGAGACCAAAGTATATACAGAGCCTTGACAACCTTGTAGGGCACATTTCTCAAGGACTGTTTCAAAATAGCAGAAAAACACTATGGTAATATGATACATAAAGAAACAAGGAAGAATCTGAATTTTTCCAGCTTTTTTCAAAGACAGCCTGGATTTAGTAATGGACCTTGCAAATATTCTAGGTTTGCAAATTAACTAAAGATACATGGAGCAAGAGGTATACTAGCTTACAGGTATATCAGTACATTGCATAGATTTGGGAACTAAGTGTTTTTGTTTGTCACAAACCACAGCAATCAAGTTAGTCTTTTGCTCTTTCATGCGTTACAAGACAGTTTGGAAGTGAGATGCTTTATACTTTCCATGGACCCAGACCTTATGATACAGAATCCTGCATTTTTCGTAGTTCACATGATGCTACTCTAATCAAAACAGGACAAGGAAAATACTCTCTCCCTCTTGGCCAAAGTAATGGTGGTATTCTCTGTTAATGAGTTTAAATTCCCTTTTGCAATGGCCATTGTCTATGCATAAGTTCTTATTGTTATAACAGGTGCGGGATACTCCATTCAATTTTCCATTCAGTTCTCAAAAGTGTGACTTTATCAACCCAGAATATGCAGTTTTAATTTCAAATAACAGTTGCTTTACTTCTCAAGTTTTAATTATTTTAGGGAAGGCTGAAAGAACAAAGTAACATTTTACATACTGAAGTGAAATATATTTATTTCTTAAGACTATGTTATAAGGTCTGAATCCTTTATATTGTCTGTTACCAATGTTATTAGCCAATTCAAATTACCTTTCTAAATCAGATTTGGCTGAGTCATCTTTCATTCAAAGTTCATGTGTCTTCTGTCTCCCTGCTTGTGCACTAGTTATCGCACAGATGGTACCACAACCTTCTGTTTCTAAAAGGAATTCTTCAGTTAAACCCCCCATCAGGTTGTAGTCCTATCTTCTGGAATTAAAGTTTGTTGCAAGAGCTGAGTTCACCTCCTTTTTCACCAGCACATGCAGTGGAATTAAAATACCACTCATGGAAAGCTTATTTCTGGCTGCTGTTACTGCTGGCAAGATTTCTGAGTAGCAAACATTAATATGCAAATCATCTTACACATTTTCCACAATGAAAAGGTAGCACTGAGGATAAATATAGAGCTTTTGTGTGTACATTTTACCAACAGTAGCTTTCTTTTAGATCATTCAATTGCCAGTATTTTATCCAAGCTAATAGAATAATAGAGAAGATTATTTTCGTTTGCCAGCAAGTCAGATATCATAAGCGAACTAATGAATTCAGAAAGACTGATGAGCTTTTTGTTTCCTTCAAGAACAGAAAGGGAAGTCTGTTAGTCATTAGAGTGTCAATACAATCAGCCTGCTTTATTGTCTTTTGCTATGACAAATTTAAGGAGCAATAAGAGCTCATTCTACATCGGCAGTTACACTTGCAGCATATTTCAGAAATGTTTCCACTCAATACATTTTGGATGAAGCTAGGTAGAGTTCTGTAGACACCTTCATAGACTACTGCAAGTTTAATGCATAGTTCATGAGTAGTGCAGGTTTTAGCTTGGCTGTGCTGCAGGCTGTCCCATAATTCTCTGCCTTCCATGGATGGCTTAGAAATTTACCTAGATGCTATTATTTACTGCTGCAGTGACCCTTTCTGACCAAGGCAGTACAGTTTTATGTAAGTATATTTACTGTTAACAGTAAATATTCTAGGAGTTTTCATTATAATAATAAAGCTACAACTCGTCCATCCTCCCCCAAGTAGCATGTATATAGTTATAATATTTTTTAAGCTGTTATACATTTGTATTTTCCAGTTATGGCAATGTTTTTCTAAGGCAAGAGCAATGACTTACTACATTAGACACAGTAACAGCTGGAAGGGGTTGCAAAAATTGAACAAAGCCCCTGGCAGTGCTAGCTGTATATAAGTGCTTCATGCACTAACCAAAGGTACCAAGGAGCACTGTTTACAAGACAAGCATTGGTCTTCATATTAGCAGACTCACTGCTGACAAGACTTCTGTCTGGGAAAGTACACACATAAGATGGATAAACAGTAGTATTATGATAAACTGTTACAATGGCTTTTTCTTAAATATTTGTTGTTATGGTAAATATACTTAAACCCAACTTCACTTTCAAAAAATGTCAGAATAGATTCATTTAGAATGCATATGAATCAGTTACTTAGAAATACTGACCTTTTTTAGAAAATAAGACAAATATCCTCACTTTGTATGCTTGTAGTTTTTCATAACTTAACAGATGTTTCTGGAGGGTTTTTTTGTACATCATTTTAGAAGATTAGTAAGCTTCAGAGATTTATTTTGATCTCTCTGCTGTTTTTTTTTAACAGTTGGATCAGTGTGTTGCAGTTATGCAGGGAGGCACACATACTGCAGAGAATTTTGCCAGGCTATTTTTCGCACCGACTCCGCACCTACTCCATCTCAGATTAAAGCTGTTGAAAACTACTGTGCTGCTATTAGTCCTCAGCTGATACACTGTGTTCACAACTACACCGAATCTTACCCCATGAGAAACCCAATAGACAGTAAGTATACACATTCTTATATTTTACTGCATGGTATTCTCCTCATTTCTATGAGACAAAAACATTGAATGAAAAACTATAATGTTTGTATACCAGTGAGCTGTCTGTTTATCTGTTAGTGCTATAGTGTGGGACCATGGGACTTAATATTCTTGTACGTCTGAGCCATTGTTTTAAAGGGAAAATATCCTTGTACTTCTGACTCATTGCTTTGAAGGGAATTTGATGTTATAGTGGGATCACTTGGTTAACAAAACAAAACTTCAGTATTTTAATTGTTGTCTGTAGATTAGCATGACTGAAGACAGATACTCAGAGATATGTAAGTGAAGCTTAAAGAGATTCAAGTCATGCTAAACAGTATCACAGATCATAGTGTGCTACAGGATCCCTTATATGTCTCCAGAAAATCACACATCATTCTTAAAGATTTTTGATGAACTTCTCATAAGTAGAAATGTTATACTATTTAACTGTCTAGTGACTGACTGGGTGTCCTGTGCCACCAACTTAGGACATGGACTAAAATTCTTAGATTTTCTAAACAAGAATTCCTTGGACCAGATTGTTAATGAACCCACTAGAAAACAGAGTATACTTCAACTGGTCCTAACAAACTTGTTACCTGTATGTACCATCCCCACGGTATCACCCTCACTGGTCAAGTCAAACCAAAAGATAGTAACCTTCTGCAGTAAAATTTTCAAATGGTCAGTATCAAATGTCACAAAATGTAAAGATTTCAAATGTACAAATCTGTTGCAGTTCTATAATAGTCTTTAAACTAGAGTATAATGACATTACCACTAACAAAGATACTGCAAAGAGTTATGAAGGCAAGTACTAGTCACACCTGGACAACTATATAAAATTAGAAGTCCCACCTAGATACAATTGAATGGGGAGGTTTAAAAGCAAGTCAGTGTGGTGGCCCTCAAGCATTAATAAACTGTTTAATAAAAGGAAGAAAAGTCTAAACCTACATAGCAGAGCAGAAGAACCCCACCCCCAAATAAGGAGAGCATCAAGCAGCTAGATAAGAAAATAAAAAATAACCAGAAAAATGAATGCATCTCCTAAACTCATACTAGCTATAGAAGCCAAAGGCAACTACAAATATGTTGTTAGTTATGTCAAAAAATAACACCCACTATTGCTCAGAACTTATTCATAACTGTACTACCTACTGTTATCCAGTGGATATATCCTCTCAACTGTACATATTTTTGTAGAATGTCCAGATTTTGCCTCATATTTTTGCTGTGTTCCTCCTAAAATCTGTACCGTTCTGGCAAATAGCTGAGGATTGAAGTCATTAAATAATGACAAATATTTGAGTTTAAGACTCAACATCCTTCAGAAAATTCATGCTAATGCAAAACCTATTATTCTTTCAACTTTCTAAGTTTGTAAGAGCAATATTTAAAATCTGTCACTGTTTGTCCCCCATCATTTTAGGCTTTGTCCAGATTTTTTGCTCTAAGAGATTGAGAGGCATGAGTGGATATTGCCAGCATACTGACAAATGAATTTAGTGCCAACTTCACCCCAAAGGCATCCATTCCAAATCCACTTATCCCTGATGGAATCAGGCCATCAACCATCATGAAAGAACATGTATGGGAGGTATTCTCCAAAATGAACAATACCTCATCCATGGGGCCTGGCAACATACTTGTTTCCCTAATTAGTAGCTCTAAAGAAGCACTGGTGGACCCAGTCCATATCCTTCTTAAATGGAGCATAGCAACTGTCTTTGTTGCACTGGGAGTGACACACAAATGTTGTGATGCCACTCTAGAAGGGTAGTCCTACAACTGACCCAGGAATTACAAACCTATCAGTCTAACTAGTTTTATATTCAAAGCCATGAAATGTATCATAACTGACCTAATTAACAATGATATCAAAAGTCATCTCACACTTGACCCCCAGCAGTCATAACTGACCTAATTAACAACGATATCAAAAATCTTATCACACTTATGACCCCCAGCAGTTTGGCTTTGTCAAGTGTGGATTCTGTTAAATGAATCTTGTGAACTTTTTTGAGAGGGTTACTCAAACAGTAGATTGTGGGTAAGTTATCTACCCAGTGTGCCTTGACCTTGCCAAGGCATTCAGTACTATACCACATGAAAATATAATAAACAAGCTGAAGGACCTCAGAATTAATCCATATGTGGTTGGGTATACAGCCAAATAGTTTAAGTACAATACTGGCACAGTAAGAGTAGTGCGATGCATCCTCTGAGACAATGAAGGTGACCAGTGGAATTATTCAGGGATCTGTGCTGGGACCTCTGTTATTCAGTTTCTACTTCTCAGACCTTCACTTATCAAATGAGAATCTGTTTTTAACAGAGTTGTCAGAAGATTGCAAGCTGGGAGTATTTAACAAGTCCACTTCTGACAAACATGCACTCCAACAAGTGCTTACACCTGTTAGTAGCAGGTGTACAGAGAATTGGCTCAAATTCAACACCAAAAAATATAGCATTGTAGCATTTGGTATGCACCCCTAGCTCCAGTTTATAGCACAGATAGCATACCACTTCAAAATGAAAAGTTTGTTAGATACCTATGTACTTGGGTGGATAGCTCCCTCATGGTTCATGTTGCAATGGTATAAGGAAATCCTTTTACCTTGCAAAACTTGTATCAAAAGGTATTTTCCAGATCAAAGAAATCCTCATCTCCTTGTATTCAGCACTGATTAAGACACATTGACTAGAGCATGCATATTGGGATATACATTATAAAGCATATCCCTGGAAAGACCCCAGCGGTTTGTAACTAAAAAGATCAAAGGCCTGAACTATCCAAAAAGACTGGCAGCTTACTTAGTTTCATATTGACTCCGTAGATTTGTGCCTTGCTTATCAGGCTATAAGGGATCTAGTACTCCAAGGACTGTTGTGCTTCCATAAATCAAACAATCCAGCTAACATCAAGACCAGAGATCTAAATCTACTCCAAAAAATAAGTAAGAGAAGGAGGAGGGAGAGACTTGTCATGCAGCGCCTACTCCCTCTCTAGAATAAACCTCTTCTCCAAGTTAAGCAGTGTGACATGCTGTTTGCCTTTAAAAATACACAACTGGATGGGTATTGCTAAATTCACCCCTGGTATGACTGACTTGGCCTTCCTTGAAATGAGTGGCAGGGTGTGGGGGTAGGTACTGGCAAGGTGTAAGTTACCTCATAACTTAGGTTTCTTGTAACTACTATGATCCTATGTATGTGTGTTTGTTTGTGCCCAGATTTGATGTTCAGCAAGGTTGGACATCAGTGCACTGAGGTTCTCAAAATTCTGGTTCTGCTTAGGAAAACTCACTCATAGATAACATTTAACATCATTAGGTGGTTCGGAAGACCTGTAAGAAATTTTGTTGGAGTAAGGTCTGTATGTACTAAATCAAATTCCCTTATCCCCATTTTCAAGGACTTTCCAATTAAAAACTTCAGATGAACGTTTAGCAATAATTTTTTTTTTACATAAATCCCTTCTTTCTAAGAGTAGATATGAAATTCCCTCTAACTCCACCTCAAATTAATGTGCATTTCCCAAGAGTTGCTATATTGTATGCTATCTTTGGATCTCCAGTTTCCTGAAACCATCAAGCCCTAGCACCTACTGACCCATTTGGCTTCTCCTCAAATCCTATCATTAGAGAACACTGGACATAGCAGGTGAGAGTAGGAAATCATGGACCATTAGACCATCATCCCGTGGGAAGTCAGGATATTTTTTCTGCTTCATATCTTTTCACCTTGTTGGCTGGCATGTTAACTGCAGTGTAGTACATGCTACATTTGGCCAATCTACGGGTCCACACTTCCTCAAACCTGCTAAGCTGAGCTGGAGAGCAGTACTGTTCTTGGCAGGCTCACACTCACCATACCTCACCTTATCTCTCTTGCGCAAAGCAGAGTTTTGGACTCGGGTCTAACCAACAGGTGCTGCTTTTACAATGGGACATTTATTAGTCTGTCCTGCAGGATGGGAAAGCTGGCATAAGTGGCTTAAGTCCACTCTACCTTAACAGTGTCTTCTAACATCTGAGCTACTCTTTGAACCCTGGCTATCTGGATTATAGTCAAGGCTTTATCATGCTACTTCACAAATTTAGCTTCATGTTCATTTTCCTCCATTGGAGATTATGTCATTGTGCCTTCATCTGCATCATATGCTTTTCTGTGTGTGTGTGTATAAATACACACACACACACACATATATATATATATATATATATATATATATATCTGTATCTATATATATCTATATCTATATATATATCTATATTATATATATATATATATATATATATATATATATATATATATGTCCCCTTCAGATGATCGAAGTTTCAAAAATTCAAATTTCATATGGCTTGAAGTTTTAAAACTTCGAATGTTCTGTATGGAGATCTTCATACAGCACAGAATGGGAAATTTTCCCTTTTCCTTGCTGTAGCGCGATCCCAGAGTTGGTATATTTAAATAGCAGGAGGTGTGGGAAGTGCAGGGGGGCTTGCTCCCCCGTAAAAACATCCAGGAAATTTTTTTTGTTTTGTTTTTGTTTTTCTGTCAGGTGTTCAAAGTTTTGAAACTTTGATCATATGGTCTTGGCCATATGAAATTCGAAGTTTTAAAACTTTCATCATCTGAAGTAGACCCATATATATATATATATATATATATATATATATATATATATATAGATATATGTATATATATATATATATATATATATATGTGTGTGTGTGTGTGTACATACACACACACACACATATTATATATGTATACACACACATATATATATATATATATATATATATATATGTGTGTGTATATAAAAACTGGATTTGTAGAGCTATGTGTCCGTTGAGAAGTAGGTTATATCTTGCTCAGCTTAGGAAGCCACCAGTATACTGTTTATTAATAAAAATATTTTGGGGCTTCTTCCACAACTGATAACCTGACCTTTGCTTTGATAAAATTTACCTCTTCATTTACCCTTTTACCTGATTGCATATATTCTTACCTTTGCATAACCCATCATGTGAGAAGGTCAGAAGAACTTGGTTCCTGTGCTTGGAGTACAAGATCTGAATTAGGCAGTGCTCAATATATAGATCTAGAGGGTAGCTAATTTTGATATAGACTACATATCCCAATGTGTAAGTGATACAGTGATGCCAAAAAAGCATATACCCATACTTACTTTGGAAAACCCAAGGTGCCTGTGCTATTTTCCAGTTACATTCTTTGATATTTGATCACTTATTCCATGAGTTCTGTCAAGAGCTTCTACTGGAACCACTCATCCTGATCTTACTCTGTGCCCCCCCCAGAAAAACCTAAGAGTACAGTCTGCCAGGTCACTTATCAAACTTATGATCACTGATGCTCCTGACAGAATATTTTTTTTCACCACTTGGCTGGGCCAAAGCACTGGATTCTAATGCCTTTTGATGCCAAAATTGCAGCAACACTGTACCAAGATCATGACAGGCCTGTGGTCTCTGTAAAAAAATTTTGTGACTAGTCAAACTAGTGTCCTATGTATGTGTATGTGTGAGTATTAGGGAGATCTTTACCATAATTTTGCTTTAGGAACACCAGAAAAGACACTGTGGCCTTTTTGGTTCAGACAATTTGTGGAGAGCAGCATGAAGTTGCTTTTATAATATTTTAGTATCATACAATTCCTCTGCTTTTTTTGTGAATCAATACCTGTACTACTTCTGAATTAAACCTAGTTGCTGATATCTGTGATATGAGGCACATATGTTTGCTTGCTTGCTGATTGTTCCATGCTGAGTGCAGAAGTTAGGCCATTGTTAGCGCACCCCATGTGATCAAATTATACCTCCTGCATCTCAGCGCCACCATCACAAACCTATAATTAGCAGCTTAGGAAAAAAGGAACATTTGGCTCTATATATACATACATATATATATATCTGTATGTATATTACACTCTTGCTTCTCAGCTTTTTGCCATATGTTTTTGTTTATTATGCAGACCTAATAAGCAGTTTTGTTTTCACATAACTGGTGCTGTTAAATTACAACCTGGTCATTAGAAGTAAGTTAAACAGCACGCGTTGTCTGCATATGAAATAATCCCCAGACTACTGTTTTACAGAAATTATGAATGTTTTCTGTATTGCAGTTTGCGCCTCATAAAGAATATAACTTTTCCAAAAAAAAGGCAACATCATTTTGTAAAATGAGCCGTGTACCCTTTATAACTATCTTGTTCCATACCTTACTAGTGGTGCATGCAGTATAAAAACATTGGCTAAACTTTCCCAAACACTGTCTGACTAATGACTTTTGCTACTTCATCATTCCAATACCCACATTGAATCTACCTCATTTATCAAAGAATGTCTGATATCACACCAATATATTATCCACAAAATGTCACTGACCTTTAGATTTACTGCTTCCCCTTACCTAAAATGTGCTGTACTCAAACAGTTTGCCTATGAAACTCCCTTTATAGGCCTTGGAACCCTTTTCATTTATTGCCATATGGAGGTATTCATCCAAATTGCAGACAGTCTAATGATAGTGATCCAAGCTATTACATCATCACACCAATAAACTGTGGACTGAATTTAAAGGCTTGTACGTCCTGAATTTTAATGCAAGGATTTTGAGAACTAAAATTCATGAACTTGAAGTATAACTTTATAATATTAAACCTGATGTCTACTTTGTCAGTTAATCATTGCTAATTCCCAATATATCAAACCATGAAAGGGGCATTGCTGAATATGTCATTGTCAGAAAGGACAGAATTCACAATAGATGTGTGTAGAAGGAGGAGCTTATTTATATCTCTACATCAATTACTGAAAAGATAACAGACAGCTAACTAACAGTAAACACAAACTTCAACAAAGATATGTCATTGATATGACAGTGTTACAGTTCAATAACTGTATTGCAAATGCCATAGATAAAGCATTTGCTACCACCTCACACTCCTCTGCTTTTAGAAATCTCAGTAGTCTTTCAATCAACCTGGGTCACTCTGTACTGTACATTGAATGGACCCTGCTGTTAGGCAGTGTAAGACAAAGCTGTATCACTTTGCTTCAACCTTGAAAAGTTGTTTGTGATGTCCTCAAAAGGTCAGTCTCTACTGTTGTCATTATTTGGGGTAAGACATTTGCTCATTGTCTATGATCTGTGCCCCATAACTCCAGGGTCTAGTGTTCAGTCCTAGTCTGCAGTTGATAACGTTTTCTTGATGTCTGCATGGCTTCTCTCAGGGCACTACAATTTCCTCTCAAGAACATACTGGTTGACTGGCTACTTTGAAGTGCCCAAATATTTTGCATTTACCCTTGCCCTTGATGTTGATGGCTTAAAAGAGTCACACTGACCAAGTTCACTTGTGCAATTAACACATGAACAAAACGGAAACAAAAAGTATTTTAACAATATGTGGAAACATTGCAATAGCTGACTCATCATGCAATATAGGAATGCTGTTTCCCTGTTATGTTCAAATACTAGTATTCCCAGCTAAGTAAGCAAACCACTGGTGGTCTTTTATCAACTTGGACTATGGAACTTAACACATTTAAAACCAAGTCCATATCATTTTGTAACAAGAAATACAAAGGAGTTAATTCCATTCCAGGTAGCAGATCTATTGCACAATGGTGTAGTATATATCTTTGGATTCATGGAGTTTAATAATACAGTGGCATGCACAGAAAATGTAACAATTGAAGTTAAAAAAGGGCCCACAGTTAGCTGTCTCTTCCCCACTGGTTAAAAAATACTCTTGCATTTTCTCAAAGGTTGGTGTAACTAGGAACTACTTTAGTCTTTCTCCTTTGCTTTGGAGGCTATGCATTCACTCTTACCTTTGTCTGGTTTGGAAAGACAATATCTGTTTACAATTAACAGCAAGGTTTCTATTAGGTGTACCAAGAGACAGTCATCCCCACAACTTGTTTAGGTGGATTTGAGAAGTCATTTTAAACAGACTTTCTTTGCGATACCATCTTATTGCTGTAAATTGAATTGTCCCTGTCTTTTCCATCCTTTTATCATGGCACACTCCTCTAAGGAAGCTCTGATCTTCTGAAGCTTAATTCATACTTATACCTGCAATAGGTAAGAAGGTAGAAGATAGGACCTTTAGTAACTACATCTCTTGAACAGAGATCAAATTATCTAAACACATCAGTTCTGTCACCTCTAAGCAGTCTTTAAGAAATATTATCCATAGTCATCTGCTTTCCACTAGCAGCTGCTTGAATTGCAAACTTCCCATAAGTTATCACTGATCTGTGATTCTCCGGTACATTGTGTGACTTAATAGCCAGATCTAATTTTTATTACAAAGCACAAAACATTTTAATTTGTACTGTAGTTAAAGTGGAAATGTGTATGGTATATTTACTCCATTTGACTAACTCTCCTTTGTGCTTTTGATGTAATCTTATGTGTAACATAAACTGGCCTTTTTAGTATTGTGCTTATGGAGTTGAGGAGATAAATAAAATAAACATGTATTATTTGTACACTATTTTTCTCTAATAGTTAGAGTTCACTGCCAGTATATTTGCCAAGCCAACTTTTTGAGCTTTAATAACATTGTCATTGTTCACACATTAGGCACAACATATGGCATGCTTAGTTATGTGGTTTATGGTTAGAATTACAGGAATGTGCTTTATGGTTAGAGTTACAGAAGTTTATTTGTAAATTATTGTGGTATGATCTAGAAAAGTAGACAGGTCAGGTTCAAAGCTGCAGAGATCACCCCAGCTTTACCAGGTTACTCATCCTACCATACTTTCAGACCCCAAAAGTAGGGCTACAAAGCCAAATGAGGTGGAGTATCAATATTCATCAAAGATATGCACACCTCCAAATTGGTCAAACAGTATGACGCACAGGAGATACTCCAAGTGCAGTTAACTGTTGACAAAACAGCTATTCAAATCATTGTTAGATACAGACCTCCAACCATGACTCAGGACACCCACACCACCTTTCTGGACTTACTTGAATCCATCAAGATTCACCCCTCTACCCCGATCGCAGGTAACTTTAACTACCCAACTATAGAATGGAAGACCACTTCTAGCCCAAATATGAATGCCCAAAGATCTCTCGACTTCATCATTGCCAATGCATTGGATCGGCTGGTCGACTCCCCCACGAGAGGTGAAAATATCCTGCACCTGGTATTAAACAACATCAGTAACCATTGTAGCATGCTTACAGTGTCATCTTCTTTGGTCAGATCTGACCATAAAGCGATCACTTTCAAAGTCACCATTTCCTCTGACCCCCCACACTTGTCAGGGTCACACAAAAAATGTTTTCCAAAATTGACTGCAGTCTTCTGAGAGCAGGTATATGCAGCTTTACAGCCACCATCCCTTCAGTTGGAAATAGCACTAATGTCCAAGCCTACACCAAAAAACTATATGAGCACTTACATAGCTGTATGGACTCAGCAATACCTGACAGGACCTAATCATCTTTTTCAAGGAAGAGTAAACCTGTCTGGTGGACAACAGCAATAAACAAACTCTATAATAAAAGATAAAAATTACTGTCCAGGACCAAGAAGGAGCAGGTGTCAAGTTGAAAGCAATCTCTCCTTTGTCTGAACAAGCAGATAAGGTCAGTGGTGAAATCCTCTAAGGCTAACTTCAAGTCCAAATTGGCCACATCCACTAAGGACATTCACAAGGCCTTCTTCACATACTAAAAGGTAACACCCAATTCTGCTCTGAACTGGTGGTCCACAGCACCACATTCACAAAATTCGTAGATATAGCCAACTTGCTGGCAGACCGGTTCGGTGAAAACTTCAGCCTCCTGTCCCCCATCAGTAAACCAGGACATCCCCAGCACCTGCCCCTCTCCCCTCATCACCAGAGAGCGGGTCTTTAATGCCCTCTCAAAGGCAAAAAATACAGTCTCCATGGGACCTGACAACATTCCTGACTGTGGCCTACATGAACTCAGGCATGAGCTCTCAGCTGCATTAGGCACCCTATTCAACCAAAGACTGAACACCAGCTTCATCCAAGCTGAATGAAGGACAGCCACTGTCATCCCTCTGCACAAAGATAGAGCGTCCACTGACCCAGACAATTATAGGCCCATTAGCCTAAGCCTAATTTGCAAGGCCATGGAACGCATTATTATGGACCTAATAAACAAGGACATTGACAACCTCCAAATGCTTGACCCCAAACAGTTTGGTTTTGTCAAAGGGACATCATGCCTGTTAAATCTGGGTCGATTTCTAAACAGTCACCAAAGCCATGGACGAGGGGAAGATGGTGCATACCACCTACCTTGTCCTAGCCAAAGCCTTCAACACTATTCCTCACGTGGACATAATAGATAAACTTTCCCAGCTAGGCATCAACCCATATGTTCCCAGATGGGTAGCTAACTGACTCACTGATAGAATCCACTCAGTCAAAATAGGGGAAGCCACCTCTAGTAGTAGACCCGTAATGAGTGGTGTACTGCAATGATCAGTCTTGAGGCCTCTACTGTTTGGGATATACTTTTCTGAGGTGCAAGTCAAAACCAGTGGTCTGTGGCTGACCAAGTTTGCAGATGACTGCAAGATGGGTGCTGTCTTAAATTCCTCTAATGATGTGAACATCCTGCAAGAGGGCCTTATCCAAACTAATGACTGGTGCCAGAAGCATGGCCTCAAACTGAATGCCAAGAAATGCATGATTATCCCCTTTGGGGAAAATGGTGTCTGCACTAATTATCACATTAATAACAACGTACTAAACACATAATCAGTGTGAAGGACTTGGGCACTCAGGTTGATAGCAACCTGACTTCTGACCACCATGTTCCATCCATTGTATGGAAGGCTTTCTACATGGCCCACCTCATAAGTAAAGGTATTTCATCCAGGAATAAGGAGGTCATAACATCCCTGTGCTCCTCCCTTATCAAACCCATTATCAAGTACAATGCCCTCTTTGGCATGTACCTTGCCAAGCACATGAAGCAGCACAGAGTTTCCTGACCAGGAAAATCCAGGGTCTCAAACACCTATCCTATACAGATAGGCTAAAAGCCCTGTCCCTCTACTCAGTCTCATACAGACTGCTCAGATGTGACCTGTGTTTGGCATGCAAGGCCATCTCAACCCCACCGTTGATGGAGTTGCTGCATATCCATAAGTCAAACACCACTCACGCAACCCACATGCAAGGCTTCAACCTGACCTATGACATTAATAGAATTTGTTGGTGGGATAGATTTGTGTCGCAAAGACTCCCCCATCTCTGGAATAGACTCCCACTCCATGTCAAGCAGAGTACCTAATTAGCTCTGTTTAAGAGAAACCTGGACGACTGGATGGGAAACAGAATATACACCCCTGGGATCTCACCTGTGTCCCTGCTAAACAGGGGAAAGAGGTTCTGGCTTTGTGGGAACATGGTCGAAATTCTTGGCTAGGCTTATAAGGGCCTCTGGGTCAGTAGCTTAGTATTATCCTATGAAGCTATGAACCTATATAGCACCACAACTTCCAAGATGGCTGCACACTGATCGACATCATGATTAGAGCTCTCCCACTATCCAAAAAGAAACTATGAAACAATGCCAGGACAAGCTGCCTTTTGGGTAAAATTTGATTACTGGCTAGTAACTACATTGTCTGGATGCTAGCAAAGAAAACATTTAGAGAAATTAAGGCAGAATCTACCAGAAAAGGGGAAAAAAAACTGGGGACAGCAATGTGCTTACGGAAAATATTTATTCACTATACACCAGGTAGAACAGAAGCAAGTTTATACCAGTAGTTAGGGAATGTTGAGATGCAGATGTGAAATTCAAGTTGCTGTTTATCTTAAGAATATTTTTTACATTGTTGATGTAGAACAGGCTAAGGAGAAAAAATTTTAATCAAGAAAGAGTGAGCCAGCAAAGGTGGTGGTGGGGGGACTGTGCTTCTCATTCTTCTGCCTGTAACAAAACCCTTAGAGAGTCTTTGCCAGTGAAACATTTTCCATTGTTCCAAAGGAAAATAATTAAGAGATAGAAAAAAGCACAGGATTTGACAAGAAGAATCAGAGGTATATTGAACTTGAACCAGAGACTGCTGTTCAGTGAGAGAGAGATGTTCAAGAAGACCATAAACATTATGAAATTAGTGAATAAATTGGAAAATGTAAAGCGTCTATCTTATTGGATGTAGAAATAGATGTGACATGTAACTTTGCAGTATGAAGGAAGATTGGAATTTAGTTGACTGTTAAATTGGTAGGTGAACTGTAAAGTATATACCCCACTTTATGTCACTGAAGAGTTTGAAGTAATGGCTAAGTAAAGCAGTTCTGTTCTTATTAATGCATGTCTTAAAATTTTGTGAAGTAAAGTACATTGGGCCAGATTTACTAAAGCTTGCATGGAGTGCAAAGAGTGTAGGAGCTCACGGAGGCAATATGTCTGCCGTGCGATCCAGGTACAGCCAGCAGGGGCGTGCACGAGAGCTGCTAAAGCTACTCTTGCAAGGACAGCATCATGGTTTGCAAATTGCCTCATTTGCTGCTGAAAGCTATGCAAATGAGGTAAATTTGCAATCCAGGAAACACTAACCTGTCCTTGGAAGATTAGTGTTATCTGCAGAAATGTACTCTGTTAGTAATGGAGTACCGTTCTGCAAATAGCTAAATGGAGCAATGACAGCTCCAAATAAAGGATGCATACAGTTGAGGAAGCATGCCAATGGCCAAATATAAGGCCATTGGCATTTATAAATGTTTAAAATTATTCAAATCTAACTTTCCCCCCCCGATCTCTGATGTTTAAGCGTAGCGCAGCACCGTGCAAATGTGCGGTGCTTTAAAAAACAAGAAAATAATTTAAAAATAGCCAAAAATAGCCATTTCCATAAAAAAGCTTATCCTGCCATGCAGGTGAATGGCAGGCTGAAGACAACATGGCCACTAAGTAATGGTTGCTAAGGGGGAAAGCTCAATGTGAGAGATGTAACCATGCATTAGTAGGCAATCCTTTAAAATGAGGATAAGGATAGTCAATCCCAATTTTCCCCAACATGTGAGCCATGTCCCAAGAGTGTAATTGTAGGAGTAGGTGAGTAGTAGAGTAGAATATAGGTAACATCATGAGGGGGTGTGTCAGAAAGGCTGTAAGCATATTGGAGCACAGTGTCTTGTGTTTGCCCTGAGTTGCTAAGGATTGCAAGAGGCGTGTCTACAGTTGTCCTTTTTGAAAACCAGAAACCAAAGGTGCACACCGTGAAAATATCTGAAATTTCTTGCAAACGTGCACACAGCGTGTGCGTGCATGTGCGCATGTTTGCACGGTGCTGCCCCGGGTGGAAACAGAAAGGGAAAAGGAAGGAAAAGAAGTAGTAGGAAGTTAACCAAGGAGAACTAGTAGAGCTGCCAGGTGAAATATATCAGAATCAGCCAATTACACAGGCAGCAGACTAGCCCAGCCCAGCCCAGCACATTAAACTCTGCAAACAGCATTCTTCCCTGTTTTTTCCCAAGAACTCTGCAACACTGCAGTATACAAAGAGGGAAAGCTTAAAAACTTTAAAGTCAGACAAAATGTTAGGGGCTGCTCTTGCTGTCATAAACCAACATGTGCAAGGTGCTGAGGGTGGTGATATTGTGAATGCTGTTGAGCAACCCACAGTGGGGAGACGGAGAAGAGTGTACAGACCCAGGGTAACCTACCAGGGGCTACATGAGCTAGAGCGCTATAGTATGCTCAGAGACCTCCTGCAGCAAATTGTTGAGTTGTGCCGGCCATGCCTCACACACAGAACCAACAGAAGGGAACCCATCCTAGTGGATACCAAGGTATGTGTTGGCCTAAGAATACTAGCTACCGGTACCTTCCAGAGATCAACTGGTGATATGATGGGGATTTCAGAGGCATCAACATCCAGGGTACTGCACCAGTTCCTGGATGCCATGTCAGCACATGTCAGTGAGCACGTATATTTCCCCAATTCCCATGAGGCATTGGCCAGCAATATGCATCTTTTCCACCAAATAGCAGAATACCCTGAGGTAGTGGGTGCAATAGACTGCACGCACATACACATCAAAGCACCACCCGGTGAGCGGGGTAGGGTCTACATCAACTGCAAGGGCTTCCCCTCCATCAACTGCCAGGATGTGTGCGATGCCCAGGGGCATAATAATGAATGTGTGTGCTGGCTGCCCTGGCAGCTATCACAATTCCCACATCTGGCATCTGACGCAGCTGTACCAGAGATTTGCCAATGGGGATCTGATGGTCACCTAGTGGGGGATGCTGGATATATACTGGAGTCGTGGCTGATGACACCCATCAGAAATGCACACACACTCGAACAAGAACTCCATAATGAAGCACACGCACAAACAAGAAACATAATGGAGCATGTGTTTGGGATGCTCAAGTCATAGTTCCGGTGCCTGGACACATCTGGTGGAGCCTTGCAGTACTCACCAACTACATGTACCGAAATTGTCATGGTATGTGCCATGCTACAAAATATGATCCTGCGGAAACAGCTGCAGCAGGAACAACATGGGGCAGGGCCAAACAGCCCCCCACCATTGCCAAGGCCTGCACAGGCATAGCGTGACTCAGAGGAGGAACAACCTGAGCCTGCCCCAGTAGGCAGAAAGAGGCGTGCCCAGTATGCCCTGGCCTTTGCAAAGAGGCAACACATAGCACATACACTGACTCAGTAGGAAACCTGCAAATGACACCTCTCTCTGACTCGCACATACAGTAAAAGGGAAACCTAACTTGACACTACCTGTTTTCAAACATGTATAGGGAGTGTAATATGTGCATCCGACATAGGCAGCCCTGCAGCACCACCTGAGGTATGAGTCCCTATTTTAAGCAATATAAAGCACTGCTAAGCAAATTTTACCAGTATTGAGCATAATTAAATACAATTGCACATAGCTGCACATCGTGCTAACCAGTGCAACATCGGGCAAAGTTGGGCAATGTTGGGCAAAGTCGAGCAAAGTTGGGCAAAGTCGGGCAAAGTTGATCAAAGTCAAGTAAACACTCTCACACCTGCTTTACTATTCCTTAACCAGTCAGGTTTCCCCAGCAGGAAAATAAAAAGCAGTGACAGGGCTCGAACTCAGGATACTGTGCACTATAGTCATAGTACTGAACCATTAAGCCATGACAGCATTTCACTGGCACAGACACAATTTAAGTCACTCACACATACCAGTTGTGGGGGTCACATACCTAACAGTCACAGCCAGCAGGACAATTGTAGACAAAAGCAAACACAAACAAATGCTGTAGCATGCCTTCTGAAGAGGCATATGAGTAACCTCCCCCCAGGCCTATGCAGAGAGATAACAGCAGGCCAGGCTATGTGATGTGGGTTGGGTAGGCTATGAAGTCACAAACTAATATGTGTATAATTGGAAGCTAAGGTCTGTAGTACAGTGGTATGCCTTAAGCCAGTACGATAGGCAACAGTACAGACTGAAATGGAGAACCTGACATAGCAGTGCAGGCCTAGCAAATGTGTATAAGTGTCAGGTGTACCCCTCATCCTATGTACACCCACAGTAACAATCAGGTGTGCCCCCCACGGGTAGAAATGTACAAATAATAGCTGTCCCCCCGTATGTAGAAATGTTGATAAGTCTCTGCAAATTGACTCATGGAAGCCCTGCAGCCACAACGTGCTTCTTGTCAATATACAACACAAAGGTGAGCCCTGAAGTAAAAAACAACTTGATTTTTCACACACATATAGTATATATGCCCATAGTGGGCATGCTCACACACTTAAACAAATTTAGCAAATTTCAGTCAGCAACATACTGAAAGGTCATACCGGGCATGCTCACACAAATAAACGAAGCAAACGCCAGTCAACAGTATACTGAAAGGTCATACTAGGCATGCTCACACACTTAGGCCATGTCTGAGTACAGCAGTGTGCCACACATATCTGGCAGTTGCAGTTCTTACTCCAGACACGTGTCACGATTCACCAGTCCTGCCTTGCGCACACAGTGATATGAAAACAGACCCATATAATATATTGGACCCCTGTCATAATCAAACTATGTACTACAAGTACTTAAGTTGTTCAAAGAAAGTGAAAATCCAAAGAAGATCAATAAATCTCCGATCAGTATCATCAAGAAACAATGAGCACTTCTAACATTATCCAAGCCATGTTCTGGCAAAAATATTGCCAAAGAGTCCATAGAGAACCATAAAGCTTTATTTCGCTATGTCATAAATATCAATGTAAACTCATATATGTTCTGAGTCAGTGCAAAGTGTAAATGAATACATGTACATAACTGACATTGCCAACATGTCAGACAGGTTCATACATATTTACCCTCCTCTCACTGACAAAAGGGCCTATTACCATACCTGGAGATTGTGAAAACCCAGAAATTACATATACAATGGTTAAACAGCTCTGTCCAAACCTAAAAACACGGCGTCTATGGGATGACATGGTTTCCCTGGCTGTGTCATATGTGAACTCTGAAACAAACAGACCCTGCACCTGAACAGTCTGTTGAGACTCACCCTCTGTACAGGATATGAAACTGTTGAATGGGTTACAGCAACATTTGGCACACTCCACAAGTGTTGGTGCACAACAGACCATGGAAACTATTGTCTTATAAGCCTAATAAGCCTGATCTGCAAGGCCATGGAGTCCATCATTATGGAACTCATAAACAGAGCTATTGGGAGCCTACAAACACCCAACCCTACCCATTTTGGTTTGATCAGGGGCAGATCATGGTTCCTAAACCTGCTAGACAGTTTTCACGGCAGTCACCCAGGACATACATCAATGAAATGAGCTCCACACAGCCTACATAGACCTTGAAAAGCCGTTTTCCAACATCCCACACACATGTTATATCCACAGAATCAACAACCTGTGCATAAACACGTATGTCATCTGATGGATTTCCAACTGGGGCACAGGTAGATCCCATAAGGTAAGAAATGTGGTCTCCTGTTCAAGCTGCTAACAACTGCTGTCCCCCATGGCTCAGTCCTGGGATCCCTCCTGTCTGGTGTATACTTTTCAGAAATACAGTCAAACACATGAGGGCTATGGTTAGCAAAGTTTGTGGATGACTGCAAAAAGGTTGTCATAATCGATGTTTGGGACAACAGAGACATCCTTAAAAAGGGTCTCAGTCAGACAGATGTGGTGTCAAAATTATGGGCTTGAGCTACAGTCATACAAATACCACATAGGTGCCAACACCCTAAATATGGAGGTAATAATAAGGGATCTATGGACACATGTGAATAATCATCTCTACTTCCAGAAGCACATTCACAAAGTGGTTAGAAAATCATGCTATGTGTTCCCACAAATTGCCAAGGTCTTTGCATGTAGGTCAAAGGAGGTTCCCTCTACTCATCAGTCATCAGGCCCATCAGAGAGTATCACAACACTCTTGCGATGAATCTGACTAGCCACCTTCAGCAGCTGGAAAGACTACTGAAGTACTTCAACAAGAGGACTACTGGCCTCAAACAGTTGCCCCATGCAGCAAGACTGAAGTAACTCAATCTGTACTCTGTTGCATACTGTCTACTCTGGCGATCTCTGCCCAACAGACAGGTCCATGTCCAATGCAAAACTGATGTACATGCGCTATCTGAAGTAAACCCAAGCTCACTGCCACATGCTCTAGGGATATCATCATCACAACAATAAATAGAACATGTTGGAGGGATACATTACTAACTCACAGACTTCCCTTGCTTTGGAACAGGCTCCCAACCTACATTAAGCTGAGTCCCTAACTGACACTCTTCCAGAGGAGCCTTGATGAGTGTATGTGAAATTGAACTGTCACACCATGGATCACTTCATCAGTTCTACTACACAGAGGCCTAGGGAACTAACCCCATGTGTGGTGATAGCTGCACACTCTGGCCATACTAATATATGCCTTCAGGCAAATAGCCTATTACCTACCAATGTACCTATATATATATATATATATATATATATATATATATATATATATATATGTATATATATATGTATAGGGGGAACACAGTACAATAAGCCAAAGATGGATGGGCAGAGATGTGTGTAAGAGGGTGACCATGACAGGGAGCCATCCAGGACTGTCCCAGCCAGCACACATCCCAATGGCACAAAAGACATGAGGTGCACATCTCACCCACTGTACATAACAGCCACCAGTATCTGTAAGCATTACAGTGTATGTTGTCCATGTGCCTGCTGTACAACATGACTGTACAATGAAGTACACATCTACTATCTGTAGACATGTACCTGTCACATAGGTTCATAACCTGTCACATAGGTTCATTGGTATGTAGTAGACTATCTTCACGAAGGCATATATTGGCCTAGGCAAGTTGTGCAGCTTTCACTACCCCATTGAGAAGTCTCCCAAGCCCTAGTTCTAATAGTTCGTACCCTAAGCCCCTTTCTAGTGGGGCTGCTGATGTGATGCCTGGCGTGTATTGTCTGTTTCCCATCCACTCATCAAGGTTCCTATTGAAGAGTGTCATCAAGGGGCTCTGTCTCATGTACATTGGGACTGTGTTCCACAGTAAGGCAAGTGTCTGGGATGGTACACTGTTCCCACCAGCATGTTGTATTTATTGTTTTGATGTGGTTCATATCCCTGGAGTGTGTAGTGTGACTCAATTTTGTTATCCATAGATGGAGCATGTTCAACAGTTATGTGTTGGACATGGGTCTGTATGTTAGGCAGAGTGTGCCTCTGAGTAGGTGGTATGCAACAGAGAACAGATTTAGTTTTACCAGCTGTGTTGCATAACACAACTGTTTGAGGCCAGTAATCCTATTGGTGAGGTACCTCTGTGGTCTCTACAGCTGCTGGATATGCTTAGTTGAGTACATCCAAAATGGTGCATTGTACTAAGTGATGGGTCTGATGACTTAAAAGTAGAGGGTCACCACTACCTCTTTTGATCCTGATGCAAACCCTTTGTTGATTAGGTGGGCCACATAGGATTTCCCAATCACTTTGGCAACATGGTTGTCAAAGGAAAGATGACTATTTACTTGTGTCCCCAGATCCCTTATTACCTTGTCAGTTTTAAGGGGGGTAACACCTATGTGGCAGTTTGTGGGTACTTTGTTTTCACCAAAGGGGATTACTATGCATTCTTACACATTGAGCTTGAAGCCATGATTCTGATACCACACATCTGTCTCATAGAGTCCCTTCTGGAGAATATTTGTGTCATTTGGGGAATCTATTATGGCAAACACTTTACAGTTCCCAGCAAACGTAGTCAACCACAACCCTCCTGTGTTGGCATGTACTTTTGAGAAGTCTATACCAAACAGGAGGGAACCCAGGACTGAACCCTGGGGGACACTAGTTGTTACCGGTGTAGAGTCTGACATGTAGCCAGCAACTCTTAATTTATGGGATCTATCTGTGAGCCAGTTTGCAATCCATCTTGTGATGTATGGATTCATGCCCAGGTTAGTGAATTCATCAATGATACCTGACTGGGGAATGGTGTCAAAGGCCTTAGCAAGGTATAGGTAGGCTGTTTGGAGCTCATTTCAATCATCTGTAGCCTGGGTAACTGTCTCAAAGAAATTCACCCAGTTCAGGAGGCGTGATCTGCATTTGACAAAGCCAAACTGGGTGTGCTCAACTGTTTGAAGGTTCCCAATGTCTTTATTGTTGACTTCCATTATGATTGGCTCCATTGCCTTGCAGATCAGACTCGTCAGGTTCATAGAGCATGAATGCCAAGGGTCTTTTGTGGCCCCACCCCTGTGGAGTGGGAAGAATGTTGCTCTGCAACATTCTGTGGGTACATATCCTGTAGAGAGGATGTAGAGAGAGGTGTAGGTATCCTTGATTAATATGGATACATCCCCACCCTATGTGCTATGATCCAGGTTCTGATGCTGGAAGGTTTGAATGAGTAGTATCCTGGTAGTGCTGGTGTGCTCTCTGGAGCCTTGAACTAGGTTTCTGTTACTGCACAGATATCAGTATTCTCTATACTGAGATGTGCCTCGAGTGTGTGCATCTGGAGGCTGAGACTTCTGGCAATGAGTAGCATTTAGCTCACTTTGTGGTTATTTGTGTTGGTTACGGGGTTTGGTTTGTCCTGAGCGACCGCTGTTCCACACCTGAAGTCAACGCCTTATTGGTCCAATCTGATCGTAAGCGAATTACCCTACATATCACATTCTGCCCCCACAACCCATTAAGGAAACCATGTTAAAAAATTTCTCCAAAGACAACTTCATGCTTCTTAAGACAGAAGTGGTGAACTTCAGGACACCTATGCAGATGGAAAATACAGTTACGACTACTGAATCCTACACAATTGCACATTATAAGCACTTACATGAGTGCATGGATCATGCTATCCCAAACAGAACCAAGACGCTATCCTCCAAGAAAAGGAAGCCAATCTGGTGGTCCCCTGCCATAAACAAACTGCACAACAGTAGGAAGAAAGTGTTGCAAAAGAGGGTATAACCCATGAGTGGAGGAGCTCCCTCGTCAGCCTCAGTAAGAAGGTGTGATCCCTGATAAAAATCCTCCAAAGCTAGTTACAAAAACAAAATTGCCACTGATTCTAAAGACAACCACAAAGCATTCTATAGCTATGTCAAGAATCACAATGGCAACACTCAGATCTGCTCTGAGTTACAGCACAATGGCACTAAATATACAGAAACAACTGATATTGCCAACATCCTGGCAGATAGGATTAGTGCTAACTTTACCCCCCTCTCACCCATGAAAGAGCCCATCTCTATACTGGAAGAATGCAAAGTTGCTGTCATCACGGCTGCACAGGTAAAAACTACTCTCCAACGCCAGGGACACAGCATCCATTGGACCAGATAACATCCCAGGCTGCGTTCTACACGAACTACAGAATGAACTGGCACCACACCTAAGTACCATGTTCAATCATAGCCTCACGTCAGGCTTTGTGCCTGCTGAATGGCGCACAGTGATGGTTATCCCACTACATAAGGGAGGAGCCACCATGGACCCCGGGAACTAGCACCCCATTAGCCTGATGAGCCTGTTCTGCAAGGCCACAGAACGTATCATCATGGAACTTATAAACAAAGACATTGGCAATCTCCAAACTCTGGACCACAACCATTTCAGGTTTGTAAAAGGGAGATCATGTCTCCTAATCCTGATAGACTTGTTCAAAGCAGTCACCAAAGCCGTAGACAAGGGTAAGATGGTTCAGACAGCCTATCTAGATCTTGCCAAGGCTTTCGACACTATCCCCCATTCTGGAATTATAGATAAACTCACTAAACTAGGTATAAATCCCTATGTCACAAGATGGGTTGCAAACTGGCTCACTGACAGAACCCACACAGAACCCACACTGTGAAAGTAGTCCGACTTCAGACCAGTGACAAGTGGAGTACCATAGGGTTCAGTCCTGTGTCCTGTCCTATTTGGTGTCTACTTCCCTGAAGTACAAGCTAACACAGAAGGTCTTTGGCTAATGAAGTTCCCAGATGACTGCAAAACTAGGAGCCATAATTGAAACTACTAACGATGTGGACATCCCACAAAAGGGCCTCACTGAGATAAATGCCTGGTGTCAAAGTCATGGCCTCAAGCTCAATGCCAAAAAGTGCATTGTCATCCCCCTTTGGTAAAAACTCTGTACCCATGAACTACGACATAGGCGATAGTATACTTAACACTAAAAGTGTGATAAGAGACCTTGGGACACAGGTGGTCAGTAGACTCTCCTTTGATAATCACATCACCACAATAGTCAGGAAATCCTTCTACGTGGCACACCTCATCACAAAAGGTTTCTCATGCAGAAAAAAAAGAGGTCATTGTTCCCTTCTACTCATCACTCATTAGATCCATTATACAGTACAATGCCCCTTTTGGTATGTACCTCACAAGACATCTACAACAACTGGAAAGCCCGCAGAAATACCTCACAAAGAGGATTAGCAGCCTCAAATACATGCCCTACACAGACAGTCTCAAAACACTCCAGCTTTACTCTGTCGCATATCGCCTACTCAGGGGTGATCTCTGCCTAACATACAAAGCTGTCAAACACAGAGCCGTTGGACATGCTCCACTTAAAGAAACCCCAATCTCTCTGAGCTTCAGCCCCAAAACCTGGACCGAAATACAAAAGGAGGGGCCTATCCATTTTCATAAAGGATACCCACACCTCCAGGTTAGTGGAACAGGCCTTGGAGACCATCCAAGTGCAACTAACAGTGGACAAAGCTGCTTATCAGATTGTAGCCTGCTACAGATCACCTACCTTGTCTCAGGACCCTCACTCAGCATTCCTGAGAACACTGGAAAATGTAAAGGTCCTACCAAACACCATGATATTAGGAGATTTCAACCACCCAAACATTGACTGGGAGAATTACTCAAGTACAAACTCCTTTGCCCAATGCTTCCTAGAGTTTATAAACTCAAACGCCCTGGAACAGCTGGTCACCATGCCCACTAGAGGTGACAGCATACTGGACCTGATCATCACCAACATGGGGGAATCAGTGTTCCACACCAGAGGTAAACCCCTCTCTGGTAAGACCAGATCATAAAGTAATCACACTGGACATCCACATCCCAACCCCACCCCCAGTTAAGGAAACCACTATGAAAAACTTTTCAAAAGCAAACTTCACACTTCTCAAGAACAAAGTGGAACGTTTCAAAGTTCCCTTGCTACAGGATAATGCTATCCAATCCACATAATCCTTTACAAGTGCATTATATGAGCATCTACAGGGATGCATGGATTGAGCCATCCCGAGTAAAACCAAGACTCACTCCTCCAAAAAGAGGAAACCAGTCTGGTGGTCCTTGGCCATAAATACGCTATACAACAGAAGGAGGAAACTACTACATGATAGAGCAAAATTCCAAAAAGGAAAGACATCACTGATCATTATTAGCAAGAAACTATGATCGCTCATAAAATCATCCAAGGCCAGTTTCTAAAGAAAAATTGCCAAGGAATCTAAAGATAACTACAAAGCCTTCTTTAGCTATATCAAACATTTAGGTGGCAACTCTCAGATATGCTTTGAGCTACTGCAAAATGGCAAAAAATACACTGAACCAATTGACATTGCCAACATCGTGGCAGACAAGTTTAATGCAGACTTCACCCACCCCCCTCACCCCCAAAAGGGCCTGTGTCCATCCCAGAAGAATGCAGAGCCCCAGACATCATGGACATGCAGGTAAAAACAGCCCTCTCCAAATCTAAGAACACAGCATCAATGGGACCGGATGGTGTCCCAGGCTGCGTCTTACATGAGCACCAAAAGGAACTAAACCCTCTCCTAATTTCACAGTTCAGACTCAGCCTTACCACAGGCTATGTACCCAAAGAATGGCATACAGCAACAGTCATCCTGCTCCACAAAGGTGGTGCCACAACAGAACCTGGGAACTATTGCTCTATAAGCCTGACCAGCCTGATCTGCAAAACTATGGAGCGAATTATCATGGAACTCATAAACAGAGACATTGGGAACCTCCAGACACTGGACCATACCCAATTCGGCTTTGTTAAAGGCAGATCCTGACTCCTAAACCTAGTTGACTTATTTGAAACAGTTACCAAGGCCATAGATGAAGGGAAGGTAGTCCACACAGCCTACCTGGACCTCACTAAGGCCTTCAACACCATTCTCCACTCTGGCATCATAGACAAGCTTACCAGCTTGAACATTAACCCCTATGTCATGAGATGAGTGGCCAACTGGCTCACGGATAGAACACACATGGTCAGAGTTGCGGGTGCCATGTCCGACTCTAAGCCAGTCACAAGTGGCATCCCACAGGTCTCGGTCCGGGAACCCCTCCTGTTCAGTATATACTTCTCTGAGGTACAGGCAAGCACGGGAGGACTATGGCTGACCAAGTTCGCAGATGACTGCAAACTGGGGGCCATAATCGACTCTCCGGCTGACACAGACATGCTCCAGAAGGGTCTTACAGAGACAGATACCTGGTGTCAAAACCATGGCCTCAAGCTGAATGCCAAAAAATGCATAGTCACCCCCTTTGGAAAAAACAAAGTGCCCATGAATTACCACATAGGTGGTAATCCACTAGGTATGGAAAATGTAATTAGGGACCTGGGGACCCAGGTAGATAGTAACCTCTCCTTTGATAATCACATTGCCAAAGTGGTTAGATATTCCTTCTATGTAGCCCACCTAATCAAAAAAGGGTTCACCTCTAGATCAAGAGAGGCCATTGTGCCCCTCTACTCATCACTCATTAGGCCCATAATAGAGTACAATGCCCCATTTGGTATGTACCTTAATTGGCACATGCAACAGCTGGTAAGACCACAGAAGTACCTCACCAAGAAGATCATGGGCCTCAAAGAGATGCCCTATGCAGCTGGACTAAAGAAACTCCAGCTCAACTCTGTTGCTTACTGCCTGCTCAGATGTGATCTATGCCTGACGTATAAGGCCATGTCCAACTCGGAATTAATGGACATGCTCCACCTCAAGAAAAACAAAACAAATCTCTTAGAGCCACATGCTCCAGTGAATTAAACCTCAGCAAAGCAATAAACAGGACGTGCTGGAGGGATAGATTCCTGTCCCAGAGACTTCCCTCCGCTCTGAAACAGAATCCCAGTTGATGTTAGGCAGAGCCCCTCTCAGACTCTCTTCAAGAGGAATCTTGACGAGTGGATGTGAAATTGTAAATTTTCCTCTGGGATCACTTCAGTGGCCCTGCTAGACAGAGGCCCAGGAAACTAATTTAAAAGGGAGGTGAAAGCCAACACATTCTGGCTATGCTTATAAATGCCCTTGGGCAGATAGCCTAGAACCTACCTATGAAACTACACGCTCTAGGGACCTAAACCTTGTCACCACAATAAACAGAACATGCCGGAGGGAGAGATTCCTGTCCCAGAGACTTCACATACTCTGGAATAAACTACCTATCTATATCAAACAAAACTCCTCATTGGCACATTTCAAAAAAATCTTGATGATTGGATGGTAAATAGGAAATTCACCCTGGGGATCACTTCTGTGTCTCTGCTCGACAGTGGCACAGGAAAATAAATTTTCTTGTGTGGCAAAAGCCAGGGTACCTTTTCGGCTGGGCTTGTATAGGCCCCAGGGCCGATAGCCTAGTACCTACCTATGAACCTATGAACCTTTGAGCCTTGCCTAATAAAGGGAATATGGGGACAGCAAGAGCCTTGGCCAGTATTCAGAAGCATAGGGGTGACAGGTGCAAACCATCTGTAGCGAAGCAATAAGGCTTGTCTATCATGTCATCACAGGCAGGCAGAGACTGGATTCCCTTTGAATGACACCAGAAGCTCAGCCAATTGTTGAAGTTTATCATCTTTCTGTTATATTGCAGTATCATGTAGGTGAAGGTAAGGTGCTACTCAAGGTTTGACCCTGTGTGTGCCAGCGTGTGGTGCATCAACCCATATATGATATGGTCATGGCCTATGCATACAATACACTCACAATACACCTAGTATGATAAGCCTGCTGAGGTTAGCAAATGTGAAAAAAACCTTTGTGCAAACTGTCAGCAAGTAATGTCAGTATTGCACCCTGTAACTTGCTGAAGTGTAAAGATGTACTTAGTTTGGATTAAGAACACCACACTTGCCAACTGTGTGTGTGTGTGTGTGTGTGTGTGTGTGTGTGTGTGTGTGTGTGTGTGTGTGTGTGTGTGTGTGTGTATGTGTGTGTGTGCATGTGTGTGTGTCTGTCCCTCCCTAGGGAGAGAGCAACATTTTTGGAGACTACTCACACCCCTTAAAAGTGGTATACTCATCTTTGTCAAGTCTCATGATGTCACCATCCTACAAATATACCTGTGGAAAGGTGAAATCCCAGTAATGTGTATAGTGCATCGTGTAAATGCGTACTGTTGTAGTATCATAATGTAGTTAGGTAGGGGTTTGAATCCTGCACTTGCCAACTGTGAGTGTGTGTGTGTCTCCCTGGGGTGGAGCAACCTTTCTGGAGACTACTCACACACCTTTAAAGTGGTATACTCATCTTTGTCAAATCTGATGATGTCACCATCCTACAAATATACCTGTGGAAAGGTGAAATCCCAGTAATGTGTATAGCGTGTCGTGTAAATGCATACTGCTGTAGTATCATAATGTAGTTAGGAAAGAGTTTGAATCTTGCACTTGCTGACTGTGTGTGTGTGTGCTCCAGGTGTGTGACACCATTGGCCAATATGGAGTGGGTTTTGATTTTTCTAGTGTATGACATATCACAATGACAACTGTATGTGCATTACACATGTAAGGTAGCTGTGGGGCAAATCCATATACATACATGTGACCTCAAGTATTTCATAGGTGGGTACTCTGCTTTCTCCATGAATGCATCTGTTATCTTTGCCAGAGCGTGCTGGTGCTTTCCAGACCTTAGGTCACTTCTGTATGCTTGTGACAAGCTTAGCCACTGCAGTGATCCCTGGGCTACGTCTTCCATTTCACAGCCACTCATCACGGTTTCTATTGAAGAGTGTGAGTAAGGGTTTATGCTTGAGGTATATTTGAAACCTGTTCCAAAGCAAGCAAAGTCTGGCAAAGATGACTAATCATTATAGGTGTGCAACAACCTCTGTGGATCTGCATGCAAACCCTTTATTGCTTATGTGCTCCACAGACGGATTTCCAAAACCCTTTGTTAATGTGATTATCAAAGGAGTGATGACTTAACACATGGCTCTATGTATACATTAGTACCTGTTCCACATTTTGGGGGCTACTACCTATGTGGTACTGTAGGGATACTTTGTTTTCTAAAAGTGGATAACTATGCTTTCTTTGGCTTATAGAGTTACAGCATGAGTTTGACACCAGGTATCTGTCTGTACAATACCCTTTTGGAGGATGTGTGTGTCATCTGGAGAATAAAGTATAGCCCACGGTATGCATTGTCATCAAACGTGGGCAGACATATCCCTACTGTGTTTGCTTGTACCTAAGAAAGTTATATGCCAAACAGGAGTGGTCCCACGACTGAGTGTAGGTGAATACCACTTGTTACTGGCATAGAATAGTACATGGAGGCTGCAAATGTTACTGTGTGTCCTACATCTGTGCGTCAATTGTCAAGCCATCATCTAACAATCGTTTATGGTCAGTCTGTTGAGATTATGTATAATACCAGTATGTGGGATGGGTATGAATTCCTGGTGAGCTATAGCTTGGCTGTGTTGACCTCCCCACCCTCACCTATAGCCTTGTTGACTGGTTTGAAGTCTACTAGGTGTAGGAGCCATGATCTGGCCTTTAGAGAACGTAAGTGGGTATGGTGCAGTGTTTGCAGGTTCATAATGTCTCTGTTAATGAGTTCCATAATGCTGTTCTCCATAGCCTTCCAGATAATATTGGTCTGGCTTATAGGGTGAGAGTTTCCAGGACCTGTTGTAGTTCTACCCTTAATCAATTTATGTTAACATTTGCACTGGGTGTGACGAGGGTAGACAGGTTTAAGAATAAGTATATTAGAGGGTCAGGCCAGGTTTGACGGTTAGTAGACCATGCCAGATAGGGAGGATTAAGTTGGTTTGTACATGTGCTGAGGAGGGATGCAAAGTATATTGTGAAATAGATGCTAAGGATGAAGCCGCCAGGTAACAGGAAAAGAGGAAGGACTAAGATAAGGTTTATGGCTGTGGTGAGAGAGGACATGCAGGTGGATGGTGTGACAGTGCAAGATGCAGAGGGCAGGAAGAAATGATGTACTGTGGCGACCCCTAATGGGAGCATCCGAAAGGAGAAGAAGAAGAAGAAGACGTAGCTCAACCCTTGTGGACTGTGAATACCATTGCCGTGTGTCATTCCACAAGTATGTAACCTGTATAGAGGCTGCATCTGGACAGACCGTTTAGATGAGTGGTGACTTCATATATCAGCTTGTGTATGACACAGCCAGGGACACTGTCCAGTACCACTGCCACTGTGGTGTGTACTTTGTTAAAGAGATGTTACTAGAGTGTCTGTGAATCATCAGGTTTTACATTCTTCTGGTCTGGAAATGTGACCCTTGTGTACTGACAGGGTGGTGAAATCCACATTCAAAGTGTCTGACACGGAATTGGTAATGTCAGTCAGATAAGTGTACTTTGTGACCATTTACATTAACTGTGACCCGATCTGAGATTTCCCCCTGTAGATTATGAACAACACTGAAGAAAGCTTTAGTGTTGTCTTTGGAATCCTTGCCATTTTGTATTTTGAAGCTTGCCTTGTATGTTTATTGAGGGATTGTATTTTCCCAATGATACTGACCAGAGAGGTTATCCCTTCTTGGTATGTAACTCTTTTTTGGTACAATTTCACACCTTCTGTTATATATTTACTTTATGGCAGGGGTCCATGAGACTAATGCACTTTTACTGTATAAGTGAGAATTTCTTGTGTTTGTGATAGCACGGTCCATGCAACCCTGTAGGTGAACAGTGTGCATTAATAAAGGATTATGCAGCTGGGACAGTGTTAACCTTAGTAATGCAAACCAATGACAGATAGCAACAACAGCATCACCCACTGCACAGTGTCAACCCGTGTCATACACACCCATGCATACTCAAGTTCCAAAATGTGTGTAGTACAATGCATACTGGCCACCAATAGAAAGTATGGAGTGTTAACACTGGCCAATACAGGGCATGTCACCCTGCCCATGTGTCCAATATGCACGTACATGCAGACAGTGCACCTCCACCATGTTCACAAATGTACACCTGCAAAACTGTGCTGCACACACCCCACACTTACTGTCCACTGTATAACACATGCTGACACAACTACACACGTCAGCCAAGTGGCACATGGGCAAACAAAACACAATTGGAATAAACACTGGTGGAAACAATACAACATTGCTAATTACAGCTTTAATGCATCATGCTTGCTCAGCTACACCTTCAAGGATATAATTACACTTTACTGCTGACAACATGCTACACATTCAACCATTGCTATGCTTTATTAACGTCACCCTGTGCATCAGCACCATGTTAGCCTGTTCTTGCATCAATGTTACAGATGACAGGAGGTGGCACAGGTTTCATCATATGCACAGGGTGTGTTGTTGGTTTGCCAGAGGCCTACACTGAGCCATACAATCGACATGTGTGTGTGAGGGACATGAGTACTGTTATGGGCCAATGTTGATGTAATGTGTGTGGGTATGTGTTTGCCCTAAGTTTCTGGTTTGTGTGTGTGTGTGTGTGTGTGTGTGTGTGTGTCTGCATGCACAGTTCCACCATGTGGCTGCCATATACGGGGATTTGTGAGACAGCTACAGACTGTACCTGGCAGGCTTTACAGATCACAGTCTCTGGCCATGGATACAGAACCTGTGCTTGGCAGGGGTGCTACAGACAGTATCAGGTACTAATCCAGACTGAGTACTATCCGAAGAGGTTGACATATGTCCACTGGATCCAGGTCCCTGCTGGGACTGGCCAGAGCCACATGCACGTGGTCATCTAGGATGGTCTATGGACAGCCCCCCCAACATTGCTGGGGCTGGTACTGGCACTACAAGAGCGGCTGTGACTTGCTGAATGTCCACGGTGACCTCCAGCTGCTAATGTTGCTGGCATACGTCCACATCGACATCTCATCTGTCCCGCACTGTCCTGACACATGGACATGACATTGTGGAGGTCATCCAATGTCTCACCCCAACATCTGTCAATGACCTCAGTGTATTTACGTATGGCACCTGCTAGGTCATGGATACTGTTATTTACAGAGGTGTTATGAGCCCTCAGTGCCCTTAGTCCCTGTCTGGTGTACCGCTCCATTCGTGTGGTAGAAAGAGGTGTGGCACGTCTGCCAGGGGCATGATGACCAGCAATGCTCTGATGAGAACCCCTGAGCATCTGCCTATGTGGTACCATTCCAGACATCTGGCTATGGATGCTGTGTCCTGATAAATGTGCCATAGATACCACACTATCCTAGCCAGTGCCAACCGTACACTGTCCCTCAGCTAAGGGCAATGGTGATGATGGATGTACAGGCAGTATGACTGTGTGCATGCATGGGGTGGAGACTTGTGTACTGTCAATTGGTGGCCCAACAACAGACCCTGACAAACCTGCCTGTGCCTCAACACACCTATCCTTATGATCACTGTCTCTCTCAGTGACATCAGGTTCCCTGCTGTACTGAACCAGCCCCACCTCGGCACCTGTGAGAGGAAAACTGGAATCACACTTTAAGACCTGAACATGATGTCAGACCACATGCGCACATGCACACATGCGCACATGCACACATGCACACATGCGCATATGCGTACATGCACACATGCGCACATGTGGACATGCACACATGCACACATGCACACACACAAAAATACACTCCTCCCTAAAGCAGACTCACACAACACCAGCAATCTCAGAACATACACAATAGCAGGTGATGGGGTACAGTATCACAAGCAAAACAGTCATATCACACATGTCAGCATGCAGGACATGTGTTGCTCAACAGCATGTAGTGCAAGTGTAGACAGTCCTTGTTACTAACAATATACATGGCTTTGATGCATGTGTTTTGTTATTAGGTGATGTGCCTTCCCCTGGAACACAATGCATACATGGACACAACATTGCTGTGCAGGTATTCAAAACTCTGTAATGTACTATGCACCATAACAAACAGGTGTACATACTATGGCTGGATGTGTATCTGTGTGTCAGATAGGTATCCAATGCTGATTACAGCCTCTGTGTCTTTAGCAAATAATTGTACACACATCTTTAGCACATGCATGATGACTATTCACACAGCATCAGTACTGGTGCATGGATAATTGATGGAATACCATTCGGCCACATACCCAATGTACGGTACTTATGGTGAGTGTAGATCATATTGTGGACATGCCAGTGTCATCCATGACATGGCATGCTAAAACACAACTGCATATTTAAACACTACACATACATAATGTGTGTCATATGACCTAGCCACTCAATAGCATCACAAGACATATATGTGTCAGTTGTGCAAATGGTGATTGGTATGCATATTGTTTAAAGGTGCATATGTGTGCACACACACATCATTAAGGTGTATAGCAATGAAAGCAATGTGTAGTACTGTGGTTGCAATAACTGGATGGGGTATAGTACCATAGGCCATCGTCATGAAGCATCATGTGGTCACTCAAGGCTACAAATGTTTCCCAAACCAGCATTACTCATGCTGTACCGGAACTGTACTACATTGGCTACATTCACCATTTCACAACCAATTGTTATATGAGTTTGTAAGGAGGCCAATAAGGAGCATTCCCTGACATGAATGTGTAGTGTGTTGCAGAGTGTTTAAATGCCCCATGATCGGCCTCTACCCCTCAGGTATGTTATGTGTAACGTGTGGATGAGATTTTGGATACTGGAGTGTGTCTTTACAGAGGGTTTGGGAATCCTTTATGTGTAGCATGTTAAAATGCTCTGTGTATGACATAGATGTGTATGTTATGTGCATGTTGAGTATCAACTGTGCCTATCCAATGGTCACTACAGTCTAGCCACATTTGTTTGAGATGGTCTGGGTATTGCATGTGTTTGAGGCAGCTAATCACATTAGTGAGATGTGCATGGTCTTACACCAAACATGCACAGCATGCATTATGGGTAGGTGTGTTACAGGTGTACATGGCCTACACCTTAACTATGACATGCACTTTTTATTTACAATAATAAATGTAGAACACACTCACCAGCATCTGTCCACTGCCTTGATGTCACCCCTGAGGGACCTACATAGAGATGAGACAGTTTGTCAGTGGCCACCCACAACTGTGGCATTGCTACTGTGTGTTTGCAGTCTTACAGTACAGCAACAGTTTACATTCACAGGGCTACAGATTATGTTCCAAATGATTGGTATTGCACAACAGCAGGCTCCACATCTTTTAACGACACACTCCACATCTCACATATGCATGATCTACCAATACAGATAACAATAGTCTACAGATATGCCATGTTATCTGCATGCTCCATGTGTGCTTGCTGGGTTGCTCGAAACTCCATCATGGTGTATGTCTGCTGTTGTTGTTGGGCAGGTGCCACCAGGCTCAGGAGCAGCTCCTCCACTCTGGTGAGGGGGGGATGGATATTAACACCACCTCCAGTTGCAAGCTGTTGTCACTGCACATCAGCAGCACACTGATGGACATGTCTGAGAAGATCACTGCAGTGGTGGCGTACCTGCTCATATGTCCGGTTATGCAGTCCTACTTCATTTACCCTGCGGACATCTTGCCACATTGCAGTATGCTCCTGCTGGTCCTCGCTGGTCGTGAGAACATGAGACTGTAGTGCTGAATCATACTGGTAGTAATTATGTCATCTTCAGCGCTACTGTAACTGTAATTGAAGGTGTTCACAGCCCAGGTAGCTTTAGCAGGCCTCACTGGCTTCAACATTGCAAACTGAACAAACCACACAAAGTGTTTAACCACCACATGTCATATACCAGCACTGTATGCTGTCTTGTTTGTCACACACTAAAACCTACATACAAATATGTGCATACTAACCTTCACCAACATATATATCTCCACCCTTCACAAACAGTTGCAATATGTCCCCTGCACTATGCACATATACAGATGTGAATATATTTGACACATATATATTTCTCCGTATGTGTGTGGCATACACACACAAGGTCCACACTGTTGTAAGTCCCTGGACCTCACAGCTGAACTGCTGGGCTTTGCTGCAACACAAACAGGTGTCACATATGAACACACACTAACATTAGGGGGGTATATATGGCTACAAATGCTAGATAAGCATACTAGACTGCTACAGCAGTTGCCAATGCTAAGCTACAATTTAATATGACTATCATTCATGTGTTGTTCTGTCATACCCATGTTTATATAATGTCAGCGCTAATCCCCCCAACAGCTATTGGCCACACTACTGTACAGAACACAGATAACATGGATCAGATATTTGACATTTAATGCTGAGCTACACATTTCACAGGTATGTCCTACTGCCCACAGGTGCACACTGTATTGTCCATAGCAGTAGTTAAGCAGAACATCTATGCATATATAAGTACTGCTGCCACATATGAATGGTTCAAATTATGTAGACTATTCTTCAATAACATCTACTACATGCCAGTAAATACATATGTGTCATATACCTTTCCTTTGTATGATTTGGCAATATTTATTTTTCTTTTTCCTTTTCTCTGTCTCTCTCTTTCTGTGTCTCTCTTTGTCAGTCTGTGCAATAGAGTGATTGAGTTTGTTGGCAGATATTGCAGCCTGCATTTGTAGGTATTTGCACATGAGCATGTGATGGCCTCTGCACCAATTAGTGGCCACCACTTGCTAATTGCATGCAGCCTGCTGTGTAGTAATTGCAGTAATCACTGTCATAGCAACCCAGTACTATAAATTGCTAACTCAGGTAGGCATGGCTCTTTCAGCTTTCCAAGATGGAGATCATCCTTGTTTGCTATTGACATCATTGTTTAAGACAGAAGGTTGGTATAGTTCTTATATCAGACACCAGGGGTGTAGCCAGAGATTTACATTTTGTACTCAGACCTAATGTTGCTTCTTCCAGTACCCACTTGTCAGTGTAGAAATGTACTCACCCCTCAAAATGCTACCCCAAGATACATGGAAAGATGTACTTTCTTTTCAACTTTTACAATTAACTGCCATACAAAGCTAGTTATTGAGATGTATTCCTTTGGTACAAGAATTGTTTGTGAACTGCTATACTGTGAATATTCATTTACTCATTTCTAAACAGTTTGTGCCTTTTTAGTGTTGACATTAGCACAAGCTGCTCAGAAAAACTGGACACATTTCAGTACTGTGAGTATGCTTACCTACATCCTTGGTAGACACCGCACACACAGGTATATTCTACATTTGGGTAGGGGTGCAGAAGTACAGAGAGCGTAGGTATTATTGTGTGGATTTTATCTTGCTGGACTTACAGGGTTGCTGTGTACATGTTAGTTTATCAAGGCAAGTAGTCTGTCTGCGTAACTCCCAACTGTGGACCTATCCACATGGTAGCTAGAGAATAGCCTGTTATTTTTTGTCTGTGCACCACACAGGTCTTTTCAGCAATAGAGCAATGGCATTGTTACAGTTGGTTGCTACCAGTACATGGTTACATCCATTTGTATTTCAATGTTGTATTCCTACATAAGGGTATGCTTCTGAAACCCCTTCCAAAGCTATTTGCACAGTGTGTAACAGCAGAAAGGCTGATATGCCTCTGTGTTTCGGCCTCTGCCAGACCACTCAAACACTCGGGTACATATTTGACCAGACTCAGGGAAAAGTAAAGGAAAAGTCAGGGACACCTTTAAAATATTAGTGCCATTAAGTTGAAACATTGAGAGAATCAGAGCATATGAATTAATACACCTTTTCTGAAGTAAAAGAAGTGTCTAACTCTTAATTATTGTCATTATTCATTAAGTGTAATTCACAGCCTTTCTGGCCAAAGTCAGTAGTTTTAGGAGGGATTCAGAGGGACAGAGATAAAATTTGTGTCAAAATCAGGGACATCCCTGAAAATTAGGGACAGTTGGGAGGTATGGCCTTTGCCCTAAAAAGATATGCCAGTGTTTGTCCTGCCGTGATACTGTGTGGGGTTGTAAAGTGATGGTGTAACATTATTTCCTGCTAGAATGGCTGCTTCTCTTATCACAGTCATGTAATGTAATCCCACAACAACTGTTGGTAAAGATCCACAGAACAAGTTGTGTGGTATGGCATTCCTATTTTTCCTTTACATTCACTCATTCTGATGCATGATATATTTATTTCAGTACCAACTTGTTGTATATCTACCGTGGCTTAGTGGTACTTCATGTTGTGTAGTGTGTACAAGGTCCGGGGTTCGAGACTGACAGAGGTGTTTTATTTTGCTCCTGAGCAGAACAAGGGCCCTCACATACAGAGTGACTATGACACTTTTAAGCGGGTTTGTGCAGGTTTGCGTGATGCTTAGCAATACTTAGCTAAGCATAAACAAGCGCACACCCTCGCAAACCTGCTAACTTCTGCTTAATAGTACTTACTCCCGCTAACACCCACACTCATTTCTTTGAAAGAAAAGAAAAATGGGGAGATAGGAAAGTGGTGAAAAAGCGGCACAAAGAGGGAAAGACAGTATGGAAAGTAGCTCAGGATGTGCAGGACAGGTGTAGGGAAGGTCCATAGCTGCCCATTTCTTTAACAGCAACAGCTGTGCATATGGAATAAATTTGGAGGTAGATATAAAACTTTCAACTCCTGAGAGAGGGGTGAGGACAACAAAGTATGTTGTAATGCCAATTAAATTACATTTTATGTGTCCAGTGGACATGTGTGCAAAATGGGCAGCTATGTATGGGGTGTAATTTTTTTTTGGGGAGCAGATTGCCCTTTTTTTTTTTCAGGTGAGAGTGGAATGCGGGGTAGGGGAAGTAGGTATATTTGGGGAGGTAGGTTGGGGAGGTAAACAGACAAGACAAACAAGATGCATACAGGGGTGGTATATGACACATGTGGTGGGTGAACACCTTTGACGGGGAAGGATGCTTGGAAATCGCAAGCCCATGAGCCCACAGATGGAAACAGTTGGACTGAGGTCCCCACCCATGGGCAGTCCCCACTGCACCTTCACAGCCCAGAGGGTGGCTGTGCTGGGGGCTGTGTAGGAGGGGAGGCTGACCTGGGAGTTACGCCACTTGTGCCTCAAGCTGGTGTAGAGGTTCTGCAACAGAACGTTCAATCTCTATGCACCACAGCCTGGACCGTTCGAAGGGTGATAGGTGGCCCTCCTCCACCCATGCTGGCACGGGGAGCCGAGCCCCATCCCCTGCAGCGCCTCCACCCAAAGGTGGCACAGGGCCAATGGAGGATGAGGTCCCAGGCTGGGCACCGGACCTGCTGGTGCCAGGTGCCATGGCCAGCTGAGGTGGGACAGGTGGGTCCGCTGGGACAAGCCTTCCCATACAAACTATGTTTTGGAGGGTTTAATAAAGATATGGGTTAGTAACAGTCAACAGCATTTCCAATTAGTTATAACAGCATGCAGAAGTATTCCCATTAACCCAACACATCAGATTTTCAACAGTTGTAAAGCAAGCATAACACATGCATATATAGAACAATAGTGGACATTACAACAGCATGCAGGTTGAATTGATGGCAACAGGCCACCAATATTGTGGTATTTTAACAGGGCACATGCATAGAAATAAATGCAAATATTTATAAACCAATAGGACATATGTCCCAACAAATGTTTTGAGATTAGACATACCGATTGAGGTGTGGAACTGCATTTTTTATGCACATACAGTAGGGTGGAAAAGGATAGCTCAATTTACAACTTATATATCCTTCTAATTTTCACTACATTCCTATTAACTGCAGTTATATGTCCCTTACATGTATTATTACACTACCCAATGCCCTTATATTGTGCAAGTGGATTTTGCTAGATCATTATATACATGAGCTGTATCTTACATGCAAACTGTCCAAGATGCAGATGTTACTGCTATATATTTTGAGAGTTGCTCACACACACTACTGCAAGATGGTACATTGACAGCTCTACCTTCATATAATTATCTAGATATGTTCAGGTGAAAGTATCAGTTATGTGTTAACAGCTCCTTACATTTCTGGCCGCACACTGACATTTCTGGGGAACATAATACCAAGCTACTCATGAGCCATATTAACCTGTACATGCCGAGCATGAAGCAACAGTTGAGGGCTGTAAATATGCATAAAAGCTACTAGCACTCCCGTCATCCATGTTATATGGGCCTACCCAAGTGTGAGTTAACACTGCTTAATACAACAGTAGTATTTGTAAAGTGCAACAGTACAACAACATATCAAAGAAAATGACACAGATGCACTCAGGATTTATACATTTATTAAAGGATTATTACACCTTCATTTATTGGGTTAAAACACTTTTTGAAGGCTCTCTCATTTATATTATATAACAGTACATGCAGAATAATTACTACCTGCCTGATGATGCAGCCTTTGCAACCTATCTTCATGGACTTGCTGATTCATAGCCCGGACACCTGCAGCTGTGAAGTAAATGCAGTGATACTGAGACATACCTAGCCATAGTATAGACAAGCATAGCAATTCTTAACTAGTGAATACAATGGCTACTTACTCAGTACTGGGGCATTAGACATCGCACGGGACTCCGGGATCCACTGGTCCAGTTGATCCTCCTTACATCGCTTCAGGTCAGAATAATGGTGCCTGACCTGCTCACCAGTCCGAGGAATGAAAGTGGCATTGGTGAGATCACGAGCAAGACTGTTCCAGGCCTCCGTTTTATATTGGGTGCCCTGGTACTGGCCCCACAGGAGTCTTTCCTCATGATTGTGGACAAAGAGCCAAACCATTACTTTGGACTCCTCAATGCCCCAGCGTTGCGCTCGAAATCGAGTGCCTTCTCCAACACCGGCCATGCTGACTGCAGAAGGGAGCTACAACCAGTTATGGCAAGTATTCCTGCCTGTGGAGCTTAAATATGCCTCATTGCTCACACTTATTTGTTATTGGCCAGTTTTGAAAAAAACTCAGCTGTAGGCACACCTGCTTAGCTGATGTTGGCAATGTTTAATATTCCTTTGATAGATATATGTCTGTTGAAAGTGCATCGTTATGAAATGCTGTCATGGCTTAGTGGTTATGTACTGTGACTATAGTGCACAGTATCCAGAGTTCGAGCCATGTCATTGCTTTTTATTTTCCTACTGGCAAGACCTGAATGGTTAAGGTACAGTAAAGGAGGTGTGGCTATGTTTAGCCGATTTTGCTCAACTTTGCCCGACTTTGCCCAACATTGCTTGACGTTGCTCAACATTGCTCGACGTTGCCCGACGTTTCACAGGTTAGAGCGGTGCGCAGCTACGCTGAAAGACATTGCGCTTGTTAAAGCGGTGCTCAGCTATGAGCAATTTGTTTTAAATATACTAAATACTGCTAAAATGTGCGTAGCAGTACTTTATATTGCTTAAAATAAGTTACTCATGCCTTAGAATGCATAACCATTTCACTTTCATATATATATATATATATATATATATATATATATATATATATATATATAAAATATATTTTGTTCACTACTACATATATTATTTGAATGCTTTTTACAAAACGTATACATGATAAATGTCAGGAAATATTTTTGTATACAGATTTCCAACAGAAAATGGAATGTCTAGTAGTGGGACTCAAACCGGGAATGCCTCCTCTTTGTGCGAAGGCTCTAATCACTATGCTATCACTATTTTGCTTAATTTGCATATATTTTTCTTATTATCCTCTTTGGTGTCTAAGCTGCTAACTGTAGCTAAGCAATGGGCAAACTCGCGCAAACACACGCAAATACGGGCAGCTATTTCGGAAATAAAACACACAAAAAAACTTCTTTTAATTTTTAAATTTGCACCAGGTTTAACATATGGGGGAGTGTAGTGTTACAATGTACACATGTGAGCGGACTCACTCATGTAACTTGACATTTCCTGAGTTTCGTCATTGCAGGGGCGTGGATTTTTGGACTGCTCGGCAGTCTGACATGCCCCCTACACTCGTCCACACTCCATGTAAGCTTTAGAGTTGAGGCAGTGTGCTCTCATTATTATGCATGCTGTCCTGCCTTCATACTCTTAGACTGGCGTTTCTGTTTAAGACTAATCTAGTCTTACACGGAAGATTAGTAAATCCTGGGGATTATGTTGGAAAGCAGTTTTATATAGTGTGCCTTCAAGGGTATTTTAAATGTGAGGTGAGGGTAGTCTTATCAGTGGCTTAAGTGTATGTCAATGATATTAAAACAAGAAACTATGTTTCTTAGTTGGACAGTATCCAGCCTTTACACTATAACAAGTTAAGAAAAGCTGGACAGAAGCAAGTTAAAGTTAATATAATGTTATGATCTTGGAATGTGGTGGGATGTAAAGAATACTGTTTACGTTATATATAGAATTAATATAATAATTTCACCTGTTTTACTGAGGTTTATATCTAATTTAATGTTCTTGATTTAAGCTGTAGATAATTTTTAAGCAGATTGGCTTGAAAGTAAGATATAATGATGAATGTCATGGAAAATGGTAGTTATATCTTGCATTTGCAAAGTAATTATTTCCATTAGCTAAGGCTTTCAGCAGGAGACAAGAAGTCTACAGGTGCAAGTAATTAATCATGAGATGTCTGAACAGTGAGTTCTGAGTGAAATTTATAAAGATATTTTCATAAGTATGCAATGTTAGAATATGATGTTAAATTGTCAATCTCACCTTCATTCTTGCTGGATGGGTTTGGAGCCGATCCTCGGCTCCGACTCGGCACTTGCTAAGCTCGAGAGTCACTTTTACCAGCTCGAGGCAGACCCATATCCCATGATGCAAGGCAGTAATTACCCAGATCTCGTTTGCCGCTTCGCTAATGAGGTCATCCTTTTTACCAGCTCCTGGTAAGTGATTTATTATTGCTATTTGTATCAGAATTAGGTATCCTAATACCATTATTTTTTATTCTTTATAGTTTTTTAGTGAACCTTACTGTGTTAGCTCCATCCCATTTCCCTTTAGTTCCCTTATTCACAGTTTTTATGTGTTCGGGCCTTAGGCCTTACCCACCCTCACAGTTCCTGTCAGGTTTTCCTTAGGTGTGTGTGGGTGTTGTGTTTCACTATTCTAATTTTAATTTTTAATATTTAATATTTAGTGTCCTTTGGTTTGTTTGGTGTGTGTGTGTGGTATTAGGACTTAGACATGTCCAAAGATACTAGGGTCTCAGGTTTCAAGAAGTGTGACTCGTGCTGTCAGAAGATGTCTCTGACAGATGGTCACACTTCTTGTATTTATTGCCTGGGACCCCTACACCTGCAGGACTCCTGTGCTATCTGTCATTCTTTCAGCCAGAGAGTCCTGCAGGAACATAAAAATAAGTTGATCCTCAGGGGTCTTCTTAAGCGTGAGAGCTCCCCGGCTAAGGTCGGTTCCTGGAAGCCCTCTAAGCCTCCCAAGACCCAGACTTCGGTGTCCAAGTCTGTGGTCTTGGCTCCGACTCCGCCGGAGTCGACATCGGCTCCTTCCGGAGCCGATCCTTCCTTGTTGGAAGTTTCAGTACTGGAGCTGTTCGGCGCCGATACCCTAGCCGACACCCTAGCATCGAAGCATGTCTCTGCTCCGGCTGGAGCCGAGATATCTTTGTCTCCGCTCGGAGCCGACAAGTTGTCGACTCCGCCTGGAGCCGAACGTTCTTCGGCTCCGATGGCTCCGTCAAAAAAGAGGTCTAGATCTCCTTCACTGGAATCTATACACTCGGCTCCAGCATCCCCCTTGCTTTCGGAGCGGAGCCATCTGAGACGATCATCGAGGTCTTCCAGGCTCTCAGACCATGACTTAGAGTGGTCAGTAGGCTATTAAAATCACAGGCACTAGCCCAGATGCTCCATAGCCCGTCTCAACAGACGACTGCTATTCTACATCCTCCTGAAATTCCTCCTTCGACTCTCCTTCAGAGTTCGGAGCCAGAGATTATTGGTACCATGACTGTTGCTGCTTCGGAGCCGATACCACACCTTTCGGCTCCGTCGTCCTTGACTCCTATCTCCTCCTTGCGACCTTCCTTGGAGGGATCCGGGCATCGGGCTTCCCTGGTCGGCTCCGAGGGGGCGAGTGGCATCGGACCCTTGTCCGACCCCGTTCTCCCTCTCGAGGCTTCGGCCTTGGTGAGCTCCGCCCCGACATCTGCTTCGGAGCCTTCCCTTTCGGTGGGACCGGGGATCCCTGTTTCTTCGGAGCGGGATCTCTCGGCCCTCCCTGGGAGGGGAGCCTTCGAGTTGATGAGGAGTGTACTAGCCCCCGAGCTTAGTCAGCAGTCGGTTCCTTTAGCTCCTCCCTGTATGGTGCCTGTAGATGCCTCTTCCCGCTCTCTTGCTCCCGGACCCAGAGATCCATCGCCCCAGGTCTCCCCATTGGGAAGAACTTCCTCTTCCGAGGTTTCTCCTGATCCTTCAGGTGAACCCCCGCGTAAGAGGACCTGCAAGATGAAGCACTTAGACTCCCCTGAGTCTACAACATCAGATACTGATTTAGATGAGTCGGAGGGGTCCCCAAGATCTCCCTCTGAGGATGTCTCCTTTTCAGACATCCTTGAACTTCTGAAACAGAGGGGGAACTGGCCCTCCATTAATCCCTCCGAGGATGAATCGGTATACCTGGAGGCTTTTGGATCTCGGCCCTCCACCTCCTGGGTGTCTCCGCCTTTTGACCCCCTCATAGAAGTCATAGCTCGCAAGGCATGGGCATCTCCTGATTCGGTGGAACCAGTCCCCAGGAGACCTTCAAAGTTTATTACGGCCCCCGATGAAAAGCAGTTTCTTACTAAGGGTGTCCCGGTTGATGCCATGGTGGTGGCGGCCGCCACCAAAAAGAACTTGCAGATCCTTCTGTGCCAGTCCATCCTCCTAACAAGGAATCTAGGTCCATGGACAGGTATGGCAAGCGGATGTTTTCTTCAGCAACCTTTGCTATGCGTTCGCTGAATTATTTATGTCACTTCACCGGACTTCAGAGAGACATCCTGAAAGAATTGGGTGAAGTAGTACAGGATCCGTCAGCGGCAGGGGCTCAAGAAAAGATTGCCTCTCAGCTGGGAATCCTTAATTCCATAACCAACTCCTCCATGCGGCTCATTTCTTATGCAGCCGATGGTGCGAGTAGAGCGGCAGGCACAGGAGTGGCTCTCAGACGTCAGTCCTGGATGTGGCTCTGTAATTTTGCAGACCCCTTTAAGGCGTCCTTCACAAACTCTCCCTTTGATGGGACAACATTGTTTGGCCCTCAAGTGAAGGAAACTTTGACCAGGTGCGAGCAAGACGGCAAGACTCTTTCTGCCGTAGGAGTCCATTTCTCCACCCCTTCTAGACCTTACCCCAAAGGTCAGAAGGGAGGGAAAATGTGGTTCCGAAAATCTCAGGGAGTCACGCCTGATGCACGTGGTCAATTTACCCCCAGAGGCAGAGGGGGTAATAATAATAGATGCCACCCTAGGGGCAGAGGAGGTCCGCAGAACCAGGGCAGCAGAGAGCCTCTCTCTGACAAGCCCTTCCAGCATCCCTGAGGTGTTGCCCGACTGTCCACCCTTGGAGGCAGTCGGGGGGAGATTGTCGCTGTACCCAGAAGCCTGGTTTTCCCTCTCTCAAGACAAATGGGTACAGTCGATCATATCCGAGGGTTACAAGATTCCTTTCGAGGAAAGCCCCTTCCCTCAAAAAGGTTCCCTTCCAGACGTTCCACCCGGTCTAAGGGAAATTGCAAAACTAGAGGTTTCAAAGCTTCTAAAAAAAGGGCCATCCAGCCAGTACCAACAGATCATTTAGAGTCCGGAATCTACTCAAGGTTCTTTTTGGTCCCCAAAAAGACGGGAGACTGGAGACCAATATTAGACCTCAGCAGGCTCAACAAGTCTGTCAAAAAGACAAGATTTCAGATGGTCACACTTCAATCAATTTTGCCTTTTCTGGGCAAAGACAACTGGACGTGCTCCATAGACCTTCAGGATGCGTACTATCACATAAAAATCCACAGACGCTCCAGAAGTTTTCTCCGCTTTCGGCTGGGGACCAGTCATTTTCAATTCAGAGCCCTGCCCTTTGGTCTCACTACAGACCCCAGAGTGTTCACCAAATGCATGGCAGTGGTCACGGCTCACCTGAGACGTCAAGGATTCCAGGTGTTTCCGTATCTCGACAACTGGCTCCTCTCAGCCACCACCAGGCATCAACTTCTCCAAGCCAGAGATTACACTCTACGTCTCTGCGGTCAGTTAGGAATTTCAGTCACCTTCGAAAAGTCTTCCTTATCGCCCTGCTAATCTATTACCTTTATAGGCGCAAATCTAGACACTACTCAGATGTCAGCAAACCTAACAAGTCAGAGAATCCTAGATATCCAAAACCACGTTCGGATCATCCTATCCAGCAAAAGGGTACAAGCCAGGCTGGTCCTGAAAGTGTTGGGCCTCATGGCAGCTGCCATCATACTTCTTCCTCTGGCCCATTTTTACATGCGTCCCCTACAATGGATATTGTTCACCCAATGGTCCTTCCAGCAGCTTCCCATGTGTCACAAGATCCTGGTGACACAAACCTGCAAGAACCATCTATCCTGGTGGATTTCCTCTCCTCTCTAGTCCATCAGGGCAGACCATTTGTTCCCCCGGCCCCGGTAGCCACGGTCACTTCGGATGCCTCCCTGATCGGGTGGGGGGGCATTATCAGGGCAGGATGGTTCATGGCACGTGGCAACCGTTCGAATACCACCTGCACATAAATGTCCTAGAGATGAGAGCAGTGCTTTTAACGTTGCAAGCCCTCAACAACTTTCTTCCTTTAGGGACTATTGCAGTTCACACGGACAACATGTCCGTCGTGTGGTACATCAACAAGCAGGGCGGAACCAAGTCCTATCCCTTGTGTCGAGAAGCTCTCAGACTTTGGCAATGGGCGATCTCCTCTCATCGGTTTCTGGTAGCAACGCATATCCCCGGGAAAACCAACATAATAGCGGACAGATTGAGCAGAGCTATACTCATGCCTCACGAGTGGTCTCTCAAGCAATCCATAGTGGAAGAGATTTTTCAGAAATGGGGCCGCCCATGTTGCGATCTTTTTGCTACACCTCAAAACAGCAAATGCCCAGACTTCTTCTCTCTCTTCCCACTTCCGGGCCATCCCCCCAGAGACGCTCTTACCCAAGATTGGCCCCGGGGACTCCTTTATGCTTTTCCTCCCTTTCCTTTGATACCACAAGTACTCCAGAAAGCTACCATCTTGAGAGCCAAAATAATTCTCATTGCCCCTTACTGGCCTCGACAAATTTGGTTCCCGTTCCTTCATCGCCATCTCTTGGTACAGCCTTGGCATCTGGACCCAGCTCCAGATCTTCTGACCCACCAGTCGGGTCAACTGCACCGGTCCGTTCCTTCCCTCAACCTCACAGCTTGGTTGCTCCACTTCCTTCCTTAGCCAGGCTTCCTATGATCTCTAATCCCATTAGAGATATCATAGTAGCTTCTCTTAAGTCCTCTACCAGGAGGATTTACTCTAGCAAGTGGAAAAGCTTCTCCCTTTGGGCAAAATCTAAGAACATAGACCCCTTTACTGCCCCTATTCAGTTGGTCTTGGATTTCCTAGCAGAAATTTTTCACTCAGGTTCTTCGTCTTCCACAGTCAAAGTTCAGTTGGCAGCAATCTCGAACTTCCATGTCGGGTTTGCAGACCACAACATTATGTCCCACAAACTTTGTAAAGCCTTTCTCAAAGGAGTGTTCCTTCTTAAACCCCCTGTTAGGGATCCTCCACCACAGTGGGACCTAAATTTAGTACTGACATCCTTGATACTTCCCCCTTTCGAACCGGCTGCTTCATGTTCATTAAAGTTTCTTTCTTGGAAGACACTTTTTCTAGTCGCTATTACCTCGGCTAGAAGAGTGTCTGAACTTCATGCCCTCTGTGTTCGTCCCCCTTATTTGGTCTTCCACAAGGACAGAGTATCCTTAAGAACCAATCCAATCCTTTTTGCCCAAGGTTGCTTCTAAGACAAATTTAAACCAATCCATTGATCTTCCTGTATTTTTTTCCAAATTATTCTAACAGGGCGGAACAAAAATTACATTACCTAGATGTTTATCGCCAACTCAGATATTACTTGGACAGAACGAAGCAATTTAGGAAGTCCGATCAGCTCTTCCTTTCTTATGCCGAAAATAAAAAAGGTCTCCCTGTTTCTAAAGTGACCTTATCCAGATGGCTATCTTCCACCATTTCTGACATTTATCAGCTTAGGGGCAAACAGCTGAGCTCAAAACCTAAAGCTCATTCCACAAGAGGTCTAGCCACTTCTACAGCTTTTCAGGCTAGGCTACCCTTAGATACTATTTGTGCAGCAGCCACTTGGGCCACTCCTCATACCTTCGTTTCTCATTATAAATTGGATTTGGCCTCCAGGGACAGGGCAAGCTTTGGTTCCACTGTTCTCAAGAGTCTGTTCCATTGAGCCACCCAGGATAGAGGTGCTAGGACGGTCCCATCCAGCAAGAATGAAGGCGAGATTGACAACTTAACATTTAGAAGTTATGTACCTACCATAACGTTCCATGTTAGTTGTCTTCTCTCGCCTTCTTTCTTGCGTCTCTCCCCCTAACCTGGACAGACCTTGATCTCCCTTTTTCTCTGGAAGATTCTTCTTCCTTGGACACCAGTTAGTTCTTGTCCTTGATTACCTGGTTTCCCTTTACAGCCTTTTTAGGTTAGTTGTTCCTCTTTCCTTGATGGAAAGTTTTATAGGCAGTTTTTCCTCTAGATACCAAACGAGATCTGGGTAATTACCGCCTTGCATCATGGGATATGGGGCTGCCTCGAGCTGGTAAAAGTGACTCTCGAGCTTAGCAAGTGCCGAGTCGGAGCCGAGGATCGGCTCCGAACCCATCCAGCAAGAAAGAAGGCGAGAGAAGACAACTAACATGGAACGTTATGGTAGGTACATAACTTCTAATTTTTTTCTCTTTGCTAACTGCTGAGACGTCTCCAGGTGCAGGAAATTAATTATGAGAAGTCTGAATAATCTTAAGTAAAATTTATAAGCTATAGAGTAATTAATATTTAAAGGTACACTGGTAAGCAGTTCAGTGAAAAATGAAGTTTGAAACTATTGTAAGTAAATATATATTATAGAGGTATTTACCTCCCCAACCTTAGTAGTTCAATACATTTAATGTAAAGGTGTATAATTTTTATTTATTTAAAGTTAGCCAGTACACTTTTTATTAGGGTCAAATGTTAATGTTTATTTAAACCACTCATGTTTTTTTCAATCTGGGAGGGGTTTAGAGATAAAAATTATATAGTAATCAGTGTGAGTAGGAGCTCAGGCTCTAATATGCACTTTAGCAGGAGTATCCTTAATTTTGGTATAGGTGGTGCCTGTGGATACAGCCATTAATTCAGAACAGCTGCTCCTATCTGGGTGATAACTTCATTTTGTGAAAATACACAGTTTTGTGTTTGTTTTAAGTTTAAAAATGATGTAGGTATTAAAAAAATCTGTTTAGATTTTTGTCTGAGTGTTTTCACTGAAGCAAAAAGTCTTGAAAATGTGATTTAAGTTCACATGCAGATGAAAATATGAAACTACATAAGAGATCTGTTTGCCCAATATTAGTATGCACATGTAAGCTAAAAGTTGGAAATATACATTCAGTAGAACTGTCGTGTGTAATAAGTGGGAGTAATAGCTTTGTATCATAATCGATGCTCTGGTCATATTATCATAGGATTTAAATGGTTTATACGTATAGACAAAAAAGCAACGATTATTGAATTATATATATAAGTACAGTGTGCAAATAGCAAAGTTGTAGGAGACATATTTGGATACAAATAAACATGCAAATTTGACAAAGAAAGGATTTTGGTCTGAACATTCAGCAGATTATCAGGGACAGAGGAATAGTACTGATTGGTAGAGAGGCTCCAGTAATGATATATGAGGAAGAAAAGACAATTATAGTAGATTTGGGGTAGTAAGGGGTTATTGACAGGGGTGGCTTATACTGACATATATTTATATTCTACTGAAAACTGCTACAATGGAGCGTAAGAAAAGATTAATTGGGATAAATCATAAGCTTTTAGCAGGGAGTATTATTTATGGGTGGGGACTGGAACCTAATTTGCAATACTGATGATTTATCAGGAAGACATTGAAGAGAAAATAAAGCCAGTAAGGGTAGATTACTGAAAAAGTATATGAGAATATTTGGTACAGAAAATGGAAATTCAGCTGTAGAAACAAGACTGAATTGTCTATCACAAGAACATGTATATTTAATTGAAAACTTTGACACACATCTTAAAACTGTTTAGTAAAACTAAGAGAAGGATACAGGATAACAAAGTAAAAATGAGACACTGACATTTTGCTAATTATCTGTTAAAAAGGGGGAATTTGAGGAATGGATAGAGGAAGTGATCTGATAGTTGTTAAGGAAGATAGCTGCATCTTTGGAAGGGATAGTTATGAAGTGGGACAAAAAGAAAATTGAGTTTAAAATGTTAACCACTGTGTAACTCAACACATTGGGGGTAATTCAGTAAAACTTACATTTAACTAATCTCTGTGTAAGCATAGTGGCATGACTCAAACATGGAGTTCAGAGCCTGTGCTATCCAGGAAACAAAGCTGGGGGCATGCACGAGCCTCCCAGCATTGTTCCAGCATGGATGCGATGGAATAATGCAAATCACTTCATTTGTTGGTGAAAACCATGCAAATGAGGTGAATTTGCAATTCCTCAAGCAGACAGGCATCAGTGTAGGAGCTGTGTCTGCAGCGGAAATGTATGCGGTTAGTAACTGCATACATGACTGCAAAAATAAAAATGGCGCCATGACAACTTAAAGTAAAGCATGTATTATGTTCATTAGGCATGCCATTAGCCAAAACTATGGCCACTGGCATACCAAACTGATGCAGATTTGTTAAAATCAAAATTTTTTTTTTTAGCAGATATGGTCTGTTTAATCAGAGTGCGTGCAAGCATGTGATCCTGAAAAAAAAATTAAAATAAATATTAAAAAGGCAATATAAATGTTAAAATCAATTTTTACATTATAGTGACCAGCATGCAGACTCATAACAATGGCAGGTAACAGCGACACACATGCATGCAATCCTGCAAAAAATAAAAAAAAAAATATTAAAAAGGCAATATAAATGTTAAAATCAATTTTTACATTATAGTGACCAGGATGCAGACTCATAACAATGGCAGGTAACATGTCCACAATATGCAGGGGTCAATGAGCTCTGTATATGCATGCTTGATACTGTTAGGAAGTAGGCAGCACTTACTGCTGGCTGTTGTGGCTTAGTGGTCTAAGTACAGTACTGTGGTTGACTTGTTTCAAGACTGTCCGTGCAAACTATGTTGCATGTCAGCTACACCTATGGTAGGAGTAGTACACACCATGCATAAGTCAATATGCATTACTGCAGGAAAGCTGGACCATTCAGGGACAGGAGGCCACACATCTGGACAGTACACGGTTTGGAGTAACCTACACAGTTGTCTAGTAGGACAGCAGGTTTCTGAAAGTCAGTGTAGTGTCAGGTTATAAATGGCTGCCTCCTTACTGTGTCAGTACTGACAACAAGTCACTTGGCACCAGCCATACCCCTGGAATGCCAGGGTGTCACTGAAGGACCACAAGTATGCCTCATGTGTCTGTTCTGCTTATCATAACATTGCATTTGCCTGCCAAACTACTTGAAAAACAATAAAGGTTGATGTGAAAACATCAATGGCAGTGGAGAAGCAGACAACATACCCATAAGAAAATGCAAGCTAATACCAAACCATTCTCCCAACTGTCTACGTTTGGCAGACCAATATTAACACCCTGTACTCATGTGTGGGCCTGTGTCTGACTGTTATATATGGGCCTATCCAGATGTCAGTCTGTGACGGTTTGACAGCTATGGCCAACATGTAGCCTTATAATAACATTGCAACACAAACTGTCTGAGGACCACAGTAGATGTAGGGGTGCAATGATGGACAACCTGCTAAACAGATTATGTTCTTCTGACTTCTACATCTCAAAAACTGACTACAATCTTCTATGGGAAGGTCTCAGTAGCTACACACCACCACCCACTCAGAAGATGCAGACAAATATGCTGAACATTATGTCAGTGCAGTATACAAGTACCTGTACAACTGCATGGACTCAGCCATACCCAACAGAACTAAAACCTGCTTCTAAAGGAAACACAAGCCTATGTGGTAGACATCCTCTATCAACAGGCTTTACAACAAAAGGAATCAGCTGTTGTCCAATGGTAAAAAGGCACAAATTCCCAACTGGAAAACCCCCCTCCTTAGGCTCAACAAGCAAAGTAGATCACTAGTGAAATCCTCCAAAGCCAATTGTGAATCGAATCTAGCCTCTGAAACAAAGGCTAACCACAAAGCCTTTTTTGGTTATGTCAGAAACCTCCATAGCTAACTCCAGGTCTGTTCTGAATTATTTCTTAATGGTGCCACTTACACTGATCCTGTCAACTTAGCCAACCTGCTAGCAGATAGATTTAGTGCAAACATCACCCCCCTGCCCCCCAAAGGCACAGTTGACATCCACAATACTTGCCCCAAACCTCACATCTCTATAGACGAAGTGTTGAAGTCCCTATCCAAGCTGAACAACACAGCTGCCATGGAACCTGATAGTATCCCAGGCTGTATTCTGCAACATCTCCAGCGAGAACTAGCCTCCCCATTGAGCACCCTACTCAACCATAGCCAAAGTACAGGCTTCATTCCAGAAGACTGGGGAACTGTCATTGTCATCCTTTTGCACAAAGGTGGTGCCACTACTGACCTGGAAACTATTGTCCCATTAGCTTGACAAGTCTGATCTGTAAGGTCATGGAGCATATTATTATGCACCTCATAAACAAGGACATAGGCAATCTCCAAGCACTTGACCCCACCCAGGTCAGATTTGTCAAGGGCAGATCTTGCCTGTTGAATCTGGTTGACCTCTTTGAGACTGTCACCAAGGCACTGGATGAGGGAAAAATCAGTACACACAACTTAACTTGACTTGGTCAAAGCCTTTGACACAATCCCCCACTTGGGCATCATCGAAAAGCTGACAGAACTTGGTGAAAATCCCTATGTCATTATGTGGGTGATGAACTGGCTCACTGATAGGACCCACAAGGTGAAAATAGGTGCCACTACCTCTGATAGCAGACCTGTCAGTACTGGTGTCCACCGGGGATCTGTCCTGGGACCCCTGTTGTTTGCTATCTACTTCTCAGAGGTCCAGGAAAAGACAAAAGCTCAGTGGATGACCAAGTGTGTGGACAACTGTAATTGGGTGCTGTCATTGACACCCCAAATGATGTTAATATAATTCAGGAGGGTCTCACAGCAACAAATGACTGCTGCCAAACTCATGGCCTTAAGTTAAATGCAGAACATTGTATTATCATACCATTCTTCAAAACACAGCCCCTACTGGTTGTCACATTAGCACAACCTGGGTACACAAGTCAACTACAATGTCACAATTGACCATCATGTAATGTCAGTGGTCAGAAAAGGCTTTTACTTGGTTTATGTCATAAGTAAAGAGATCACATCCAGAAAAAAAGGAGGTTATTACCTCTCTGTACTCCTCCCTCATTAGGCCAATAATTGAGTACAACGCCCCATTTGGTATGTAACCTCTCCAAACACCTGCACCAACTGGAAAGGCTACAGAAATACCTCACAAAGAGAATCCATGGCCTCCAACACCTGTCCTATGTGGACAGACTCAAATCAGCATCACTCTACTCTGTATCATACAGATTGCTCAGAGGTGACCCATGTCTCACCTACGAAGCAATCTCAGACCCTGCTCTAGTACAGATGCTCCGTATCTGTAAGTCTAACTCCTCGCATAGTACCCCATCAAAAGTCTAAAACTTTAAAATTAAAATGTGATGTTAACAAACCTTCCTGGAGAGATAGGTTTGTTTCTCACAGGCTGACCTGCCTCTGGAATACACTCCCCATACATATCAAACAAAGTAGGTTGCTGATCCTGTTCAAGCACAACCTTAATGAGTGGCTGGGCAACCAAACATTTGTCCAAGGGGTGCCACCTGTGTCCCTCTTTGACAGGGCCAGCAGCTGCTGCTTGTGGTTTCTTTTCTGGGGACATACTCTGGGCTAGGTGTGTAAGGGCCCCAGAGCCATTAGCCTAGTAATCTCCTATGATCCTATGAACAGGTACACTCAGAGGTGTGAAGTCAATAACCCTGTGTGTGGTGTGATGTTATGACGCCTACCTCACTCACACCAGAAATATAAATACATAACAGCAGCAACTGTGGACAAAGCCTGTGACTAAACTACAGAAGGACAAATAGACACTTATAAGGGGAAGGGAAACCACTGGCCAGACAAATGGAGAATGTGCACACCAGAACAAATTGTGCAGTAACATAGGTTCCCTGCAGTGTATGCAGTCAGTAAACATCACCCACAACTACACAACACACACCCGCATATATGAGGGTCCTCAACAAATACAAACCCAAACAAAGGACACCTCAGAGCTAAACACACCTGAAAACTCCACAAACCTCCAAACCACATACCAGGCATAGTCCACACAGCAGTGTCAGGCAACCACTAAGGTCCAGCCATAAACCCAACATATTACTCATAGGAGACTCCATTGTGAAACACACAGATGTGCCTCTCACCAGGCTGCATGAGACAGTAACAGTTACTTGTTTGTCAGGTACCATCATCTACCATATCACACAGGCACTGAAGTCTCTCCACAACAGGTACTGTTATGAGTCTGTCCCAGTCCATGTTGTTGTGAATGACTTCAAACATACCTCCCTGGACTATAGGAAGACAGATATGATTGAGCATGCTGAATGTGTGTCCCATGCAGGTATGTCCATAGCCTTAAGCAGTATTTTACCATCACCCAGAATGATGCCTCAGTACAGACAGAAAATGATTGACATTAACAAGTGGCTGACATTCTGGTGTCGTCCCAGGGTGATCCAGTGCCTGACAGCCTGGGAACATATGATCGACAGACCACGCTGCTTTAGTAGAGATGGCCTACATCTGCCTCATTTGGGCTTCAGGCTTCTGGCAAAGGCCCTTGTCTCCTCCATAGTGGATGTTTTAGGGAAAGTCATGAGGTCAATACTGCCAACATGAAATGTCATCAAAATGCAAATTAAAGATCATGCTGCTAAACGTTAGGAGTCTAAATATGAAAATGCACTCATTGCAAGCATTCTTAACCCAGGAAGATGCTGACATTTGTGCACTCACAGAAACCTGGCCCACAGCTGTGGAGAGTAGTGCATTCTTACCTGGTCACTCATCCGACCACACAGCCAGACACCAAAATGTGGCCAGCAAAGCCAAAGGAGGTGGAGTATAAATTTAATATGAAACAGACACACCTCCAGGCTGGTCAAACAGTCTGACGCACACAAGATACTCCAGCAAAAAGTTAACTGTTGACAAGACCTCTTTTCAAATTATAGGTAGCTACAGGCCAACATATTTCAATCAGGATGCCCACCCCACCTATCTGGCCCTCTACAAATCTATCAAGATTCAACCCTTTACCCTGATCCTATCTGACTTTAATTAACCAGCCATAGATTGGAAATACCAACCATGCCAGAACAGAATTGCACATAGATTCCCCCATCTTATCAATGCTAAATACTTTGGACAGCTACTTGATACCCCCACAAGATGTGATACATATGTTGGACTTGGTAGTAACTAACATGAGTAACCACTGCAGCACCCCTACTGTATCATCCTCCCTAGCCATATCCGACAAAAAAGCGGTCACATTCGATATCACCATCTTCCCTAACCGCCCTCTAGCTATGGTAAAATGGAAATGTCTCCCAAGCTGATCACAACCACCCGAGGGATGGTATAAACAGCTGCACAGCCCCTCTCCCACTGGAGGAACAGGCACCAGCATCCAAATGTACACCAGAGTACTATACCAGCATATATCTAGATACATGGAATCAGAAATACATGACAGGATAACATCATCTTCCACAAGGGAGAGTAAACCTGTATGGAAACATCTATGATAAAGGAACTATATAACAAAAGGATAAGATTGCTGTCCAGGACCAGGAAGTTGCAGGTGCACAATTGGAAGCAATCTCTCCTTAGCCTGAATAAACAAATAACAGCACTGGTGAAATCCTCTAAAGGCAACTCTGAGTCTAACTTGCCCACATCTAAGACAGACAGTCATAAGGCCTTCTTCACATATGTCTGCAGTCTCAAAGGAAGCTCCCAGATCTGTTCAGAACTGGTGGTTAAGGACACCACATACACAAAAGCCAATCTACTGGCTGACAGATTCAGGAGAAATGCCCTCTGCCCCCCATCAGTAAAGCAGGATATCTCCAGTACCTGCCCATCAACCACTTATCACTAGGGAACAAGGCATCACTGCCCTCTCAAAGGTAAAAAAGGCAACTTCCATGGGACCTGACTACATCTCAGGCCGCATCCTACATGAACTCAAGTTTGAACTGGCAGCACCATTAGGCACCCTAGTCACCCAAAGCCTGAGTACTGGCTTTGCCCCAGCTGAATGGAAGACAGCCACTGTCATCCCTTTACACAAAGGTGGGTATCTTATCCAGGGACAGAGAGGTCATAAGATCCATGTATTCCACCCTTATAAGGCCAATTATTGTGTACAACCCCCCCCTTCCGCATGTACATCACAAAGCACATGCAGCAGCTGGAGAGATCACAGAGGTTCCTCACTGGGAGAATCCAGCCCCTCTAGCACATCCCCTTCACAAGCTAAAAGCACTGTCCCTCTACTCAGTTCCATACAGACTCCTCAGTGGTGACCTCTGTCTGCCATACAAAGCAATCCAGAACCTGCCTTGATGGGACTGCTGCACATCTGCAAGTCAAGTCCCACTCGAGCAACCTGTAGGCACACCATCAACTTGGTCTGTGATATGCATAGGACTTGTTGATGTGACAGATATGTGTCCCACAGACTCCCCCATTTGTGGAATACACTCCCTCTCCACATCAACTGAATACCTCAATACCCCTTGTGAAGTGCACCCTGGCTAACTGAGTGGGAAACAGAAAATACAGTCCTGTGATTCTAACCGTGTCCCTGTTGGACAGGGGCTCTGGGTGCTGACATGTCTTGACATGGGCTACAGTCTCATCTGCTTGGGTTATTAGTCCTTTAGGGCCAATAGCCTAGTAACCTCCTATGAACCTATAAACAAATGTCTGTCAGTGGTTCACCACATTACTCTGCACTGCTCTACCACTGGCATACCAGGAAATCACAGTGCTATACAGAATATAACACACATATTATGGAATTCTCTGTTCAGTACAATGCACTCTGTACCCACACCAGGATATGACTTTTCAGTTAAGAAGGATACCACACAACCAGGACATCACCGGCCAGTATATGACTGAGGTGCTGGACTGTTTACATAGCCTCATCAGCCAGTCAGCTGTAGCCACACCTCTCAGCTGGCTGGATTTGGCAAGAATGTCTATACTTTGCCTCATAATTTTGGTCTGCTCATCATAAATCTTGTATGTCTCTGGTAAATCACTTTGATGATCTGAGGATTTATGTCAGTAAGTAATGACATACATTTCAGTGTCAGATGTCATATATGTCAGAAAATGTCTGCTAAATGCAAACCCTGTTACTCTAGCAACTTTCCAAGAGCAATATTTAAAATATCTCCCTATGTTTGGGCCATTGTCCCCCCATTTTGGCAGGCTATCCCCAGAATTCTTACATTAACAGGTTGAGAGGTATGGCTGTAGCACACAAAACCCTGGACTGGAGTACAGCTATCTCTGGAATGGACTCCCACTATTACTATAGAAGGTCATACTGGGCATGCTGCTACACTTAGAGAATTACAGCCCATGTTTAAGCCCATATCAGACTATGCAACTGTATTGTGCATATATGTCTTTGCATACAGACAGCTATGTACACTTTAACTGTACCTACCCATACCCATCACACAGGATTACTCCCAGCTATCTGTAGGTGGCTCAAATGTGCTATATCTGCATCTGTTGAGTGTGATGCACATACATATATATGGGCAACATATAAATATATTTCAAGAATGCAAACATATAGACACATGGGGAAGAGAGAGAGAGACAGCAGTGAGAGAGAGGGAGGCACAGACAGAGAGTCATAGACAGAGACATCCTGAAAGGCATAGAGTGATGTCCTGTCACAGACAGTTGCACACCAGTTCTAACCAGTGGCATGTGCCAGCATGAAGGTGAGCTCCATTGTGTAATAGTAGTGAGGTAGGGGGCATAATCTCACAACACCCACCTTTTTCTGTGTGTATATGTGTGTGTGTGTGTGTGTGTGTGTGTGTTGGTGTTTGTAGGTTAAAGAATTCTGATGCCATTCCTACACAGTACACTTCCCATTGCCCTACTTTAGAAGTCCTTCTGATGTCATTCACTTTAGAAGTACCTTTGGACAGCCTTCAGCCATATAAGCTCCATGGCACATGTGTCATGCTATAGTACAAATAACTAGATAGGCAGGAGATCTAATCTCAGTCCTGGCAAATGTATGTTTGTAAGTGTTTGTAGGTTAAAGTATTTTGAGGCCTTTCTCGTCCCGTACAATTCCCACTGCCCTACTTTATAAGTCCTGCTGATGTCATTCACCTTAAAAATACCTTTGGACAGCCTTCAGCCCTATAAGCTCTGTGGCATGTGCAAAAAATATGTAGCACTGTTGTGCAAATAACAAGATAGGCAGGGGTTCTACTCTCAGTCTTGGGAAATGTGTGTGTGTTTGTATGTTAAAGTATTTTGAGCCCTTTCCCACCCAGTACACTTCCCATTGCTCTACGTTTCAAGGGCTGCTGATGTCATTCACCTTAAAAGTACCTTTGCACAGCTAGCAGCCTTATAAGCTCTGTGGCATGTGTGATAACTGCATAATACTATAGTATAACTAACTAGGTAGATAAGAGTTCTAATCTTAGTCCTGGCAAATTTGAGTGTTTGTAAGTATGTGTTTGTAGGTTACAGCATTTTGAGGTCTTTCCCATCCAGTACACTTCTCATTGCCCTACTTTACAAGGTCTGCTGATGTCATTCACCTTAGAAGTACCTTTGGACACTCTTAAACCCTATAAGCTCTGTGGTGCCTGCAGTAACTGCGTAACACTATAGTGCAAATAACTTCATAGGTAGGGGTTCTAATCTCAATACTGGCAGCTGTGATACTGTGTGTGTGTGTGTGTGTGTGTGTGTGTGTGTGTGTGTGTGTGTGTGTGTGTGTGTGTGTGTGTGTGAACCATATCCTCTGCGGTTGTTGGTTATACCATTTTATGGCCTGTTCCATCCAGTACACTTCCCATTGCCCTGCTTTACAAGAGCTGCTGATGTCATTCACCTTAGAAGTACCTTTGGACACTTATCAGCCCTATAAGCTTTGTGGCACATGTGATAAGTAGGCAGCACTCTAGTACATACAAGTAGATAGGTAGGTGTTTGAATCTCAATACAGTCAACTATAATACTGGGTGTGTGTGCATGTGAAGCATATCCCCTGTGTGTGTTGGGTATACTATTTTAAGGCCTGTTTACCCCCTCCCCATGGCATTACTTTAAAGAGACTGTTAATGGCATCCATGAACCATGTTAAGCTCTACAGGCCATACCAGTCATCTGTACAGATATATGCAGAATATTCAGATGTTTGCAACATATATGTGGTCTGTGTCCCCTAAAAATGGGCATTTATGACAAATAATTGCCAAATATGTGACATTTGCTGTAGTGACACACATGTCAGCATCAGACTTCATACCTGTCTGAAATATCATGCTGATGCAAAGTCTGTTACTCCATCACTTGTTTACAGGTTTGTAAGAGCAATATATGAGACCAATCGCTATTTTGGGTGGTTTATCCCACCATCCATGAAGGCATTCCCAAGATTAATTGTTGTAAGAGGTACTAAGTTATGTCCTAGGCATATAATCTCTGTGTTACATGTAATGTGTATGTAGCACTATTGTACATACAAGTTGATAGGTAGAGGTTCTAATCTGACTATTGCCAACTGTGTGAGTATATGTGTTTCTGTATGCATGTCCCCTGTGGCTGTCTTTCCTGTGTGTAAGCAATGGTTATACAATGTTCTGTGTCTCTTCCACCTTGTTAACTCCTCCATTGCCAACCTAGTTGCAGCCCCTACAGATGTCATCCACCTTGCAAGCAGTTACACATTTTCTAACACAAAGGCAGTGTGGTGCATGCAATAGTCATATCACTGGTATTGTACATAACTAGATAGGTAGGTCATCTAATATGAAAAGTGTCAACTCTGTGTGCACGTGTGTTTCAATGCATATCCCCATGGAGCAGTGTGTGTGTGTGCGTTTCAGATGGCTGTACCATGTTAAGGGCCTGAGAACCCACCATTGGCAATCCTAACAGCCCCTACAATTGTCGCCCACTTGAATATTAGTGGCAGACACTGCATCACTACAGTAGCTCTGTGATGTTTGTGTTATGTATATAGCACTATCATTTGTAAAACTAGGCAGCTAGACGTTCTGCTATCAGCAAGGGCAGGTCATGAGTGTGTGTGTGTGTGTGTGTGTGTGGGGGGGGTATGTACATCCCCTTGCAGCAGTCTACCTGTGTTGTGGCCACCAGCATACCTCTCAACCACTCACAGAAAGACATCTGATTAAAGCCATATGGGAAAATGGTGCAAACACCAAACATTGAACACAACCTTCACATATTGCTGTGACACACATGGAAAGTAGATGCCAGAACAGGTTGTGCATTCAAATGCACTTTCCAAAGCATATTTGTTGGTACATGACAATATCTGTCATTAATGTGCAATGTCAGTCTGTCATGGTTTTCCAAAACATTGACCAGAAAACCACAATTTTATGACAGATGGAAAGAAATTATGTGTCACACTTCAGGACAATCTGCAGGCATATCCAGAGGTCACAGGTATGGCCACCATCTCCACCCATACCTCTCAACCTCTTAGAGCAAGAAATCTTTACAAAGCCATAAATAATGGGGGGACAAAGGCCCCAAAATAGGGACACTTTAAATATTACTCTTACAAACTTAAAGAGTTGATAGAATAACAGGTTTTGCATTAGCAGAAATATTCTGAAGGGTATGAAGTCTGAAACTCAAATTTCTATCATTATTTATTGACATCAACCCTCAATGATTTGCCAACGATTTGCTAGAAAAACACAACTTTAGGAGAAAATGGACCAAAAATATGAGGTGAATATCTGGACATTCTGTGAAAATTTGTACAGTTGAGAGGTATGTCTGTACCACCCTGCAGGACAGAGATTACAGTCAGTGTAGGGCTGGTTTCTCCCTGTCTCTCCACATCCCCAATATCACTCCCCACTGGCACAGCTATGAGGTTAACATCTCAGCAGAACAGTCAATCCAAATCATCTGTCACCCTCTCTGTCCAACCAGTACTTCGCGTCCCTGCCCATCTAGCTGACACATACAGTTTGCGATTTGATTTTTGACACACACACACACACACACACACACACACACACACACACACACACACACACACACACACACACGCACACACGCACACACACAAATGCACACACACACACTCATGGTAAAGTCTGGCACAACTTTGCTACCTATGGGCCCTTCATCCCAGACTTTAAGGTAGTTCTGACTGCCACAATCCAGCTCTTTAACAGCTACTGTAAGGCCCTCAACAAAGGGTGATGAATCCTACTGTGTGAGGAGCCTATTAGCAAAATGGTAATTGTGACCAAGACCAAGGCTGTTGGAGTGGGCTATACAGTGTCACCAAGTGCATATGCAAGTAGTTTAAGAGCTAACTTAGTGCTATACAGACCAGACACAAAGACAAGGTGTAACTATATTTGATAATAACTGCTAAAGGAACAAGAGCATACACAATCAATACAGTAACTACACACAGTTCAGACTCACAGGGATTAATTTAAGACAACATTGCAGGGCAGTCTGCAATACATACAGGAAACATGTAAAGTACTAGATGCATAGGTTCATGGGATGATACTAGACTGTTGGCCCAGAGGCCCTCATAAGCCTAGCCAAGATTTTGCACATGTCCCTTTACAGTCAGCACCTGTTTCCCCTGTCCAGCTGGGACACAGGTGAGATCTCAGGGCATAGGTACCGGAAGCTGTTAAATACTGGAGGGTGGGGGGGGTGGAGGGTGACAGGGGAACTTAGTGAACTAAAAAGGGTAATTTTTTATAACTATTTGCTACCACAACATAGATTCACTTGGAGGACATTTTAAGCTTAGCCAATTCTCTTTTGGTGCTTGAATTAACATTTTCTGATTGGTCTTAGCTATTCCCATGGCTGATAATTGTATATTAGCCCTAGTGATTACAACTGTGATCATACCATAGATAATTTGAGGGGGCCATGTAACGGATGCAGCATTTAGGAACTGCCTCTATCCATTAGTGGCGTGATGGGAAATCCTGGAGTACATTTTCTATTACCCGTCCTTAGATCCAAGTTGCATTTGAATATGGATGGATGAGCTTTGCTTTATTTTTATGGATAGTCTGTTCCAGAACAGTGGTAGCCTCTGTGATATATATCCATCTCTCCACAACATTCAGTTTAGATACCTGGACTGAGTATTTCTGATGCTATTTAACTTGCTGATGTTCAGTAGGTCCATCTGTATTATGTTGGAGGATGCTTTGTATGCTAGACATGTCACCTCTAAGCATTCTGTAGGATACTGAGTATAGTAATAAATCTTTGAGGTGATCCATGCAAGACCTATTGTTTAGGACTTTTATCCTTTTAGTAAGGTATCTCTGAAGGTATTCCAGTTGTTGTATGGGGCTGGACAGATACATGCCAAAGTGGGCATTATACAAAATGATTGACATAATGAGAGCTATGTAAATGGGGATAGCATCATCTCTAGATCTGGTCACAATCAGTTTGTTTATAAGCTGTGCAATATAGAAAGGTTTTATGACTCTGTGCACATGTTGGTCAAAAGTTAGGTCACTCTACACACAGCTCCCAAATGCCAAACAATTGGATCAGTTCTCAGAGGGCATTGTCATGATTTTGACACCAGTTATTATTTGGGACAAACCTTATTGCATGATGGATAAGTCATTTGGGGATTCAGTAACTTCCCCTAGCTTGCAGTCATCTCAAACTTAGCTAGCCAAAGCTCTTTGATATTTCCTTTTACTTTTGAGATGTATATGCCAAACAGAAAAAGTCTCAGTGCCAAACCCTGTGGGACTCCATTGGTGACTGGTCTCTTCCCCTGTTTTGATCTCCTGCATCCTGTGAGCCAAGTTGGCAATGCAGCTGGTGATGTAAGTGTTTGCTCCTACATTATTCATCTTTTGTACTACACCTGAGTAGGGGATTGTGTCAGAAGGCTTGGCCAGGTCAAGGTAATGTGATGTGAACTGTTTTACCTTCATCCATTCCTTTGGAAACAAGAGTAAAGCTTAAAATTTGCCCATGATTTTGAGCTTTTTCACGCCTTCCTCTGGGCTATTTTCAAATACATTTTTAGGGCCATGCATGCATGTATGCATTCCTTGAGTCACCTTCCTGATTGTATTAAATTATATTCCTTGTATAATACAGCATACTTGTTAGACTTAAGTTAGAGTGCATTTTAAATTTATTGTTTAAACATTTTTCCAGTAGGCAATGAAACAAAAATGCATTAACCAATAATGACAAAACTGCCCTATTCAGAACATTTCCAATATAAAGGTCTACTCCCACACACAACTGCATTTTAAATTTATTGTTTGAACATTTTTCCAGTAGGCAATGAAGCAAAATGCATGCACCAATAATGACAAAACTGCCCTATTCAGAACATTTCCAGTCTACTTCTACACACAATATATAAATACAGAATCACAGTAGACTGTAAGCCATAGGCATGTTGCACAGCTTCTTGAACTTATTTTCAGTTGGGGCGGGGGGGGGGGCAAAAGGCCAAAAACCAGGGACATATTTTAAACATTGCGTGTATAATTTTGGAAAATTGCTTGCATAGAACATTGTTACCACCATGCATTTCACTGCCAAGTCTTCAACCCAGAACACTGTGCACTACAATCAGAACAACATACCACTAAACTAAACCAGCAGTTTCTTAAATGAGAGGTAGGCAAACTTAAATGGCTATCATATCGTTTAGTGAATTCAGTTCTCACTTCTCACCATAGCTCTCAACCTCTTAGCACAAAAATACAGAACAAAGCCAATAATGGGGGAATGCAGCCCCAAAATAGGGACACATTTCAAATACTGATTTTATAACCTTAGAAAATTGCTAGAATAAAAGGTTTTGTTTTACCACTCCTGCAAACCAGAAAGAGCAGAACAAAAATGTGAGGCATAAATTCACAAGTGATGGTGGCTAGGGACTTTAGGCTCTTTTTACCTGTACCCAAGTTACAGGGTTTGAGCCTGAGTACCTCTAGCCACCAGATGTACCCTGCTGGGGACATTTACTTACACACACACACACACACACACACACACACACACACACACACACACACACACACACACACACACACACACTGCAATTAGTGTACTTACTCTGATAGACAGACTCTCTGTTCCCCTGCTCCACTCTGCAGTTCCAAACTCCATCTGCAGCAGCTTATATCCTGCTCGCAAATAACAGCCGGAAATGTGCTGACGTCATTGTGGGAAATGAAACTGCTTGCAAAACTGAAAGGGACAGAGGTGATATGCAAAAGTGGGGGGATCCTCTCCCCCAGCTCTCTATGGTTCAGGTACCCATGTCCCAGGGGTGTATTTTCTATAGTTGTCCAGCCCAGCTTCTTCTTCTTAAAGAGGGCTAGAGAGGTACTCTGCTAGACATGGGGATAGAGTGTAGTTTACAGTGAGTGTAGTGTTTGGGACACAAATCTATCCTGCCAGCAAGTACTATTCATGTCACAGACCAGGTGAGGGCCTTGCATGCGGGTTGCGCAAGTGGGGTTTGTCTTGTGGATAAGCAGCAACTCCATCAAGGCTGGGTCAGAACTGGGCTTGTATGACAGACACAGGTCACCTATGATTAGTCTGTATGAGACTGAGTAGAGGGACAGGGCTTTCAGCCTATCTGTATAGAATAGGTGTTTGAGACCTTGGAATTTCCTAGTCAGGAACCTCTGTGATCTTTGCAACTGTTGCATGTGCTTGGCAAGGTACATGCCAAAGGAGGCATTCTACTCTGTAATGGGTTTGATAAGGGAGGAGTACAGAGATGCTATGACCTCCTGGTTCCTGGATGACATACCCTTATTTGTGAGGTGGGCCATGTAGGCAGCCTTCTGTACAATGTTGCCAACGTGGTGGTAAACTGTCAGGTTGCTATCATCCTGGGTGCCCAGGTCTCTTGCAACTGATTGCATGCTTAGTACATTGTTATTACTGTCATAATTAGTGTGGATGACATCTACGACTATAGGGATAATGATGCATTTCCTGGCATTCAGTTTGAGGCAATGCTTCTGGCACCAGTCATTACTTTAGATAAGGGCCTCTTTGAGGATTGTCATGTGATGCCTGTGCACTGTCCCAGCAATCAAGGATCCTCAATCCTCACCAGTAATACCAGTGAGGGGCTTCCATATAGGGAAAGGATAATATATACACACACAATAAAGTACAGTCTCCTTTAAGAGCAGACAGAGATCACAGTCAGTCTGGGGCTGGTTTCTCCCTTTCTCTCCAGATCCCCAATAAGACTCCCCACTGGCACAGCTATAGGGTCCAGATCTCAGCCTAGTGGGCAAGCTAAAACCTCCAGCTCTCTGCCCAACTAGTGCTTTGTGTCCCTGACCAAGTAGCTGACACACACATGCTTTGAGATGATTTTATACAACCACACAGACCCTACTGGAGAAGGCTGGCACAGGTTCTCCAGCTGTTCCCCTTTTACCCAGACTATATGGTAGAAATCACTGCCACCACCCAGCTAATATTTATCAGCTACTCAAACGCCCTTATGAAAGGTGTCCAGTTATTACTGTGCAATATTATTATCCAACTGGTAAGTGCAACCAGACAGTCAAAACTTATTTGAAGTGACTTGGTACAGTATCACTATATACATGCAATGTTCTCTTAGAGCTTAAATTATCTCTACACAAAACAGCCACAGTTGAAAGGTTTAAACATATTTAATAATAAATAATAAAATCACAAGACAATACTTCTTGCTACACAGTGCCAGTCAAGAGTTTGGAGATCACAGAGAAATACTTAAAATAATACCGTAGAAAAGTTCTGACATAACAGAAAAACACTTAGTCTAATCTTCCTAATCCCTAGCTATTTCTAAGAGAAGAGACAGTTCTAAATAACTTACATCTAGAGCAAAGCAGTGCTGGTGATGTTGGATGTTCTCAAAAAAAATGCTCAGAGCTCTCTGATTCTCTCTCTTTAAATTGATAACACAGATCTGCTTCACATGACATAATTCTTCACACTTCTCTGGTGTTCCCAGGCTAGCAGAAACTACATTTACATTCTTTACGCCTGGTCAGAAACCAGAGCAATAAAGGACATGTATGCATGCAAATTCTAGCCACTAACTCTGGCCTCAAAACAATAGGCAGAATTCCTTCATCCAGACATATCGGCACCAAATTTTGACATCAAAGACATACTTGACTTAGCTTTCTTACAGCAGAGTGCACTGTTGTTACATTTTTGCAGTTCCCATATCCAATGCAGTCTTTTGACATTTAACAGAATAAGCCTGTGGCTTACATTAATATTTACAAATGACAGAATTATCTACAGAATTCTATCTGGCTAGGCTGGCAGCCTTCACCTACCTTCACACATCACCCCCCCCCCCCGGAGAACTCAAGCTAGTTTTTCAAGTGACCCTTGAGAAACGTTGCTTGAGAGGGTTAGATCTATCTGAGTATACCTTACGCCATTCCCTGTCTTGAGAGCCCATCTACGTTGGCATTGCTAATCCCACTGCAGTGCTGTACTGACATATCACATGCTTGCAACCCTAGGCTCCATCTTAGCAACTTGGCATTTTGCAGCTGTCTTTGTTTAACCATGTTAAGAGGTTGTGATCTGTCATTGCCGTGCAGTTTCTTCCCTAAAGATAAGGCTGAAGTTTATGCAGTGCCCACACTATGGCTAGATATTCCTTTTCTACAGCTGCATAGCATTCCTCCTTGGGCTGGAGCCTACGACTGAGATAAACCACTGGGTGCTCTTCTCCGTCTGAAGAAATCTGGCTAAGCACAGCCCCCACCCCATGGTTTGAAGCATCCACCTGCACAACAAATTATTTGCTGTCATCTGGACTGGCTAACACAGGGAGTCCTCCCAAAGCTTCTTTAAGCTTCTGGAATACCCGTTTACATGCTGTGGTCCACACTACCTAATCTGGCCTGTTCTTCCTTGTCAGGTGTTTGAGGGGAGCAGCTATGGTACTATAACTGGGGATGAACTTTCTGTAGTACCCCGCTGTCCCTAAGAATGCCCTCACCTGCTTTTTGGTAGCAGGTGCAGGCCATGCCTGAATGGCTTCTACTTTGGTAGGTTCTGGCCTGATCTTACCACTCCCCACTCTGTGTCCCAGGTAGGAGACCTCTGCCATACCCCCCCTGACATTTGCTCAGCCTAATGGTCAACCCTGCCCTCTGTAGTCTGCCCAGCAACTGCCGGTCATGTTGAAGGTGCTCTTGCCAGGAATGGCTATAGATGGCAATATCATCTAGGTAAGCAAGGCCAAACCCTCCTGCTCCTGCTAGGATACGATCTACCAGCCTCTGGAAAGTTGCTTGGGTATTTTTCATCTCAAAGGTCATCTTTGTGAACTCATACAAGCCAAAAGGAGTCATAAAGGCTGACCACTCTTTAGCATTGGGAGTCAAGAGCACCTGCCAGTAACCCTTGGTAAGATCAATGGTTGTAAGATACTTAGCCCCACCCAGCTGCTCTAGGGTCTCATCTGTCCTAGGCATAGGGTAAGCATCTGACTCTGTGTGACTATTTAATTTCCTGGAGTCCACACAGAAACTGGTGCTGCCATCCTTCTTTGGCACCAGCATCACTGGGGAGGCCCAGGGACTGTTGGACTCTTGAATCACCCCTAGTTCCAACATCTCCTGTATCTCCTCCCTCAAAGTCTGTTTGACTCTCTCAGGCACCCTATAAGGGGCCTACCTAATAGGCCTTTTGGGTCCTGTATCCACCTGCTGCTGCACGAGGTGGGTGCACCCTGGTTTCCTAGTGAACATGTCCCCAAAATCCTGCAACTGCTCAGATTTCTCAAACCTGGGTAGGAGATAACTGCTGGGACATTGCTACCCCTTCCACTGAGGTGTCAGTCCGAGCCTCACTGAGGAGATCAGTCAACAGATCTCCCTCAGACTCCTTTTGCAACCCATTGCAAATGCTCAGCACAAGGGCCTCCCTATCATGGTAAGGTTTCATCATGTGAACATGGTACAATTTGTACCCCTGCCTCCTGCCTATCAGTTCTACTTTGTAGTTAACATCACTTACTTTTCTTACCACCTTGAAGGGTCCTACCCAAGCTACTTGCAGCTTGTTGTGTCTTACAGGAATGAAGACCATTACCTGCTGCTCCACAGCATACTCTCTAGCTCGAGCATTCCTGTCATACCACACCTTTTTCTATTGTTGGGCTCCTACCAGGTTCTCCTGGGCCAAGCCCGTGAGTTCCCTGAGCCTTGTCCTGAGGTTTAGGACATATGCCTCAACAGACTCCTAGTGAGGTTCACACTCACCTTCCCACTAATCTGGAATTAAATCTAGAGGTCCCCTCACCGTATGCTCATGCAGCAACTCAAAAGGTGAAAAACCTGTGGATTCCTGGGGAACCTCTCTGTAAGCAAACAACAGATAGGGCAAATATTTATCCCACTCCCTCTTAAATTGGCCTGCAAATGCCCGTAGCATGGACTTGATTGTAGAGTTTAACCTCTCAATAAGACCATTAGTCTGGGGATGGTAGGGGTGGTCTTTAGGTGCTTTAACCCACAGGAGTTCCACAGACAAGCCAGCAGGTCTGACATGAAATTGGCACCTCTCTCAGCCAGTATTTATTTTGGGAAACCTACCCTGCTGAAAATCTCTAACAAAGCATTTGCCACCTTTTCTGCCTCAGTAGGGGACAGAGCCACTGCCTCAGGGTATCGTGTAGCATAATCCACTACCACTAGGATATATTTTTCCCTGTGGAACTTGGGGTACTCAGAAGCCCCACAATATCCATGACTACCCTTTGAAGTGACTCCTCAATCACAGGCAAATGCATCAAAGGAGCTCTCACCTTGTCTCCTGCCTTGCCTACATTTTGGCACTGCTCACAGGTCCTGCAGTACCCGGTTACATCTCTGGAAATTCCAGGCCAATAGAAGCTTTGCATAATATGTCTCTTTGTACATTTTATGCCCATATGACCTGCAAAGGGAATATCATGAGCTATGGCTAGAAGCACCAGATAGTAGGCTCTAGGCACTACCAACAGCTGTATTCTCTCACCTTCTAGCCCTCCCTCATGGGTCCACTCTCTATACAGTAACCCTTTGTCCCAGGTGCCTCACTAGCTACCTGCCTCAGGCCTTGCAATGTAGGGTCTGAGAGCTGAGCCTGTCCCAACTCTCTCTTTGTAACCCTTCCCAGCTCACCTTCCACAGGAAGTCTGGCATCCTCTGACAGTGGTGCCTCACTGTCAGCCTGGGTACAACTACTTACATCTACCTTTGCAGTCACTTTGTCCAAGGGAACATCAGTACCCACAAGCAGCTGTGGCTCATCTTCACTCTCACTATTACAACATAGCTTCCTCCCTGAAGTAACCACATCACCAGACCCACATGCTTGTCTTGAAGCCTGACTGCATGTAACTGCATTAACACATAGTACTGCCTCATCAAAATCCTTCCCTATCAGGACATCTACAGGATGGTAGTTCTGTATCCTTGTTTTCTCAAGACAACCTACTATTGGCATTTTGTCTTTCCCACTTATTGTCTCTCTCACCTTTTGTTCCCCACCTTGCCTCCATGGACATCTGTATGCCACATGGCCCCACTAGTTACATTCAAAACATTTAACCCAAGGTCCTGGACATGTACCTGTACTAGTGGCTTCCCCTGCTACCAGCAGATTCTGTTGGGGCAGTCTGTGCTGCCGACCATGGGTTCCTTTAGACCCATGAGCAGTACTGGGGGTCCCTTTCCCATGCAGGGATGCCCTGCTTTCTAGGTATAGGTCTCTCTTCTTCCCCAAGTCATCTGAAGTAGCATATTGTCTATCAGCTAACCAGATCCTCATGTCCTCACTCAAAGTTCTAAGGGCTTGTTCCCTCACCAAAAGGTCTGCCAGCCCTTCAAAAATGGTGACCTGACATCCACTCATCCACTCACTCACCTATGAAAATAAGTGCTCAGTTCAGCAACATATTCACACACGGTTTCATCTGCCTTGCGTCTATGCTCACAAAAATTTTTCCAATAAGTTTCAGGTGTTAGCTTAAATCATTCTAACTAGTGATTCTTAGCAGTAAAATCAAAATATTCACAATCAGCAAGTTTAGACAACACAGTTACCGCTTTACCATGGAGTAAGGTAAGGGGGTCAGGAACCATACCCAGAGCCTTTGGTCAACATCATACTGTTTATGTACCCTCTCAAACATATGAATGAAACTATCAAAATTATCCCCTCTTTAAACTGCGGAAGAAATTTACTGACATTTTGTGCTTTTGTGGTCCATTTACTCCCTTCCCCATTACCTCCATGACTCTGTCGAAGAGTCAGCATCTCCCTCTCATGCTGCCTCTTCTTTTCCTTCCTCAGCTTCCAGGCGTAGCAGTTTCTCACTCTCCTCAGCCTGCAGACATCTCAGTCTCTCAGCTGCTTCTGTTTCCAAATTCCTGGCCTCCAACTCAAGTCTCTTTAGATCCAGATGGATTTTTAAGTCCTCTTCAGAAAGGTTGAGCTGTCCATTCTCTGAGGGTGGTACATATCCACTGCCAATCTGGTTGCTGTTTTCTGATGCAGCTGTGACCAAAGCTGCAATAATGTCTGCCTTAGTCAGGTTTCCATGCACCAGTCCCCTAGCCTAGCACATCTCAGGCAGCTGGCTCCTTGTCAGCTTTCCATACTCCTTTGCTGACATGCTGCCTACTCTCCCTGACTAACTAAGCTAACAAAAGAAATAAAACAATTGTGATCTGAACTCTTGAGCATTCACTGCATGGCTGATTTAGAGTGCAAAAACACCTTCAGTGATCACTGTACACAAGCTACAGGAATTCACACTACCCAGACCACTACAAGCCAATTAGTATTTGCCAACCACTTAATATGTGGTGTGGATATCCCACCACTGCCAAACAATATGTGATGCCCATGCACTGGTCCAGCAATCAAGGAGCCTTAGTCCTCACCAATTACACCAGTGAGGGGCGTCCATATAGGGAAAGGATAATAAATACACACACGTGAAGTACAATTTCCCATAAGAGCACACAGAGATTACAGTCAGTCTGGGGCTGGTTTCTCCCTTTCTTTCCATGTCCTAAATAAGACCCCCCCACTCAGAGATCACAGAGAAATACTTAAAATAATACCATAGAAAGGTCTGATTTCACAGAAAAACACTTCAATTTGTTGCTTTTGAGAAGGCATTAAAGACTTGCTCCATGATGATGAGAGGAGGGGGGCCAGGTGCTGGGGATACCCTTGTTTACTGATGTGGGGATGGGGGGGTGAGATTTTCACTTAACCTGTCTGCAGCAGGTTGGCTATATCTATGGCGTATGTGTATGTGGTGTTATTGATCACCAGTACAGAGCAGATTTGGGTGTTGCCTCTGAGATAGCAGACATATGTGAAGAAGGCCTTGTGATTGCCCTTTGTGGATGTGTCCAATTTGCACTCAAAGTTAGCCTTACAGTAATTCACCTGTGACCTTTTTGCTTGTTCAGACAAAGGTGCGATTGCTTCCAATATGGCACCTGCTCCTTCTTGGCCTTGTACAGCCAATATTTCCACCAATTATGGAGTTTGTGTATTGCTGCTGTCCACCACACAGGTTTACTCTACCTTGAGGGAGATGATTTTGTCCTGTCAGGTATTGCTGAGTCCATACAGCTATGTAGGTGCTGATATAGTTTTTTTGGTGTAGGCTTGGACATTGCTGCTAGTTCCAACTGAAGGACAGTGGCTGTGAAGCTATGTATACCTGTTATGAGGAGATTGTAGTCAGCTTTGGAAAAGTGTTTTTGTTTGACCCTGATTGGGGGGGGGGGGCAAGGGAGATGGTGACCTCAGAAGTGATGGCTTTATGATCAGATCTAACCAAGGAGGATGACACTGTGGGAGTGCTACAGTGGCTACTCATGTTGGTCTGGAGCAGGTACAGGATATTTCCACCTGTTGTAGGGGTGTTGACAAGCTAATCCAATGCACTGCTATTGACAAAGCCGAGGAATCTATGTGCGTTCATGTTTGGGTAGAATAGGTTTTGCATTCTATGGTTGGGTAGTTAAAGTCACCCAGGATCAGGATAGATGGTTGAATTTTGATGGATTCAGGTAAGTCCAGATAAGTGGAGCTGGTGTCCTGAGTCATAGTTGGAGGTCTTTAACTAGCTATGATTTGAATAGGTGTTTTGTCAACAGTTAACTACACTTGGGGTGTCTCCTGTGTGTCATACAGTATGACCAGCCTAGAGGTGTGTATGTCTATGATAAATTTTGAAACTCCACCTCCTTTGGCTTTGTAGCCCTCTATTTGGAGTCTGAAAGTATGGTAGGATGAGTAACCTGGCAAGGTTAGTATGCTCTCCACAGCTTTGAACCAGGTTTCAGTGACTGCACAAATCTCAGCATCCTCCTGGACTAGGAATGCTTGGAATGACTGCAATTTCATGCTAAGACTTCTAGCATTTAGCAGCATTACCTTTACATTTCATTTATAATAAGGTTTCATGTTGGTAATTTTGTGCTTTTAACTTTGCCTAAAAAAGGCACTATGGGGGAGGCAAGTGCCTTTGCCAGAAGCCTAAATCCCAGGGGAGACAGATGAAAGCCATTTCTGGGAAAATATTGTGGTCTGTCAATCATGTACTGTCTTGTGACTGAGACAGGAAGGATTCTAGGTTCTTAATGTGATTGCATCTCTCACATATTGTGTTTCTAGGTGATAGTAGTAGAGAGTTGTCTGTGTAAATAAGGCAGTTACCACACTGTGTCAGGATGCCCATATCAACCAGACTAAGATGAGAAAACACAGGAAATTGTCCATCCATGGTTATCAGCATCTGTGGAAGAGAAGTCAGGGATAGTAGAGTGGGTACCGTCTGAAGATAGCACCTATAGGTGTGAGTATGGCTGGATAACATCAAGACAGTACCTGCAGGTGAGGGCCTCACTCATACAGGAGTGCTGGTAAGGGAAAGAAATGAAACTGAGATACCTCTCAAAGGGTTAAAACTACACACAAGCACAAAGCCATGTACATGCTGGGTTTAAATACCACAAAAACAAAGGTAAAATAGGAACATTGGAAGTGACAAATTAACCCTTGTCCCTGAGCTCTTAGCTCAACACCCTATGGCTGAAGTGCCAGCCAGTTCACTTACTCCCAGTAAGTGCAGGCAGGCCCTGGCCAATACTAGATGGTGCAGCAGGAAACACAGGAATCACACAAACAGATGTAAATGCAGCAAAACCTGTAACCAGACTATGCTAAAGATATATAAACTCTGTTTAGGTCAGTGTAACACAGGTGAACAGATACACACTTAAATATGACAATAGCAAACAAGAGCAAACCAATTTAAACAGATTAACCAATTAACCAATACTAAAGTTCAGAACAGAGCCCTGTTTCAGCAGTCTTCATTCACACAGCTTCTAACTGCACACTCCTGCCACTAGGGTGCAGGGGAACCCTATCCAAAAAATGGCTTGGTTAGCACTTAATTTATACAAACAAAGCTATATTCAGCAGGCCATGATGTAGTGTATGCTACAGCAAACAAGGCATGCCAATGTCAGAAAAAAACAATTCAAATAAGCAGACACAATGAGCCTTTAACCAGCAATTTCTAGCTCAGAAAGGCATAGTCTACCCTCTCCTCCCACAACAGTGCAGACCACAAACCTTCTCCATGTAAAACAACTGGCCTGAAGCCCATTTGCTTAAACCCGAAGCCTTAGATAACAGTTACAATTACATCAGGCTACAAACAAGCAGTAATAAATGGAGCAGACTAAGTGCAATTGAGTTATTGTAAGAAAAGGCAGCAAAAGCAAATTAAAGTAATAAAGTTGGAATAGACAGAAATGCAGTAAAATGTTTTTTGTTTATAGGTTACGTGAGAAGGGATGAAACACGATCATTTCTGGTTGAGAAACTAAGGGAGGTAGGCCCCCTCAAATTATCTCTGTCTACTGAGCAGGATAAGCTGATGAGATATGACTGGGAGATATGTTCAAAATGAGATTTGTAGTAGGGGCGGCCAAGTCAAAAGCCAGTAAATATTTAAATACAACAAGGGGGAACACTTACAACTCCAACAGAACAGAACACTTTTAACAAAACAAATGTAATACTGGAATAAGATACAAAATAGATGTGACCAAAGCTTAACTAAAGACCTTCAAATCAACATTAAATGCAGAGATGATTGATACTCAGAGCACTGCACAACACAGAAACACTTCAGCTAACTACAGATATTTGTAATTAAGAGAGCAATGCTGTGTCTCAGCTCCTCACACTACTTAACTGCTGCTATTCACATGCTTCAAAGGAATTCTTTGGTAACTTTTTGTTTAACAGACCATAGACAAGGACTGTTAAATGTACAACAGAACAGAATACGTATAACCAAACAAATGTAATACTCGAATAACATACAAAACAAGAAGTCATCAAAGCTTAAATACAGAACTTCAAATGTAAATTACATGCAGAGATGACTGATACTCAGAGCAATGCAGACCACACAAACTTCAGACAGATATACCATATTCCCATATATTAGTAAAATCCACACACTATAATCCGCTGCGCTGGGTGGCTGGGTCCCAAGAAAACTCCACGAATATCTCTAAAATAACACACTTTATTGAAAAATCATATAGTCCGGTTAAGCGCTTTTATCTAACATTATGAAGAAGTCTATAATGTTAGATGAAGGAGCTTAACCAGACTACATGGTTTTTCAATAAAGTGTGTTATTTTAGAGATATTCGTGGAGTTTTCTTGGGACCCAGCCACCCAGCACAGCGGATTATAGTGTGTGGATTTTACATATTTTCATATATATGTAAATTATCTCACATTTACCTACTTCCTATACAACATGCAAAGCTGTTTGTGTGAGACAGGTCTGAAAGTAATAATCCACACTAATGCTGTGTTATCTCATATTACATCAGTGTTTGTCACTTGCCTTCATTTCACAGGCTAACAGGAACTAACATACTTCTCTGCGTCAGGCATATATCTGTCTGATATGTGTGTAGCACCGAAAGCTATAACACAAACACTTTTCCACTTTCAACCTAGTAATTATTTATGTTTCAAGGCAATACAAAAAACTCTAGCTGTAGACATTTATGTCTGTTTGTTGCACTGAAACTGAGATAACACATTAATAAAAACAATACAGCTTATTTACTTGATGTTTTGCAACTCGTCTGTATGTTTGAAGCTTCCAGCTTCTACTATTAATACATACATTTGCACAGGTAATACTTGATATGCATTTCTGTTCTTTGTCAGTACGGCACTTTACACTCTTGCAGCTCAGTCATACCTCTCAACCTGTTAGAACAAGACATCTGGACAAAGGCACAAATAAATGGGGGCAAAGGCCCAAAATAGTGACACTTTATAAATATTGCTCTAACACACAAACAGTTGATAGTAAAGTGGGTTTTGCATTCAGAGGAATACTCTGAAGGATATGACATCTGACATTCAAATGTACAGTGGATATAAAAAGTGTACACACCCCTGCTAAAATGCCAGGTTTTTGTGATATAAAAAAATGAGACCACAATAAATAATTTCAAAACTTTTCCCACCTGTAATGTGACCTATAACCTGTACAATTCAATTGAAAAACAAACAGGGAAAAATTTAAAAAAACAAGAAACGTAGAATAAGCTGGTTGTATAAGTGTGCACACCCTTAAACTAATACTTTGTTGAAGCACCTTTTGATTTAATTACAGCATTCAGTTTTCTTGGGTAGGAGTCTATCAGCATGACACTTCTTGACTTGGCAATATTTGCCCACTCTTCCTTGCAAAAGCACTTCAAATCTGTCAGATTGTGAGGGCATCTCTTGGTCACAGCCCTCTTCAGGTCACCCCACAGATATTTTATTGGATTTAGGTCTGGGCTCTGGCTGGGCCATTCCAAAAATTTTAACAGGGGTGTGTACACTTTTTATATCCACTGTATGCTATTATTTTATGACTTCAGTCTTTAATGATTTGCCAGTGATTTGCCAGACAAAACACAACTGTATGAGGAAATGACTACAAATAATGAGGCAAACATGTGGTCAGTCTGCAAAACTCTGGACAGTTGAGAGGTATGAGCTCAGTACATAACATAAAGTTCAGCACATATTTATGCACCAGTTGTTTACTATCCACATAACCTATATAGGTCTCTTACATTTATAAGACAAGCATATGTATCATAGTAATAGTCACAACTGACATATGAATATTTACAACATGTCAGGTAGCTGGCCTGGCAGTGTCACAGTCAGTATTGTACAACAGACCCTCCAGTAGTAGTCATATGTGAACTGATCATTGCTGGGGTGACTCAGGGGCCAGAGCTGTGATCTATGTCACTGCAGACAGAGCCATCAGGGATGGCCGTAGGCACTGGACAGCAGACTAACAGCAACATGTCAGTCCAGCAAGTCTTGTTGAGACCTATTGTTTAACTTCCTATTTCCCATGACTGCATTCCCCCATCTGCATTCCATTACATGCTTGATTGTTTGACATACCTGTTATAGTGCTGTACTATTTTCTCAGAATAAATGCACAAGGATTGTTTTCCAGATTCACAGTCTGTCTTTCAGGAAAAAGTTTCATACCTGTTTAGCATAGACAGCAGCTTGCCTTTTGTAGCTAATGCTCATGAGCAGGTGATGGCCTGTGCATCAACCTCTGTCTCCCACTTGCTAAATGCATCCAGAACAGTTGTGTTATCTTTCCATTAGCCAATGCAATGGCAACACAGTGCTATAATTAAGTCCTTCATGTGGGCCTTGCCCCTTTTCCTGGCCTGTGAGGAGGAAATTATTGAGGTGTGGGAGCTACAGCATCACAGAGGGTAGGTGGAAATACTGTCCACTGCTTGGATTGATGTGTTATGCCCACATTTATGCATGCTATGTCTGCATAGCTGTCAATTTCTTACCACAAGCAATGTGGAGAAAGCCCAACAAAATGGGGGAACAAAGTTCCATAATTAGGGGCAGATTGTAAGTATTGTTGTTACACAGTGAAACCTGCTAGAGTAACAGGGATTGTTTGGACATACATTTTGTAAAGGATTTGAAGTCTGAAACTGATATGTATATCACATACCTCTCAACTATCCAGATTTTCAAAAAATGTCCAGAATTCTGGCTCTTATTTTTGGTCTGTTCCATATAAAATTTGTGTTTTTTTGGCAAATCACTAGGATGATCTGTGGATTAAATTCACTAAATAATGACATCCATTTGGGTTTCAGACTTCACATCCTTCAGAAAATGTATGTTGAAACAAACCCTGTTACTCTAGCACCTCTTTAAGTTTATCACACCAATATTTAAAATATGTCCATATTTTTGGGCCTTTGTCCCCCAATTTTGACAAGCTTTGTCCAGATTTCTTGCAATAAGAAGTTGAGAGGTATGGTATATCATTATTTAGTGACTTCATTCCTGATATTACCCCAGTGATTTAGCAGAATTCCAGAAATGTTATGAGTAACAGGCCATAAATATGAGCCCAAAACCTGGACATTCTGTGGAAATCTGTACAGTTGAAAGGCATGTATGTCTCGCCATTGTTAACAGATTTTCAAAATTGTGTAGCAGTGTACTGTGTAAATGTTTGTTGGGCAGAGTAGGGAGACAGGCAGATGTGAGTATGATACATCCTTTTCTGTCTGACTGTGCATGTTGCTACAGTTGATGCTGGTCTATCAGCTGGGTATGTTTGTAGGGAGAGACTGTGACACATGTCCCTTAAAACCTCAACATCCTCCCCCCAAACCTTTATGTCTGGCTTTTGGGTGGATGCCCTGCTGTAGGTGTTTGTTAGGAAGGTCAGGTCTGAAGCAGGTAGCCAGACATACTGCTGCATATGTAGCAGGCTACAGCTGCTGCATTCTGGCCAGGAGTCAGACTAGGGATTGTGAAGACATTGGGAGAGAGCAAGCTGTTACTGTCAGTGAGGGTGCAGTGTCAGCTGTTGCGTCACAGCATGGCCTAGTTGAGGGTATCCACAACATTTCAGGTGAGGCATGTGGCTGTGGTGCATATGTTACATAATAGTAGCATCAAGAGAGTGGTAATCAACATTTACTACACATATTCATAGTTGTGAGATGTGTCTCACCCTGCAGGCCTTTAAAGTGCTACTGTGGGTGGCATTGACTGCAGGAGGGGCAACCAGTTTCACAGGACATTGCAGGTCTCAATTATTCCTATGTAGTATTGACACGCCTGTAGTTATCATGCTACAGACTGTTGTGCGTGCCAGGACTGTGGGTGTCTAGATGTTACAGATGCTAGAAATGTTACAAATAGAGCTAGCGAGTCACTAATCTGGCATGTGTATTTGTTAGACATATGTGCATGTATACGCTGTGTAACACAGGACTCCCACTTAAACCCATGCTAATTCCAAAAAAAGAAAAGAAATGGAGGCAAGCAGGGGAAAAAAATCATTATGAAAGGCAGCTAGGGATGTGCAGGACGGGTGTAGGAAAGGACCATAGCTTTCCATTTCTTGGGTAGCAACAGCTGTGAATGAAGTGGACAATTTGGAGTTTGGAGCCTCACACCCCACAGGGAGGGGTATGGGTGACAGAAGTTTGTTGATTAATTGATGCGATAATTTATTCACAACAGTGTGCGTGGGGAGAAATGGAGACCTATGTATGAGACGTGATTTTTTTTTTTTTTGGAGACAGACCCCCCCCCCTTTTATTTATTTATTTATTTATTTTTAAGGTGAGAGTTGGATGATGGGGAAAGGTTGTAGGTACATTTAGGGAGGTAAGTTGGGTAGGAGAGGTTGCTTTTGCAGACAGACAAGACAGCAGTCAGGGGCAGTGTATGACACATGAGGAGGTAAACACCTTGGATGGAGAGGGTGGTTGGGATTCAGAGGCTCCTTTGCCCCCATACAGTAACAGTGGGACTGAGGTCCTCACCCATGGGCAGTCACCACTTGCCCTTCATGGCCCCCGATGGTGGCTGTGCTGGGGGCTGGACAGGAGGAGCAGGCTGGCCATTAAGGTGTGCCATTTGGCCCTCAGTCTGGCTCAGGCATTCATCCAAGTGTGTCTGGATGACCCTGCGCACCATGCCTCATAACTTTCGGTGGATGATTGGATCCTCTCTGTGCCTGTGCCTAAGAGGGGATGGGCACCATCCCCTGAGGCAGTTCCACCCAAGGGTGGTGCAGGACCAGCAGAAAAGGCAGTTCCAGGTTGGGTCCTAGACTTGCTGGGGCCTGGTGCTACGGCCAGATGAGGTGGGACAGCTGGATCCACTGGGATATGCCTTCCCATATGTGCTATAGTGTGGAAGTTTTCAAAATATATTGGTTAGCCATGAACACACATTTCAAAATTAGTTATAACAGCATGCATAGGTGTTCCAATTAACCCCGAATAATAGAAATGAAACAATTGCATAGCAAACAGAACACATGCATAAATGGAATAACAGTCGGTATTGTAACAGCATGCCTGTCACATTTATGGCAGCAGACCACCAACAATGGGATTTGAACAAGGTATGTTAGTATGCAACCAATTCAATATATGTACTAGTTATTGATGCAGATAAGGGGTGGGGGGAGAGAAACAAAATCCATTACAAACTGTTTAGACATTATATTTTTCAAAACAGTGCTGCTCAGTACTCTATAGGTCTGCCCTCACTTTACATCTGCCTGTGGTCTATAGCTTCTGTAGCACATACATACCTGTTAAAATGTTAGCCTGGAATGGTATGGGGCAAACTTTGACAACTCTGGTTACAAGACTAGAGGGGACTTATACATGTCAGAGTTACATATGTGACTAACAAAGTGTATCCTGAACTGCAGTTGTGTGAGTGTGCTACTGACGTACTTCAACTGGATTCATATCTGTGTCCAGGGTTATTGGCAACAGAGATCATTAGCCATAACAGCGTGACACTTGAGAGACATGCATCAGGAAGAGTGCATGGTGTATGTACCTATCCTGCTGTCATTTGCAGGCATTGGGTTGAACACTGGAACAGTCATACACAGTTTATTAGTATACCCTTCATATAGCTTCTACAATCATTTCTTTACCTGTACTTCCTGTGGAGAAAATATCTGTTAATACTACCTGACTGTTTCTACAAATACTCAAGATTACTTGTGTGTAACTATAAACACATCTTAGTACCAGCTGTGGTCTGTGTCTGCAAAGATGAATGACTGCTTACCCGACCCATATATATTTGGACATCCATATATTTGCAGTCTCTACCTATGACACTCTTATACTTGCCTGCATCAGCATACTCACATTCAGGACTACATCAATCTGAAATGCAAAGATTAACACCAGGCAATGCTGCAGGGGACACATGATAATACATTACACATTACTATTCAAGGTTCAGATCTTAGTGCAGGACATATTTCATTTTTCTATATCTTGTTTTACAGCTCCACAATCTACAGTCATATTTTCAGTGAAGCACCTGTACACATTTGTATTTCTTCAACAACATATCAGATTATACAGAACCGTTTGTGGTAGTAAATCTTTATTTTCAGCAACATGACACAGTGCTTTATTACAGTGGAAATTCTACTTACAATTAGTATTGCATGTCCTGTAGATGTTGAATGATTGTCATTTATTACCTTTATAGTAGCCCTCGTAGTGCAGTTTATTTGAAAGTTAATTCCTACACAATATTAGTTCAGTATTGCCTTCCTTTCATAAATAATAGATTGTTTTCTGCCTTCACCTGTATTACACAGCACCTGGCATTACTCACTTATATCAATATTAGTCTGACAAACTTTTATTTATTCAGTACACTCAGAACACACTATACCTACTGGCAGTAAACAATGTAGTCCTTCTTATTTATTCTACCATATACTACAAGATAGATGTGTACTCACCTGACTGTCGGCACAACCTCAACAGTTTGTCTGCATGAGTTTCAATATTGCTAGCTCTCTCCTCTGTAGCTGTAGGGGAAAAACAACCATTATGCATACCTATCACATACTCATGCTAGAATTTGGTAAAGATGTGGGTGAAATACTTACAAACTACTGGGGCATTCTGGTCCCGAGCATCTTGGATCCACTGGTCCAAGAGCACCCCCTTCTTCTGCTTTAGGTCATCATAGTGATGATGCAACTGCTCACCAGTTCGGGAGATTCCAGTGGCACTGGTGAGATCATGTGCCAGACGGTCCTAGGCCTCAGATTTGTATTGCAAGCCTGATGTCATGGTATCATACAAGGAGCCCGGCCATGACCCTGGACTCCAAAATGCCCCAGCGCTGCACCTGAAAGTGCACTCCCTCTCCAACTCCAGACATAGCTCCTGCAGTGATCAAACTACAACAGCTTCTGGCTATATCCCCACCTGTGTGGTTTAAATAAGGCCATATTCCCACCCTTTGCCATCATAGGCTCATAGGTTCATAGGTAAGTATTAGGCTATTGGCCTGAGGGCATAAGTAAGCCTAGCCAAAAGTGTCTTGGCTTTCGCCACCCGTATAGATTAAATTCCTGCCCCTCTATCAAGCAGAGCCATAGGGCATGATTCCAGGAGTGAATTTCCTATTACCCATCCACTCATCAAGGTTTTCCTTGAAGAATGCTAATGATTAGCTCTGCTTGATGTAGATGGGAATTTTGTTCCAGAGCACTGGAAGTCTCTGTGTCAAGAATCTATCCCTCCAGCATGTCCTATTTATTGATGTGGTGAGGTTTAGGACCCTAGAGCATATAGCTCGGGGAGATTGGGATTTTTTTAAGTGGAGCATGTCCATTAATTCTGGGTTTGACATAGCTTTGTATGTCAGACAGAGATCTCCTCGGAGTAAGTGGTATGCGACCGAGTAGAGTTGGAGTTTCTTGAGCCGATTGTCATAGGACAACTGTTTGAGGCCAGCAGTCCTCTTGGTGAGGTACTTTTGGGGCCTCTCCAGTTGTTGTAGGTGTCTTGTGAGGTACATCCCAAATGGGGCATTGTACTCAATGAGGGTTCTGATAAGTGATGAGTAGAAAGGGACAATGACTTCCTTTTTTTCTAGATGCAAATCATTTTGTGGTTAGGTGGGCCACATAGAAAGATTTTCTGATCACTGTGGCTATGTGATTATCAAAGGAGAGGTTACTATCCACTTGGGTCCCAAGGTCTCTTATCACACTTTCTGCATTAAGTGAACTTGCCTCTATTTGGTAATTCATGGGTGCTGTGTTTTTACCAAAGGCGATAACAATGCACTTTTCGGCATTTAGTTTGAGGCCATGGTTTTGGCACCAGGTATCTGTCTCGGTGAGGCCCTTTTGCAGGATGTCTACGTCGGTAGGGGAATTGGTTATGGCACCGAGTTTGCAGTCATCTGTGAACTTGGTTAGCCATAGACCCTCAGTGTTCACTTGCACTTCAGAGAAGTATATACCAAACAGGAGAGGTCCCAAGACTGAACCCTAGGGCACTCTACTTGTCACTGGTTTAGAGTCAGATCTGTAATCTGCAACTCTCACCATGTGAGTTCTGTCCATGAGCCAGTTGGCCACCCATCTCGTGACTTAAGGGTTTATGTTAAGGTTGGTGAGTTTATCTATGATTCCTGAATGGGGGATAGTATTGAAGGATTTAGCAAGGTCCAGGTAGTCTGTATGAACCACCTTATCCTTGTCTATGGCCTTGGTAACTGTTTCAAAGAAGTCTACCAGGTTTAGGAGACATGCTCTACCCTTTACAAATCCGAACTGGGTAGCATCCAAAGTTTGGAGGTTACCAATAGCTTTGTTTCTGAGTTCCATCATGATATGCTCCATGGCCTTGCAGACCAGGCTTGTCAGACTAATAGGTCAATAGTTCCCGGGGTCTGTGGTGGCTCCCTCTTTGTGGAGTGGGATAACTGTTGCTGTGTGCCATTCAGTGGGCACATAGCCTGTGGTGAGGCTGTGATTGAGCATGGAATTTAGGTGGGGAGGCTAGTTCATTTTGGAGTTCATGTAAGACGCAGCCTGGGATGTTGTCTGGTCCCATGGGCACTGTGTTTTTGGCTTTAGAGAGTGCCATTTTTACCTGAGTGTTTGTGATTAACTGTGCTCTACAATCATTTGGTATAGTTATATGCCCTTTGGGGGGTGAGAGGGGAGTAAATTTAGCACTGAACCTATCTGCCAAGATGTTGGCAATATCAGTTGGCTCTGTATATTTTGTGCCATTCTGCTGTAGCTCAGCGCAGATCTGGCGTTCTCAGTTCTCAGTCCTCAGTTCTTGACATAGCTAAAGAATGCCTTGTGGTTGCCTTTGGAATCCACAGCAATTTTTTTTTCCAAAATTCGCTTTGGAGGATTTTATGAGGAATCTTAGCTTCTTACTGAGGCCCATCAGGGATTTCTCCATTCGTGGGTTTTTACTCTCTTTTGCAACAGTTTCTTCCTTCTGTTGTAGAGTTTGCTAATGGCAGGGGACCACCAGATTGGCTTCCTTTGTTGGAGGGTAGCTTCTTGGTTTTGTTAGGGATAACACGATCCATGCACTCATGCAGGTGCTTGTAGAGTGCTTTTGTATAGGATTCAGCAGTCATGACTGTATTATCTGTTTGCAGGGGCATCGCAAAGTTAGCCACCTCTGTTTTGAATAGCGTGAAGTTTGCTTTGGAGACATTTTTTACTATGGTTTCCTTGTGTGGGGGTGGGGTTGGGATGTGGATATCTAGGGTGATTAGTTTATGGTCTGATCTAACCAGCGAGGAGTTGATCTTGGACATTGAGCACCGGTTACCCATGTTGGCAATGACCAGGACCAGAATAATGTTGCCCCTGGTGGGGTTGTTGACAAGTTGATCCATGGCATTAGAGTTTATAAATTCCAGGAATCATTGAGCAAGGGGATTAGTACAAGAGTAGTTTTCCCAGTTTATATTCGAGTAATTGAAATCACCCATTATTAGGGTATTTGGTTGGACCCTCATTTTTTCCAATGTCTCCAGGAACGAGGAGTGTGGGTTCTGGGTCATGGTGGGGGATCTATAACAAGGTACAATTTGGAATACATTTTTTCCCAGGGTTAGTTGCACTTGGATGATCTCAGAGGCATTGTGCTGTGCAGCTAGCCTGGAGGTGTGAGTATCTTTGATGAATATGGACACACCTCCGCCCTTAGTGTTTCAGTCTGGGTTTTGTGGCCAAAACATGTGGTATGACTTATAGCGTGGTAGTGCTGCAGTGCTCTCGGGAGCCTTGAACCAGGTCTCAGTCACTGCACAGATATCCATGTTCTCCATTTTGAGGAGTGCCTCGAGTGAGTGCATTTTGAGGTTTAGACTCCTAGAATTGAGCAGCATTGCCTTCAGTTTTTTGTCACTTGTAGATCTTAGAGTGGTGGCTTTGTCTTTTGAGCCTTGCCTAAAAAAAGGCACTATGGGGCGGCAAGAGCCTTGGCCAATATCTAGAATCCCAGGGGTGACAGGTGCTGGGCATCTTTGGTGAAGCATCATGGCCTGTCAAGCATGTCATCCCAGGCAGACAGATACTGGATCCCCTTTGAATGACACCAGAAGCTTAGCCAATTGTTGAAGTTGATCATTTTATCCTTGTACTATGGTATCATTCTTGGTGAAGGCAGGATGCTACTCAGGGCTAGGGCTTTGTAGTGACCTGAGTGCATGTGTTATGTGGCGGATTCTGGCACCCAACAAGCAGCTGACAGTCACCTTCTCTTTGTCCAGCCTGGTGAGTGGGACGATAGTGTGACTAACTATAGAGTCACCTATGACTAGTGTGTTGGGTATAATGTTTTGCCTTATGGGCTGTGGTTGTGTGGTACACCGAGTTTGTGGGCTATGTGTTGTTTGGGATGTGTTGGTGGGAGGAGGCTGCTTGTGTGTCTGCTTTGGAGGTCTCTGTTGGCTAGGCAGATTTAGATTTTTACTCAGAGCCTCTGTATATATCTTGGTGTTTCTATGTGTGGGTGTTGGAGATGTTGGTTTAATAGGTCTATGTGACGTGAGTGGGGTGCTGTGAGGTTTTACCTTCTCCTCTTGACTGCATGTTCTAGTCTTGGTTGGAGAGAGCTTTGCCTCTAGATTGGCTGTATACATGCATCTCTCACAGGTATTAGTGTTTGGTGGTAGGAGGAGAGGGTTGTCTGTGCACATGAGGCAGTTGTAACATTGCCTCAAGATGCCCAGGTTCATCAGGTAGACTGGAGAGTACACCGGGAGCTGTCCCTTGGACATGCCTGAGTAATCAGTAAAGACTGTTCTCTTTTGTTAGGTAGGGAAGTAGTAAAGACTGTTGTTTTTTTGTCAAGTAGTAAAGACTGTTTTCTTTTTGTCAAGTAGGGGAGTATATAAACTATTCCCTCCTGGCAAGTGTGGGGGTTGAGTGCTGGGGGTTAGTTAGTGCTACAGCAGATTTGGAACAAGTACTGGGCTAGAAGATGTAGGTCTGAGTGCTTAGGCTGTAAGATTGACTAGTTATAAGGGAAAAATTGAAGAGCAGACTTTGTGGAGCCAGGGATAGTTAACCCTAGCTAACCGGCGCTGCATGTGTGCAAAACCGCGCAAATGCAGTTTTTATAACAGAAAGATGAAAGGGATAGAAATTAGCCCAAAATGGCCAATAAACTACAAATTCTGAGCTGAAGATCACTCCTCCAGGGATAGATAGGCTGCTAAAAGCTCCCCACTCTCACTGGTGAACAGATAAACTTCCTTCTATCCTAGTAAGGTATGGGCAACACAGAAACTACAATACAGCCCTGGATTCAACAAACACTGAAAACTGGACACTGCTAACTTCAGAATGGCAGAAAAACAAGTGTAGATATAGTTTTTTTTTGTTTTCTTGTTTTTTCAAGAAGTTAGGGCAAATACAACAAAATAAGCACCTTAAAGCACAGTAAAATGGCAATCACACTTGAGTGTGTAGCCTACAACAGTTAAAACAGTTTAAATGCTCACAGAAATGAATTTAAAAGTGCAAACAGTAAGTAAGTACAATAAACAGCTGAAATAGGCTTTATAGTATCAAATATATGCTAGAAACCAAGCATTTAGGTGGAATTAGCAATAACTAGCAAGAAACAAGCCAAAAAAAGTACATCCAGAGTCTCTCTTTTCTCCTTCTGCTGCTGTAGGACTCTGCAAGATACCTAGGCAGGATCTTGCTGAGCTGATACAAGCGCAAAACATGTGCAAATGCGGTTTTTATAACAGAAAGATGAAAGGGATAGAAATTAGCCCAAAATGGCCAATAAACTACAAATTCTGAGCTGAAAACCACTCCTCCAGGGACAGAAAGGCTGCTGAAAGTTCCCCACTCTCACTGGTGAACAGAGAAGCATCCTTCTATCCTAGTAAGGTATGGGCAACACAGAAACTGCAATACAGCCCTGGATTCAGCAAACTCTGAAAACTGGACTCTTCTAGCTTCAGAAAGGTGGGAAACAAGTATATATATATATATATATATATATATATATATATTTGTTTTGTTTGTTCAAGAAGTTAGGGCAAATACAGCAAAATAAGCACTTTAAAGCACAGTAAAATGGCTATTGCACTTGCGTGTGTAGCCTACAACAGTAAAAATGCTAAGCACAACTCAGCAGTGCGCAAACCCACTAAGCTGAGTTGAGCAGTGCTTAAAGTGGAAAATGCTGTGCAGTGCTTAGTGCACAAATTCGCTTAGCTGGGCTGAATACTGCTTAGAATTATACTTCTAAGCAATGCTCAAACTGGCTAAGCAGAGCTAAGCACTGCTAAGCATTGCTAAGTTTTTATTTAAATAAAATTAACATTAATTACTCATTACTGACATATTTTTAAGTGTATATATTTTACTTTACATGACAGTCCCCTATGTGCTTTGATTACATTACTTTGGGGTATGACTGTACTGTATGGGACACTTGTGTTTACATGGGGGATTTCACATCATATATCCACTGACACTGGAATTTTGGACCAGCTACACTACCCTGGTTAACAAATATCAATTACTACATCATTAAATAAATAAAAAATATATTTTACAGTGCTTTCCCCTGTAAAAGCTGAATGGCCTGTCTTGGTATTTAATCCGTGATCTACTGCATGCAAAACCAAACTCTAACCACTAAGCTAAATCAGCATTCAAAATTTCAGCTGTAGCTCTTAACAGACATTTAAGGACTGCTGAGCAAAGTGCTGTGGTGCGCAAACCCACTCAGCTATGCTTAAACTTCACATATAAAGGGGAAAATAAAATACAATCATTTTAAATAGATGTATCTCAATACAGACATATCAGCATGTCGGTTGCAGGTCACATACTCTTCATGACTATCTATGCTAATGCAAAACCTGTTATTCTGTCAACTTTCTAAGTTTGTAAGAGCAATATCTAAAATGTTCCCTTAATTTTGGCCCTTTGTTCCACTTTTATTTCAAGGCTTTGGCTAAATTTCTTGCTCTAGGGGGTTGAGAGGTGTATGTCCGAGGAGTCTATTTAATTATAAAGTGCCGTATGGCACTTTCACAATGCAGGAGTTGTGTTACAGTTCTTGTCACACACACCCTACATTGCATTCCATTCACAGATCTCTTTTCAGTGTCCGCTGAAAATATTCTAAAGTGCCGTACTGCACTTTGACGGTGCAGTGGGTATGTTACAGATCTGCGAGTACTACTGCAACATGCCCCCTGCACTCAGTATCCGTGTCCACAGATCCGTCTCAGTAGAGTGGCTTTATTAATATATAAGGCGCGCTGCTGAGAAGGGGATGCGGACATGGACACCATTCACTCCGTGTAGGAATAACACTATTCCTATATGGAGTTTACTGAATCCTGGCCATTGTCTTACAAAAAGAACTCTAAAAATTAGAGTGAGTGTCTCTACCTCCGCCAAAAGACCTGTCACTAGCGACCTACACCAGGGTTCAGTCTTTGTGCTAGTCTTCATTTACTTCTCAGATGTCAAAGCAAATGTTAAGGATTTGTAGCTGACCAAGTTTGCAGATGACTGCAAACTTGGTACCATCATAAACACTCTAGAGGATGTCAAGATCCTCCAAGAGAGCCTTTCCCATACAAATGGCTGGTGTCAAAACCATAGTCTAAAATGTCAGAAAATGTATAATTGTGTCCTTCAGAAAGCACAATGTCTGCTGTAACTGTCACATTAACAAAACAGCTCTGAAAATTGATCTAGTAGTTAAGACCTGGCAACTTATGTTTTTTTTCATTGCCTAGCTTATTAGTAAGGGTGTGACATTCAGGTCCTAATTAAAGGTCTGAATCATAAAAATAATAATAAAATAATAAAAGTAAAAAGATACAAATGCCCTTTACAGACATAGTATGGAATGCAAGGGAGGTACAGGTTTTAAATTTGGGATAATAGACATGGTCAGTATGGATGTCAGGGGTGGGGGTTGGAAGAAACAACTATGTAAAAAAGAATTAATGTGGCAGCTGAGGTTGGCTGCACACTTCCCCCAGGTTTAAATGACCATTTGTCTATTTTCCCAGTTCTTAAGGAAAGAGCCAACAAGGTAACTTAAAATACAATAGTATTATATTACTTAAAGCTCAGTGTATACACATTATTTGAGGATAGTTATGAGATTGTGTTATTTTAACTATTATTTTAAATACTGAAAAGTTAATATGTTTATTGATGTTAGTAACAACAGATAAATTTTAAATCATTTGTTTTTTTAATTTTTTTTAAAGTTAATTGTTATGTTTTGGAGGGAAATGTTAAGTGCTTCTTTAAGGGGAGACTATTTAAATGTATTTGTGGAATGTTTTTTTCAGTTCTGATGAAGTCAACTTGTTTGATGAATGGGCTTAACTGTCTTGGATACTGGATTTATTTCTTATTAAACGTAGTGTTCCATGGTCCTTTTGGTGCTTTTGTTGCTTATTTCTTCTCAGAATCATACAGGCTACTGAAGCGTGATCTCTGCCTTACTTCAGAACCTCAACATACCCTATCCTTTCAGACTCGCTTCATGTCCTTAATTTCACTGGTGGCATTAACACCAGAGCAAGAGATCTGAACCTCTTCTCCTGAAAACATGTTGATGGGATAGATATGTATTACAGAGAATATCACTTTGCTGAAATCATCTTCTTCTCCACACAAAGCAAAGTACATTTCTAGCTCTATTCAGATCTAATCTGGGTGACTGGATAGTGTCGCTCGTCTGGTCAGCATAAAACAGACGAACATTCGTGGGTTCATTTCAAGCAGCTTTATTACACACAAACCCATCAGAAATGAGGTTTTGTAACTTAAACTTAAATAAACTTATAAACAGACTACCACACTCATACATGTTAACATTCTGGCTGTTCTCTCAAAATGACACTGCTGCCTGCACATGCTCAGTATTTATATACAAGTCTACATGTGCTACATCTGGAAATGCTTCTTGAAGGTATATACCAAGAAAATGCTGTAAGGCCTGGACATCCTCCCTCTTTGAGGAATAGTCCATATACAAAACGACAGCATTCAATGACATGCAGTTTATAGAAATGATCTTTTGACATGCAGTTATACAAAATCAAACACATATAAAACAATTATATCCAGGTTGCTGTATATTGTACACTAGGTCTAGAAATATAACTTGACCATGTAACATAACAGCCAGAACTGGATCTAACAACAGGGACTGCCCTCAAGTAATGTTCAACTTTGGGGACATCTGGGATATCATCAGGAATGGTAATGGATACTGCGACATTTTCTGTATGAATATTGTCTGGGTTGCTCTGAGATCTAGAGTCTGTATCATAGGTATGACAGGAATAAGATGTCTGCAGTTTCTCCTATACTCTGTACCCTCAGATTCCATTAAGTAGGATCTCAGCTCAGTACATATACCTCTCACTTGACCAATTTGGTCAAAGCCTTTCACCATTTACATCCTCACTGTCTCTCCTTCTTTTAAAGGACGAAGAAATCTGCTCATTTTATCATAGCTGGACGTCTGAGAAGAACACTTCTTAAAAAGTTGGGCTTTGATTGCTCTGCTGTTTTTAGCATTAGGTACCAACAAACTAGAACTGATAGCAAGGTTGTTCTGGTTTGCCTAGATAGAAGTCTCTGAGGAGGCGAGCCAAGTAGATTATCACAGGGTATATTTCTGAGACTGAGTAAATTCAAGATGATAGTATTCTCATGCTTTGACCTCTCCAGTAATTGCTTTGCACCATGTACTGCATGTTCAGCAAGGCCATTTGACTGTTGATATTCAGGACTGCTAGTAACATGGATAAAGTCCACTCTTTAGCAAATCTCTGGAACAACTTACTGGTAAACTGAGAACGGTTGTCAGAAATAACTTTGTGTGGACTACCATGGACTGAGAAATGACAATTCATCTTAGTAATAACAGCACTGGACTTTAGGTTAGATAGCAAATCGATCTCAAACCAGTTTGAATAAGAGTCTACTAACACTAAGTAATGCTGACTGTTCCACTCAAAATATGTCATTTGCTACTGTTGACCAAGGTAGTTCAGGAATTTGGCTTAACTGAAGTAGCTGTTTTTGCAAATGCGGCTTAGTACTGTGGCACACCGAACAAGAAGAAAGCACGGTATCAATGTGTTTTGCTAGAGAAGGCCAAAATACTAGTCCTCTCACCCTTCTTTTGGTAGAATCAGAACCTAGATGGCCCCAGTGCAAAATCTGAATGTATTTACACTGTAAGGAAGTAGGAACGACAACTTTTGGACCTTTGAAAATGATACCATCTTCTATGAGCAACTCATCTCTGTATGGAAAGTAAGGCTGTACTTCTGGTAGTACACCTGATTGTTTTGATGGCCATCCTACACTGATGAAGTGGTTGAGCTTTTGCAAAATTGGATCAGTCTTTTTATGATCTCTCAGCTCATAAAGTCTCATGGTAGAAAAATTATGCATTTCTATGACATCAAAGTCAAAATTCTCTGCATCAAGCTGTTCCGTCATATTTCTGTTTGATCTGGATAAGGTATCAGCCAGATAAACAAGTTTACCCTTTGTAGACAATTTTGAAATTATACCTTTGCAATTTGAGCATCATTCTTTGTAGTGTTGCTGGAGCAGAATGCATAGGCTTCTTTAAAATAGTGATGAGAGTTTTATGGTCAGTTTTTGTCTGGATAGCTAGGCCATAAATAAAATCATGGAACTTCGAACATGCGAACACAACTGCCAAAAGTTCCCTCTCAATTTGAGCATACTGCATCTCAGTTTGGATAAGAGTTCTAGATGAATAGGCAACAGGTCTGCCTTCTTGCTGAATAACTGCACCAAGATTGAACTTTGAAGCATCACAGGAACAAACTACTGGTTTGTGGACATCATAGTACCTTAATGTAGGCGGGTTAGCAATTTGCTGCTTGAGATTATCAGATGCTCTCTGGTGTTGTTCGAACCATGACCATGCAACATTTTTGCATGTCAGCTTTCTCAAAGGTGCTGATAACTCACTAAAGTCAAGGATACATTTGCCCAAATAGTTTGCCATACCAAGAAAACACTGTAAAGCATGGACATTGTCTGGAGTTGGCATCTCAAGAATGGCTGCTTGTTTGGAAGGATCTGGTCATAAGCCTGTACTGGTAAATAAATACCTACATAAATAATGTCTGGTAATCAGAATTTGTACTTCAGAGGACTGAGCTTTAAATTAACTTCATGCGCTCTGTCCAGAACTTTCCTGAGGTTTCTGTCATGCTCTGGTTCACCATTACCTCCAACCAGTAAATCATCAACTATTATTGCACACTGGTAGCCTGAAAACAAATAGCTCCATTGCACGCTGAAAGACTTCACTGGCAGAATTTATTCCAAAAGGCATCCTGAGGAATCTATATCTACCAAATGGGGTACTGAATGTAGTCAGTAATGAAGATTTGCGATCAAGCATCACTTGCCAAAATGAACTCTTTTGCATCTAAGACAGAAAAAACAGTGGCATTTGGCATAAGGGTTGTAATCTTCTCAACTGTATCCATAGGATGATGAGGTCTTTTTAATGCATTTTTCAAGTCTTTTGGGTCAATGCATATTCTGATTTCATCTGAATTTTTCTTTTGAGCAGTTACCATGGAAGTTACTCACTCAGTTGGTTCTGTGACTAGATAAATGACATCTTGCTGCACCATTTTGTCTAACTGGACCTTGACTTTGTCCAGCACAGCTATTGGAAGTCTCCTTGCTGGCCTGACCACTGGATTGATTTATGGGTCTAACTTCATGGAGTACACAACTGGAAGTTTGCCTAACTTGTCATTGAAAACATCAGCATACTCTGCGAAAATAGCATCAGTAAAGCTGGAAGTGGGACATGTGCTTACGTGATGTACTTCTTTGGTAAAAAAAAGTAGTTTAATTCTCAAGCTGTCTCTGAGACCTAATAATGACTGCACAGATCTTTGGACTACATAAAATTGCAAGCTGTAACTGTTCCCAGCTGAATAGTACGAAAGCATTACTGAGCCTTCAGTTTGAATCTCTTCATCTCTATAAGCAACAAGCTTCGCACAATTGCCCAAATTAAGTTGCTCACCAGCCCTCACTTTAGCAAATGTTTCTGCTGGCATTACATTACACTTTGAACCAGTGTCTCCTTTAAGCTCTGTGGGTTTACCATTGATCAGGACAGTACAAAATACTTAATTCGTTGTCAGCAAATCTACTGTATTAATCTTTTCACTGACCATTGATACACTGTCTACATAGAAAGTAGGGTTGCAGCTCTTTATATAATCAATTTGCTTTTGTGAGTGACCTTTCTTAATAACTGAATGAGGCTTGCTTGATTTACAATATTTTGAAAATGGTTCAATTTTTTACACTTGTGACATTGTTGACCAAATGCTAAGCACTTCTGTCTTTTAGGCTCATGGTTGGCATCACAATTATGACAGTTAACAATAAGACTTGACTTGGGTTTTGCTGACTCACTGTTATTTTGGACTGGACATGCCCTTTTTACTGAGATAGTCTTGGAACTTGCTAGAAAGCTTCAGGTTTTCCTTGCCACATCCACAGGGGTTGCTGCTGCCATGTGCTTAGGCCTCTTTCTGCTTGCCATGTGTTGCATGCTGTCTATGTTTACTCTAAAAGCTGTCAAAACCATGCTCTTATCACTTGTAAGCATACTTGTGTGCCTTTCTGTGAGCTCATGGATTTGACAAATCTCTATGGCTTTGCTTAATGTTAAATCACTGTCACAAAGCAAAATCTTTCTCACTGCAGCACTATTAACACCAGACACAAGCCTGTCCTTTATCAACTCATCTTTCATGTCACCAGATCTGCATGTTTTAGCCTTATTTCTCAAGTCAGTTATATAAGCTGCAAAAGTTTCACCTGGCTTTTTGTCTCTTGTATAAAATAAGTGCCTATCTAAAGTAACATTTGTCTGAGGGTTGCACATTTCTCTAAATTTATGTTTTAAGCACTCAGGGTCCTCCCTTGATTTAGCTGGCATCACAATATGATGGTTTTCCCCCTCTCTTGCATATACTTCTGGTGCATACACAAATTAATGCTCTTTTTCAATAGCCTCTGACCCAGCTAAGTTAAATAAAATGAATGCCCTTGTACGTACATCTTTGTAAGAAAAAGCTGTTTGTATGAAAATATCGTATTCCTGCTCAAATACTCCCCAATCCTCTGCTATATTATGATTAAACACAAGTGGTCTTGTTCTGCAAAATGCCTCTGCCATATCAACACAAAGTAGTGAAGGTGCTTGAAATCATGTATGAACATACACACATAAATATATATGCCAGAATTTTTTGCCAGTAGTTGTAATTATGCCCAGTAGCACAACAGACTCTTTGAAATAGCTGCACTTTGCCAAATAAATCTCCATAGCACAAAACCACTTTGAAATCACTGTACTTTGTGAAACCACTCCTTATCAGTGTAAGAAATACTTCAAAATGACTGTACTTTGCGAATAAACTGTACACAACAGAATAACTCTTCAAAATAGCTGTACTTTGCAAAATAACTCTGCACAGTGTAAGAAACACTCTGACATGGTGGCACTCTGTGAATAAATGTACACAGCACAAAAAAACATTTTGAAATGGCTGTACTTTGACTGCACTTTGCAATATAACTGTACTTCACACACAGCAAACTCTGTAATAATTGCACTGTAATAAAGCACACACTCTGCAAACACTTTGGACACTCTGAGATAATTCAAATAACTCTAGTTATGTTTTGAGTGTCTTCGGTCAATGCAAAATAGTAGTTTGTGCCCAAACACAGCCTTTTACTAAAAAACATGGAGTTGCCTTGCTCTTTAAGTTTAATTTGCGCTTTTATTGTACTCATTATGCCTTTTTTATCTCTTATCGTGCTCATTATACTTTTCTTGTGCTCGTTTAACTTTAAACATTCTCGTTATGTAAACCAAAGGTAATTCTGAGCCCAGTATAAATATATCTGCTAGTTTTATCAAATATTGTGGTTTCAAACATTTTGTTTAATTAATAATGCAGTTTGTGCCTTTCATTTGCTTAATAATACATTGTTGTGCTACTCATTTGATTAATAATGCATTTTCTGCCTTATGAATGCTCTGTTTCATTGTCTTTGCCAAATAAATTGTTTGTGCAGTTTTCTTTACCTTTAACTCATTTCTGTCTCTTTTTCATTTGGCTGAGCTCTGTTTCACTCAACCTGCTTAGTCTTTCACCTTCAACTCTGCACCTCATGGCTCAAAGAAGTTGTTCTTCTGATCCCAATTCTGACACCATATCACTTATCTAGTCAGGCTAAAACAGATGAACATTCATGGGTTCAAGTCAAGCAGCTTTATTACACACAAACACATTAGAAATGAGGCTTTGTAACTTAAACTTAAATAAACTTATAAACAGACTGACTACCACACTCATACATGTTAACTCTCTGGCTTTTCTCTCAAAATGGGACTGCTGCCTGCACATGCTCAGTATTTATATGCATGTGCTACATCAGGAAATGGTTCTTAAAGGTACATACACGCTCTGATGTACAGATGGGCAAGTACAAATTCACCCTGGTCTACCATCCTTGTCCCTAATTGATATGGGTAACATTTAAATGTCTGCCCAACTCTTGGTTATCTATACTAAAATACAAGGGCTAATAACTTCATGGAACTGAATGGTAGGCTTGGCTTACAAAAATCCATACAGATCAATAGCCTAGTATATACGAATGTATGAACATATAAAGCATGGCAGAAATGAGAGAGAGAGATGGGGAAAGTAATAGGAATTATTCAGAGGGTTGGCAAAGGTTTAAGTACTGCAGAATAAAATAAATGCCAAAAAACAAGAAAAAGAGCAATTGCAGAATGCTAAAGGGAAAAATAAGGAAATATTTGGATAATATGCATGAATTTAGAAAGGTTGCTGCTAAACAACTGTTTTTTTGATAACTTCAGAGCACAAAAAATTTAGCACAACATCAAGTGGAAAGAGTTATCACCAAACTTAAGGAGCCTACAACAAGAAAATTAACCAGAAGTCCTACAGAGGCTAGAGGAAAATGATGCATAACAGTTAATGGCTAAGATAGGAAGAGTTGCTGTACAGTTATATGTAAGCAATCAACAGGGAATTATCCATAAACAGATGGTATTCCTGTGGAAGTATGGAAATTGGAAGGGAAGAAAGTAATACAGATATTGAAGGTTTTGCTTAACAGTATTCAAAAGGGGAGGAGGGACCAGGATCCTGCAAGAGAACTGTAGTGGCTGTATTACCCAAGGAAGATAAAGAGCCATAAGCACTAGCTTCATATATATTTATTTCAGTTTTAAAATATGATTACAAAATATTTATGTTTATACCTGCTAAGAGACTGACAAAGGTGTTGACAAAATTGATACATATGGAAAGGTGTATTTTTATGAAGGGAAGGCAAACATTTGACAACATTAATAGAACAGTTATGATCCAGAAGGAAGCAGAATATAAGAAACACCACTATTCTTGGTGAGCAAAGAAAACATTTGATAGAGTTGGGTGGGTTATTACGAGTATGGCAGTGGTAGCATTTGCATTGCCTGACAGAAAAATATGGTTAATTAGAAAGATATATGAAGGGGTGGAGGCAATAATTAAGGTGGGTGGTTTCCTGTCTGACAAGCTGTCTTTGAAGAGAGGAACCAGGCAGGGGTATCCTCTTTTCCCTTTGTCATTCACTTTATATTTAGAGCCACTGGCAAAGAAAACAAGGGACTCAGAAACTCAGTTATTGATATGGTATGGTAATCAAGAAAACTTAGCTTTATTTGCAGATGATGTTATTTTGTAATAGATAAATCAGGAAAAGGACACTTTGTTGCTCTGGAACATTTTGAAACAGTTTCAAGTCTTTTCAGGATATAAAATTAATGAATATAAAGTAAAACTATGCCATTAAACTATTTAGCCTCACATGAATTAGTTCAGCAATAGCCATATTTATTGAGATATAATAAGATGAAGTATTTGACTGTATTTATTCAAAATGTGGTTAAGCAATAACCATATTTATGGAGACAAGATTAATTATTCAGTTGTATGGGTCTAAAATAGTTCTGTTATGGCATCTAAGGATATGTGGGATGAGACTAAAATTTTTGAAACTGGAAGCTTTTGATTATGGACATGGATAATAATGATAGTCAGTGAAAATGATTTTAGCCCTTTCAGTTTTACATACCATTCCAGCATGTTTTTATTAACCAGAGGAAAAGTTGTGGATGATAATTAATAACCATTTAAAGCAATTTATTTGGGAGGGGAAGAGAGCAAGGGTTAAGTGAGACTAGGTGGTTAAGGATTACCTAATTTGAAGGGACAGTTTAGAGCTATGTAGTTAAGGTTTGTAACATAAACAGGATATTATAAATCGAAGTAGAAAGGGATGATGATGATAATGAAAGAAGGAGGGAGTTTGAGAAATAAGAGTGTAAGATTTTAGATGCAAATCCTTTAGGAGAATAACAGCCACAACAGCCTTATGGAGTATAAAGTAGCAGAAAGTATTCTAAGAACTAATCAAAAATGGGAATGGTGAAAGAATGTTTTACTTATAGGGATGACTGCAAGTAGGGCTATAGATAGTAGGATGGATGAGGCAGGAATTTACTCGAGAAAGTTAGCTAAGGCACCAATGTATTGGGAGCAGATGACTAAAGAAGGAAAGGTAATAGAGGGATATGAGATCTGAATTGCCAATACATAGTTAGGCAGTACTAAGTTTAATACTATTGATTGTCAAAAAAACAATTACTTGAAAATGGAAATCAAAATGTAAAATAACTAACTGAATTTATGAATATTGTAAAGGAGATAAAATAAATGGTGGTTGGATCTTTAGAAAAGGCAAATTGTATAGAAATAAATGTAATGTTGGTGTGAATGATAATCGTTAAAAACAAAACATATTTTCATACTGCATGGAAAACATTACTATGGTTTATTTTCTGCTGTAATGTATGTAATTATGTCACTTGTCTAAAATGGAATTTAGTAATGATGTTTAAAAATAGAACTGTAGAATCACTGAAGTAAAGAACATTTATGGTTACATTATAGAGCTAAAAGTCATATGTGAACACCACATAGCAGATGCCAGTTCAAGAAGATTGAACTGGATGAATTTTCTGTGTAAACTGAATGAAAAATACTAACTATTTCAAAAGTACTATTTCCTTTACTTCAGGGGCATGGCAATGGAAACCTGACTTTAAAATTTGTAAAATTCTTATATTCATTTGAATTACAAGTGGTAACTTACAACTGAAAATGTGCAGTTGTGCAGCTATTTTTCATTTTGTTTGGCTTCCATCTTGTTTTCAGTTTAACAAGAAAACAGATATAAACCATTTAAACCTCTGAGGTAGTTTTAAGAAATGCACCGAGTGCGGATGGATAGCGTTTTCTGTATTTCTGATTTGAAATGTGTTAGTGCTTTTTTTATTTTAATTACTTTAAGTGGTAGCTCATTATTACAGCCTATGTTCCTGTCGTGTTTCTGTAATCTGAAATGCCAAAATGATTACCAGCAATGTAAAAAGAAGAAAGAGCCTGTCTACCACTGCAGTGGTCCATAAAATACACTGAAACTGCCCTAACATGGTTTTAATTTTTGTGTACATCTGCCAGATCTCTCAATGCAGCTCTCTAGAGACTGATTTATTTATTTATTTACATTTGTTTACCGGGAAATTCTGACTGGACATGGGTCCTTTTTCAGCGGAGGCCAGGGGAGAAAAGCTCCACAAGTACAAATAAAAATCATATAATGGAAATTGCTACAGTAGTAGATGATATAAGTAAACACCTTGAACATGCGGAGTACATAAAACAATAGTGGGATACAAGACATACAATGGGTAATGAGTACTAGATTGATTTTAAGTTGAGTTGACAAAAAGATGATATCTAACACTGTACTATGAGGTTGGAAGTTCTGTTAGTTGGAGTTGGGAGCAAGGACAGAGCCAGTGCATTTTTTAGGTGGGATTTGAGAGTGGTTTTAAATAGACTGCAGGATGGTAAGTTGGTTATTGAGGTAGGGAGGTTGTTCCATAGTTTAGAAGTCGTATAGGAGAAGAAGGCTTGTCCTGCTGAGTTTTTGAGTTTGGTGGTCAGAATTAGAGTAGGGGTCTAGAAGAGGAGTAGGGTTGGAGAAGGTTTTGGAGTGATGGGATCTTATGGGGCTAGTTTATTAGTTTGTGTACATGTAAGAGTTGATTCAGGTGAAGGAGCTGAGGTAGTCCTAGCCAATCAAGTTCCCTAAATGAGTTACAGTGGTGGCTACAGTAGGATGCGCCTGTTGCAAATTTAGCAATTCTATTGTAGCAGGCTTCTAGTCTGTTTAGGTCAGCCTGTCTCGGGTTGGTGAGTATGGGAGAGGCGTAGCATAGTGTGGAGATTAGCTGCGAGTTGGCAATAGCTGTCCTGGCTGTCTTGGTTAGGTATTGTTTGTTTCTATATAGTGCCTCAAGTTTTTTATGAACTTTTTTATGGTTAATGATATGTGGAGATTGAATTTGAGACTGTTGTCAGTCTCCACACCTAGAAAGTTTGGTGTGATCTGATGGGGAGATGATGGTGTTGTTCTTGGCACAAAGGTGGAAGAGGGTGGTAGGCAGTTTAGATTTAGAGGGTCGAAAGCTAAGAAGCTTGGATTTGTTAGAACTGAGTAGAAGTTGAGCATTGCAGAGCCAGATTTCTACAGATGTGAATGACTCCTGTGTGATTTTACTCTCTCTAATACCTAAAAAATCCATTTGAAGTTATAAGTGAGGCTTGTACATGTAGCTTAAAAAAACTTCTTTATCTACATGCTGCAGCTTCCCAAGCCTCATCTCTTTATAATGACATAACATGTCACTTCTGCTAGTAGAGGTTAGTCTATTTAGAAGAGTATTTTTCTATAGTGAGGAAAACTTTCATTTTTTTAAATCCACATGCTTACAAATAATCACGTTCCCCATCCTCCCGCTTAAGTTGTCTGCATCCATTCAAGCCCATGCTGTTGTATAATAACATTAACATTAGCTCAATGCCCAGTATATTCTATCTATAGAATGTCTTTGGTGGTTGCTTCCTCTGCAGAAGTGCCATGGATCTGAAATAAGAAAACTGATATCTATTTTTCTTGTAATAAAGATCTTTTCACCATCCATGTGACCTTCTCATTAGCAATCACCTGTTTTCAGCTGTATTTATCATCCAATGCCATGGAATCTTCTTTATCAAGTGAAGACAAGTGTCGTTTCTAACACCAGACTGCAAATTGTAAATTGTAGTTAAGTGTCCTATTTATAGGATATTTTTAATAATTGACTATTACTTGTCCATTTCTTAATTTGCTTAACCCAGATTTTGTCACACCATCTTTGGGATCTTGTCTTATAAACAAGCCTTTTCACAGAAATTATTGGCAGATGAAGAGCACCAAGCAGTTGAATAAAATTAATTAATTTGCATAAAATTAGACTAAGGTACATTAATAAAATGTAATAAAATTAGTAAGCTGGTAAAGCTCAAGGGTTAGATTGCCTAAGTATGGAATTATACAGTCTGTTTCCATTGAATATTTTAGAATTACTGAGCGACATTTTCAAGAAAATTCAGAGTGACAAAATAATTCCTCTCTCATGGAAATTTTCTCTAATCTCACCTATACTTAAACAAGGAAAGAATAATACATTAATTTCCTCATATAGTCTCATTTCATTATTAAATGTAGACTATAATATATTTACTTCCATTTTCACTGCAAGATTAAGAAATACAGTAGATAAATTAATTAATAAAGACCAAACTAGATTTATAGTCAATAGATTAGCATATGATAATATAAAAAGGGTAGTGACTATCTTAGATTTAGCAAAAGGAATGAAGAAATTGACCCTAATTAGCTTAGATATCAAGAGAGCTTTCGATGCTGTAGATTAGAATTATGTGTTTAAAACTTTAGAAGCTTTTGCATTTCTGGAACAGTTCGTTGGAATATTAAATATTTAAAAAAACTCTATAGAGACTCCAAAGCATATGTTAAAATTGGACCTTACATTTCTCAAGGATTCACTTTAAACAAATGCACAAAGCAATGCTGTCCCTTGTCCCCTCTATGATTTGCATTCGTTATTGAACCTTTAGCTAATAGTATAAGAAACTAGGAAAAAAATGATGAATTCTCAATTGACAGAGATTGTCAATCTAAAATACAGCTTTCTGCATTTGATATTTTACTAACTATAGGGGATTTAAATTATTCAGTCAAAAAAATAAATGAGGAAATTGAAAAGTTTCAAGAAGTACTGCTGAAATTTAATAATATAAAACTGAAACTTTATTTAATACTAGATATTAAGTTTAAAGATAAATGTAAGTATAGTTGGGAAGGAAAAGAACTAAAATATTTATGAATAAAAATCTATCAAGATGTGAGTAAGATTATTAATGATAATTTGAAGAAGTAATTGAAGAAATGGTGCTTCTTATTAAAAAAATAATATTTTTGTTACTTTTGAGGGCAAGATAGCATTTATTAAAATTATTATATTAGCCAATATATATATATATATATATATATATATATATATATATATATATATATATATATATATAAAATGCATTCAATAACTTTAATACTGGACAAAAAACTTTTAGAAAATGGGAAAAATGTTAGCTTCATTCTTATGGTATCATAAAAATTCAAGAATTGCTTATATAAATCCTATTAGATTATGGGAGTATGGTGGTATTAACTTCCCAGATGGACAATCTTATTTTATTACTGCAAGTTTTAACTCTATTATACTCTGGTTAGACTCAACTTCCACTAATCAATGAAAAACCATCCAGGAGCCGATTTTACCACATTCTTATAAGTTTATCAAATATGATAAATTATAAATATGTAACATTTTTTTCATCTGGTTAATAAAATTTACCTTAGAAGGAAATTCATTTCAGTCGTTAGACTCTGCATATATGAAATCAATTTCTAAAACAATGGTTTTAAAAGTCATGTATCAAATGGAAATTTTTGTGCTTTCCCATTGCATACAACTGTATATTTAAGGAAACTCAGAACAATGTTAAAATGACTTTACTAAAAAAGAATGGATTAGTATTATGGTCTGATTGCTTTGAAAACTGAAAAGTTAAGTCCCCAGAATATTTAATGAAAGAATATAAGTTGGATGAATCTGCTAACCAGTTAATATTATCAATCAGTAAGAAATTAAATGAATTTGAGGATAGTATGAGTGAAGAGAAACAGAATACTATTTCCCCATTGTATGAATATATGACTGCTATTATCAAACATAGATGGACTCACAAAGGAAGCTTGTCCAAGTTATATAAGTTAATTATTATTATTATTATTATTATTATTATTATTATTATTATTATTAATAATAATAATAATAATAATAATAATAGTAATAGTGATGCAAAATTCTGGAACTTTTTAGATACTAGTAGATTTAGTGACTCAATAGATGGTAAGAATAAAATTTTGTTACCAAAATCAGTTAGTTATACTGAAAAGTTTTTTATGTGAAAATATATACATACAATGTTTGTTACTCCTATAAAATCTCTAAATTTGGTAAAATAGCTTCTTCAGTTTGTTGGAGATGTAGTAAAGATATAAAAGCTGACTGGATACACATGTTTATGGATTGTTAAAAATTAAATGTGTATTGAGAAGAGATAAGTCTTTTAAAGGGTTATGGTCTAATAATTGTTCTTTAACTAGATTAGTAATGCTAATGAATGTCCCACTTCCTGTATATGTAAAAGCCAAAGAGCAAAACAATGTTTTGGGTTTTCTTGGCAGTTGCTAGAAAAGTTATCACAAAAAATTGGAACTCAAACTCAGTTTCTGCTTTCAAAGAATTTTAAAATTTAACAGTAGTACTATGTAAAACTGAAAAATAAGTGATCAAAATAAGATCTATAGTCATACTAAGACTTTAGTGGTTGGAATAACCTTGAAATGTTGCTATTGAAATACCAAGTCTCTTAATGTGTTAATTGTTCATAGGTTAATAGGTAGGTACTAGGCTATTGGCCCTAGGGCCTATATAAGCCTAGCCAAATGGTACCCTGGGTTTTGCCTCCCAAGAAAATTATTTTCCTGTGCCCCTGTCAAGCAGAGCCACAGAAGTGATCTCCGGGGTGAATTTCCTATCTCCCATCCAATCATCAAGATTTTTCTTGAAGAGTGCTAATGAGGAGCTTTGTTTGATATAGATAGGTAATTTGTTCCAGAGTATGGGAAGCCTCTGAGACAGGAGTCTATCCCTCCAGCATGTTCTGTTTATTTTGGTGACAAGGTTTAGGTCCTAGAGCGTGTAGCTCGGAGGGATTGGGATTTCTTTATGTGGAGCATGTCCAACAGCTTTGGGTTTGACATAGCTTGGTATGTTAGGCAGAGATCGCCTCTGAGTAGGCGATATGCGACAGAGTAAAGCTGGAGTTTTTTAAGATGGTCTGCATAGGGCATCTGTTTGAGGCCGGTAATCCTCTTTGTGAGGTATTTCTGTGGCCTTTCCAGTTGTTGTAGATGTCTTGTGAGGTACACACCAAAAATGGCGTTGTACTCTATAATGAGTCTAATGAGTTTTCTTGGCAGTTGCTAGAAAAGTTATCACAAAAAATTGGAACTCAAACTCAGTTTCTGCTTTCAAAGAATTTTAAAATTTAACAGTAGTACTATGTAAAACTGAAAAAGGGGGAACAATGACCTCTTTTTTCCTGGATGAGGAACCTTTTGTGATGAGGTGTGCCACGTAAAAGGATTTCCTGACTACTGTGGCAATGTGATTATCAAAGGAGAGAATACTGTCCACCTGTGTCCCAAGGTCTCTTATCACACTTTTGGTGTTAAGTAGACTACCGCCTATGTGGTAGGTCATGGGTACAGAGTTTTTACCAAAAGGGATGACAATGCACTCTTTGGCATTGAGCTTAAGGACATGGCTTTGACACCAGGCATCTGTCTCAGTGAGGCCCTTTTGTAGGATGTCCACATCGTTAGGAGATTTGATTATGGCTCTTAGTTTGCAGTCATCTGAGAACTTTGTTAGCCAAAGACCTTCTGTGTTAGCCTGTACTTCAGAGAAGTAGATACCAAACAGGAGAGGACCTAGGACTAAACTCGGTGGTACTCCACTTGTCACTGGTCTGAAGTTGGATTTAGAGACTGCTACTTTCACAGTGTGGGTTCAGCCAGTGAGCCAGTTGGCAACCCATCTTGTGACATAGGGATTTATACCTAGTTTAGTGAGTTTGTCTATAATTCCAGAGTGGGGGATGGTGTCAAAAGCCTTGGCAAGATCTAGATAGGCTGTGTGTACCACCTTACTCTCATCTACAACTTTGGTGACCGCTTCAAAGAAGTCTATCAAGTTTAGGAGACATGATCTACCTTTTACAAACCCGAACTGGGTAGGTCCAGAGTTTGGAGATTACCGATGTCATTGTTTATAAGTTCCATGATGATATGCTCCATAACCTTGCAGACCAGGCTCATCAGGCTAATGGGGTGGTAGTTTCTGGGGTCCGTGGTGGCTCCCCCTTTGTGGAGTAGGATAACTGTTGCTGTGTACCATTCAGTGGGCACAAAGCCTGAGGTGAGGCTATGATTGAACATGGTACTTAGGTGGGGTGCCAGTTCGTTCTGTAGTTCATGTAGAATGCAGCCTGGGATGTTGTCAGGTCCCATGGATGCTGTGTTCTTGGCTTTGGAGAGTGTGTGTTTTTTACCTGTGCAGTCGTGATTACAGGTACTTTGCATTCTTCCGGTATAGAGATGGGCCCTTTAGGGGATGAGAGAGTGGTAAAGTTAGCACTGAACCTATCTGCCAGGATTTTGGCAGTATCAGTTGGTTCTGTATATTTAGTGCCACTGTGCTGTAAACTCAGAGCAGATCTGAGTGTTGCCATTGAGATTCTTGACATAGCTATAGAATGCTTTGTGGTTGTCTTTAGAATCAGTGGCAATTTTGTTTTCGTAACTAGCTTTGGAGGATTTTATGAGGGATCTCGGCTTCTTACTGAGGCTGACCACGGAGTTCCTCCAATCATGAGATTTTACCCTTTTTTGCAACAGTTTCTTTCTTCTGTTGTAGAGTTTGTTTATAGCAGGGAACCACCAGATTGACTTCCTTTTTTGGAGAATAGCATCTTGGTTCTGTTAGGGATTGCACGATCCATGCACTCATGTAAGTGCTTATAAAGTGCAATTGTATAGGATTCAGCAGTGTATCTCTACTGTCCATCAGCATGGGTGTTGTGGAGTTTGCCATTTCTGTCTTAAGAAGCGTGAAGTTGGCTTTGGAGAAATTTTTTACGGTGATTTTCCTAATGGGGGATGGGGCTGGGATGTGGATGTCTAGGGTGATTTGCTTGTGGTCGGATCTGACCAACGAGGAATTGACCTCTGGTGTGGAACACCGGTTGCCCATGTTGGAAATGACCAGGTCTAGGATATTGCTGCCCCTGGTGGGGCTGTGGATAAGTTGATCCAAGGCATTAGAATTTATGAATTCCAGAAAACGTTGAGCACAAGAGTTGGTACATGAGTAGTTTTCCCAGTTAATGGTGAGGTAGTTGAACGCCCATTATTAGGGTGTTAGGTTGTACCCTAATATTTTCCAGTGTATCAAGAAATGAGGAGTGGGAGTCCTGGGGCATGGTGGGGGATCTGTAGCAAGCTACAATTTGCATTGCGGTCTTGCCCAGAGTTAGTTGCACTTGGATAATCTCAGATGCATTATGCTGAGCAACTAGCCTGGAGGTGAGGATATCCTTAATGAATATTGACACGCCTCCGCCTTTAGTGCTTCAGTCCAAGTTAGGTGGCCGAAAGGTGTGGTATGAATTATAGCCTGGTAATGCAGGCATGCTCTCTGGAGCCTTGAACCAGGTCTCTGTCACTACACAGATATCGATGTTCACCATTTTAAGGAGTGCCTCCAGTGAGTGCATTTTGAGGTTTAGACTTCTAGCATTGAGTAGTATTACCCTCAGATTTTGCTTGCTTGTACCTGTTATGGTGGTGAATTTGTCATTTGAATATTGCATAAAAAAGGCACTATAGGGGTGGCTAGAGCCTTAGCCAGTATCTAGAATCCCAAGGGCGACAGGTGCAGGCCATCTCTGGCAAAGCATCGTGGTTTGTCGATCATGTCATCCCAGGCAGACAGATTCTGGATCCCCTTAGAATGACACCAGAAGCTTAGCCAATTGTTGAAGTCAATCATTTTGTCCTTGTACTGTGGTATCATTCTGGGTAATGGCAGGATGCTACTCAGGGCTAGGGTCATACCTGCCTGGGCTACAAGATCAGAAAGCTCCTCCATGTCTCTTTTCATGTAGTCCAGGGAGGTACATCTCAGGTCATTCACACCAACATGGACAATGACAGAGTCATATTTGTACTTGCTGTGGAGTGACCTGAGTGCATGCGTTATGTGGTGGATCCTGGCACGTGACAGGCAACTGACAGTGACTTTCTCCTTGTTCAGCCTGGCGAGTGGAACATCAGTGTGCCTGACTATAGAGTCACCTATGACTAGAGTGTTAGGTACGTTGTTATGCCTTATGGGCTGTGGTTGAGTGGCACACTGAGTTTGTGGGCTGTACGTCATTTGGGTTGTGTTGGGGGGGGGGGGAGTGGTGGTTGCTTACGCTTCTGCTTTGGAGGTCCCTGTTGCTTGGGTAGATTTCTTTTGAGTGCCTCCACGAATGTAGGTGTGTTTTGTGTTTCTATATGTTTGTTTTGGTGGTGTAGGTTCTGAGGGACTATGTGATGAGTGTGGTGTGGTGCAAGTGTTTACCTTCTCCTCTTGACTGTCTTGTCCAGTCTTGGGTGAAGAGAGCTTTGCTTCCAGTTTGGTTATATAAGTGCATCTCTCACAGGTTGTAGTGTTGGGTGGTAGGAGGAGAGGGTTGTCTGTGTACCTGAGGCAATTGCTGCATTGCCCTAAGATGCCCAGATTCATCAGGTAGATGGGAGAAAACATTGGGAGCTGACCCTTAGACATGCCTGGATAGGTGCTTATTTATTAAGTACTAAAAAACTGTTTTCCTTTAGACAAGTGAGGAAAGTTGAGTGCTGTAGTAATTTGTAGCTTATTTAGTGCCTACAATGAGTTCTGAACAAGTGCTGAGCTCAAAGAAACAGATTTGAGTGCTGAAACTAGAAAACTGGCTAGTTCTAAGAAACAAAATTAAGCTAGAACGCTTCCCTCCAACACAGACAGGCTTGGGGGCTCAGAAGCTTACAAACAGTCCTGGATACAGCAAATCTGTATCTGGACTAGACAACTTACAGGAAAGGCAGGAAACAAGCTTAGAATTTTTTTTTTTTTGTAAAGTGGAAAGGGGAAAGGAGGAGCAGAAGCTAACTGGGTTGGCCTTCTCAAATGTTCTCTCTGGAATAGGTAGAATGAGGCAATGACACTAGACCGGGAGGAGTGTCCCAGATCAAATTTACAGTAGGGGTGGGCAACTGCAAAGCCACCAAGTATAAAAACAAGATACCATGAGGGAAGGAGGGTGGAAAACAAAAATCAGAACAAACAAACCCAACCAGATGCTTAACAATTGTAGAAAATTCTACTTAATACCTCACACACAGTGAGTAAAATAACTCAGAGATAAGCAAAAAACAGGATACTTAATGTTATTTATCTCAGATTCATTAGCTCAGAGCCCTTCCTCCAACTTCCTCCGAATAGCTCAGTGTGAAATGGCAGAAACAGTCACAACTTAACTTCTTAAGTAACAAAGTTGAAACCTGAAACAACTTTAAAAAAAGCTTGAAAGAACGAATGAGGTGCTTATTCCAAGGCGTAGTCCAGGCAACCCCAGTCAGCCAATGATCACAAACAATTCACTCTCACTAAAATGCTATACTGGCTTTGGCTAAGCTATGATGACCTGGGACATGTGCTCAGACACACAGCCTCTACTAACAAACAACCATGTATAAGATTACCTTGTGATTCAATGAATTTCTGTGTAACAATATATGATGTTGAATTTCTTCCTTTCTGTGCATATATTGTAAATATGTCACATTAATAAAAACATTTCTTAAAAAAATGAATAAAATTTATAAGCTTAGTAATTTCATTGTCTGTCTTTCGAATATCTAGATATATATTGCTGTGACAGAGCTGAAGATTATGCTTGCCAGACAGCCTGCAGGAGAATACTAAGGACAATGAAAACTGAAAATGATATAATTGAAGGCCTTATTGAAGGCTGTAAAACAATGCCTTTGCCTCAAGACCCACTCTGGCAGTGCTTTCTTGAAAGTTCACATCCATTCAATCCAGCCAATCCCGTTATTACCTCTCCTACAACAGTCATAGATGGAGCTAAACTACACTGCTGCTTTAAAGCAAATACTTCTATCTGTAGGTAAGTAATTGATGGTTGATTATTTCACAGTTAAATGCATTTGTTGTTAGTTAAAAGTCACACAACTAAGTCATCACTGCACTGACATTAATCTTTCTGCCAAATGGGATATGTAAAAAAATCAGGAAAACTGGTTAAGTAGAGATAGTGACTCTTCATATTTATAGTGAAATTATCTCAGTGCTGATGGAATTACATCAGCAAGTAAAATGGCATCAGAAATACTCAGTTTAGGGATCTAAACCTCTTCTGCAACATCAACTGAATAGGTTGGAATGACAGGGTTATCTTGCAGAGGATACCACTACTCTAGAGGAGAGTCCCTATCTACATACAACAAAGCTGAGCCCAGTCCATATTTAAGTGTAACTTGGACCTATGTATGGGAAACAGAAAATTTACCCAGGAGTGCCTCCTGTGCTACTTATGGACAGCAACAGCTCGTAAATGCTTTAGCCCAGCATGAGTCCTCTCAAATTTTTTATGGTATGATCCCAGTTGTTTTCATTACAGGTAATATATAATTATTAACTTTGGGATGGGTAAGGCCAGTCTAATACTAAATGAGATAGGTTGATTCAAGTAAACCCAGATAACTATACTTAAACCAACTTTTCCTTCCAAGACCCCCCCTCCCTCAGGTTAACATTCATTTTCTCAAGCACATAAAAAACAAATATCTGCATTTTATAGTCCTTTATGTGTTTAGCCATGGTGTTTTTAATATTATTTTTATTTGTGTTATTCCTATGTTCATATACTCTTATTTTTTAAGGACCATTCAGTTTTTCTGACATAAAAAGCCTCAAAATGTTTGTATCAAGCCAAATATACCACTACTCCATTATTGCAATTAAAATATCCCTTGACAAAAAACCTCACCATGGTCCTTTAATACTACTTGATTACTTTTAGCCATGAAATGGCATTGTTTACACATCCCACAACCAAACCTTCCAACAGGTTGGGTAATCACAACAACTCTATTCAAACTTTACCTTCCAGTAAATCTTTAAAACTCATGGCACTCCTATATGTAAATCTGGGTCTTACCCCAACTTTTCTTTCAAATCATTTGAATAAATAATTATGTCCTAATTTTTAATAATACCATTTCTTATTTTATAAGAATCTAAAGTAAAAGTAGAAGTTATATTACTCTTACAAGTGTTTCACTCCTTATTTTTACTGTTCTTGATCATGCCTTTCTTTTGTTCACAACTTCTTGTTGCAAATCAACAATCATTTCATTAGGGTTACCTCTGGCATGACACATTCCTAATTCACTCTCCCCTGATATCATATGTTAGCCTTACCATTTGCTCTTTAATAAGAACTCTTTTTCAGTAATTGGATGGTTACCATTGAAATGTAAAAAGTATTGTAGTAAGAGGGTTTGCTACACATGTTGTATATAACAGCTGTTCTTGGAAAATCCTTATTATTTATTTATTTATTTTAAATTTGTTGACCGGGCTAGTCTAACTGGATATATGTCCATTTTCAGTAGAGGCCCGGGGAGAAAAGCTCCAAGCATTAGCAGTGACAAAGATTACAATATACAGTAATAGTCAAAACAAATTACAGGACATTGTTACATTGAGGTTGACATAAGTTATTTAGAGTCCTTAGTAGGTTAACACTAAGATCAAATAATGTGAGCAAAAATTTGAGAGAGAGCAATCAAAAAAGCAAAAACAATATTGAATTGTAAAAAAAAAATTTTTACAGGTATGTGACATAGAACAGTGGAGTATAGAAGTGTAAGGAGAGCAAAAAGGGGAAGGAGACAACAGTCAGGGTATATCAGTCTGGGTTAGAGCAGGGACAAAGCCAGTGAGTTTTAAGATATTCTTTAAGATGCTTTTTAAAGAGATGAGTGGAAGCAAGAGATGAAAGTTCACTAGGAAGCTGGTTCCAGCTTTTTCCTACTGTGTTGGCGAAAAGTGAGTCCCCAGGTTTGTTTTTAGATTTAATAGTGGAGACTAGAATTTTGTTAGCTGAGCGTAGAGTTGCAAGATTTTTGTAGGGGGTAATCAGCTTAGTAAGGTTTGGGGTATTATTAGGGTGCTAAAGGTTCTTTTGGGTGATAACAAGTTGTTGACAAAGTAGTAGGTTCTGCAGTTCTAACCATCCCAGTTGTTTGAGGTTATGACAGTGGTGAGTTCTGAAAGGGGTGCCAGTGGCAAATCTGGCTATGCTATTGTAACTAGTAGAAAGTTTGGTGAGGTTGTTTCTAGATAGGTTGGTATACATTGCAGAAGCATAGAAAAGGTTAGAGATTAGGTGAGTCTGGGCAATAGTGATTCTGGCTGAAGGGGTAAGGAAGGGTTTGATTCTGTAAAGGGTGCCTAGTTTTTTGTTGACAGACTTTATAGTAGCATTAATATGGTCATCATAGCTAAGGTTGTTATCAATTGTTACTCCCAGTAGACGGGTTGTAGTGTCAGGGGATATGTTAGTTCCATTGCTAGAGGTGACTGTGAAGTGTGGATGAGGTGACTTATGAGTAGGAGCAAAGAGCAGTAATTTTGTTTTTTTTGGGGTTTAAAAGGAGACAGTGTTGCATAAACCAATTTTCAACACTGTTAAATACTGTTTGAGTGAGGGACTGGAGAGAGGTTATGGACTTGGCTGAACAAATTAAAGTCGAGTCATCTGCATATTGTATGCAGGTGGCTTGAGTAATTTTGGTATGTAGATCATTAATAAACAATGAAAAGAGAAGGGGTCTTAATATAGAGCCTTGTGGTACTCCAATGTTCACAGGGAGGGACGTAGAAAGAGTATTGTCCCAAAGTACTGCTTGGTGTCTGTTTTCAAGGTAGGATTTAAACCAATGTAGTGCTTGTGTATCGAGTGATTGGGCTTTTAGTATGTCAATAAGCAAGTTATGGTTCACCATATCGAAGGCTTTTGAGAGGTCAATAAACAGTGCAGAGGAGAAAGTATTATTACGATTTCCACATTTAAATGTTGCACTCTGTCATTAGAAATTCTATGCGTAAAATCTAAAAAAATCCATAGTTGTTTTGATGTGATCTAAAAATTCTTGGAACATTTCAACTGTATTTATTCAAAAATATACAAAAGTCATCCAAAATTAACAATACAAATTTCAACAACTAACATATTGGGATATGAATATAAAATTTTCCTCCCAATGTAACATCACAATATTGGTGAATGCTGGGGCACAGGAATCTCCCTTGGCAATTCTCAACTTTATTGAAAAAAATCACTGTCAAAATAAATAAAATTGTTTTTTAACACTATGTTCATAAGATGACATATAACATTGACACCTTTATTTTTCAATGGACTCTTTGTTACGAGTATGTTGTAAAACTGTTCTAATCCTGTATTGTGGGGTATAACTGAGAACAAATCTTTGATGTCAGTGGTGACAAATATAAGAATAAATTGTTTGTTATCTGACTTTAACAAAAGCCCAAGAGTCCTGTAAGAGGTGTGGAAGTAGATCACATAACCTTCACATGATAATCTATGAATCTAGAAATACCATAGGTTTATGTTCCCCTAACACTAACTGAGTCTAAGGGGAGGGTTATTTAATTCCCTATGGATTTTTGGGATGACAAATACTTTAGGGAGTTTTGGATTTTCAACATACAAATAATTGCAGGTGTTTACATGAGTGTGTCCTTATTTCTTCAGTAAATCAAAAAGTTGAACATTTATTTTAGAATGCGCAGTACTGACTTCATTCTTAGAAGAAATAATATAGGTGTCACTTTCAAGCAATTCAGACATTATAGCTACATATTCAACATTTTCAACATGGCCCATAACTACTAAGCCATCCCCTTTCGTGGGTTTCATAATTCTAATAGTTCTATTATTGCAAGGTTCTTCCAATACTAATCCTTCCTCATAACTCAAATTGTATTACTAGTATCTTGCAAAAAATGTCTTAGATCTTTTTCACATATTTTTCCGAAAAGGTTCAACACCAGATGCAAAGGGGAGGATTAAAGACACTTCTTTTTCTCAAGTGTCCAGGAGCTTTAATGGAACTATTATTCCTGAAACATAAATATAAATTCATTTTATGAAGGAAACAGCCTAAAATCAATTAACATTCTCGCAATATCCTTCTTAACAGTAGGAATTAAAGTCAATCCTTTTTTCCAATAAATTGCAATGCCCAACCATGGTGGAATGGGAAATGTAATTGCAAACAGCAAAATCACCTGCATTGTTGAAGACCATCTTCAATAAAAGGAAGTTTTCTGCTTGGACTTTTGTAATCCTCAAGATGTACCCTTGGGTTCTTTTCCTTGTTTCAGTTGCTGTTGTTGTAAGGGGATTGATCCTGTGGAGCATAACTCTGATAACTGAACTTGTTTTTTCAACTTTTTCAATTGATGTAGAGTTGGGGGACTTAAAGTGATGTCCTTGTTATATTGGAAGTTGCTGTAATTTCAGTGAAATCCACACTACCATGAAAGGTAGGATCTGTTTTGTCATATTGGCCGGTACAGAGTAGGCATGAGTACTGTTGCAAATGTGTCCGTCTCTGTGTAATTTTTTTCTGTTTCCAACATTTAATTTCATCACAAATTTTGTCTACGTTCCCAAAAATGTTAATGTGTTTGGACTTAAAACAATGAAACAATGACTCTTGTGTAATAGACTTCTCTGTTTAATAATTCCCATTTTGAATTGATTATCTTTCAATAATACTTCAATCAGTGCACACCCTGTTTATCAAGTAACAATAGTAATAGTAATTCTTTGTGTAAATCAGATCCACTTACCAGCCCTGTTGGAAATTTCCATTAACGAAGGCCTTTAGGAACTTGTTTCATTCTCTGACACTCTCTAAAATACTGATTTTCCAGCAGAGCCTTATGGCATTTGATCAGTTTCTCTGCAAATAAATGTAATTGTTTATCCAAACTTCTAATCATCTCATCAGCTGGCTGGGAGAAAGAAAATTAAAATTAATTCTTGAGCCAAGTATGACCTTCTCAATAATCATTTATACCATTATTCACAACAACTGCATAAGTTATAATGCCGGGTGGCTGAATCAAAATTATAATTTGGGAAGCAACAGGTCTTTGCCCTGGAGTAATCAGTTCCTCCTTTTGTTGTGTGAAATTCCCTTTACTTTGCAATACTTTGATCTTTGCCAGCCCTTCTAAATAATTCTTATTACTTCTTAACCAGGTATCTTTTTATTTTATTTCTACCCTATTTTTATGCTTCACTTTCATTTTATCCCATTTACTAGCTATAACTTCTGGAGGACTTTCTAGCCTCCCTAATGACTCTCAGATAATTTCCACTAACCCATTACTTAAATTCCTCTCTTTATAACAGGTTGGTGGGAAAGTGCCAGTGTTTCATCTTTACTTCAATGCCCTGTATCTTAGTAATTATTGGTGCATGATCTGAAATAGTTATTGGATGTGTATCAAAGTTCTCAATTAAATGGACATGTTCCTGTGAAATAAAAAATTCTATCAGGTGTAGCCCAGTTATATTACCTTGGGAAATAACATATAAATTGTCTCTGGGTTCCTGCTACTGAATTAATTTCTTTCATGCCAAATATTTTTGTAAACTTCATCAAAAATCTAACGATAACAAAAAGGACAAAATAGTGGAATCCGAGTGGTAAGTCCTCCATTGTTAAATAAAAATGAATAAACCAAAAAATTATGAACCGACAACGAATGGAGCCAGGCATACACAAGTCCCAAAATCCAAACAAGAGCTCACAAAATAGGACAGTTCAAACTATGATTCAAATCGCAAACACAAAAAGTCCAAGTGTGTATAAAAACATATAAAATCTCCTTTATTGTAGTCAACACAAGGTAAGCGCTTTCACTATTCAGCTTCATCAGACCATGAAACAACTACTGACAAAGCCACTATTTAAAATCTACAAAAATCAAATAGCAGCCAATGGTTGAATCACATCAATCAAATCATCAATTATGCAATAAAACAGTTAAAGAATGGGAAAAAATAGGAAAAAACAAATGTAAAAATATGACGTATGTATTTCACTATTTTGTTGATTGTAATTACAATTTATATTTCAAAGTGTTGAGACTTGTGGGATCTTGTTTTGAAGTTTTAGTAGTAGGCCACATGCTGGTATATTCCCTTTTCTGAAATGCACAGCTCTATTGTTCAGTCGAATGTTATTATTTTCATCTTTGATTACAATGATGATTTTCTCAGGTGTTGATGTTGATTTTTTTTCTTTCTTTCTTTTTTTTTTTTGTTGCTTGTCTACTGTAATTTGGCAATGAATATATTGTGTATCTCTCCACTGATTATTAAGAGTTTACTGACATATATTACAAATCATTATATGTGGCAGCCAATTATGTGTAGCCAGCATTCTTTGACCCGATATATTCCTTCAGCTGGATATCTTCTTATCTGTCATGCATTTCATCTATATAACTAACAAAAAACTTAGTCTCTACTTGTGCTTCTATTTAGCCTTTAAATTCTGTGAAAAACTACCATTTGTGTCAGCAGGAATATTTCTATAGTATACAAGTCTAAATGAAGGAGAGAGATTAATGAATCCAGTTGAAGCGTCTAGCAAAATGTTTTATAATTTTGTAATTACAAACAAAATTAAAAAATTACACAAAATGATTTTTGCACATTTGCAAAATATATAGTTTAGCTCAGAAATATTACCTGTAACTTGATTGTGGATTTGGCAAATTTTGCCCTGATTAGCCAGTGTATTCTTTGTAAAATTGCTTGTATCATTTCCTTAACTTTTCTTATATGACAGACTCTCACCTTTTGCCATAATGAGCAAGAGATGAAAAAGCAGCTGATTACATATATTATACTTGATGTTCGTTTAAAATGTCCCCACTTATAGCCTGATCCTTTTAAAAGTGACTTAAGTACAGTTTGTTTTTGCTAATATTTTTTCCTCCTCTGCCTTCCCCTCTTTGCAACCATTTCTGCGAAGAGATTGTTCTTTTAGGTGTTCCTTTAATAGGTCCAAAGGTAAGTACTAAGCTAGCTGCTCTTGCAGGCCATTTTAAGCATAGCCACTTTCCCTTTTTGTGCCCAAATTAATGTATCCATTTGATTTGAGACCGTCCTTACTCATACCATGGTTGATAATTATATATTACCCCAATGACAATAACTGAGATAATACCATAGATAATTTGAGGGGGGCCCATGCCTGGGATAAAGGATTTAGGAGCTGCTTCTGTCCATTAGTAGTATAGAGAGCAGTCCTGGGGTAAATTGTCTGTTTCCCATCCATAGATCCAAGTTGCATTTGAGTATGGACAGAGATGTGTTTTATGTGGATGGGGTGTCTGTTCCAGAGCAGTGGTATCCTCTGCGAGATATACCTGTCACTCCAAACCATTCTGTTGATGTTGGAGAAGAGATTTGGTTCCCTATACCAAGTATTTCTTATGCCATTTGGCTTGCTGATATGCATTATATCCATCAGTACTGGGTCAGAGGACGCCTTGTATGCCAGATACAAGTCACCTCTTAGCAGTCTGTAGGAGCCCGAGTATAGTGACACGGCTTTGAGTTGAGTTTATGTATGGCATGTTGTGTAGGCTTTATATCCTTTTAGTAAGACATCTCTATGGGTGTTCCAGTTGTTGCATGTGTCTGGAAAGATACATGCCAAAGAGGCAATGTATTTAATAATTTGCCTAGTGTGGGCTGAGTAAAGGGAGACAATGACAACCTTAGATCTAGACACAATCCCTTTTTTATAAGCTGTGTAATATAGAAGGACTTTCTTACAACAATGGTCACATGTTGGTCAAAACTTAGATGACTGTCTGCATAAGTTCTCCAGTCCTAAACAACTGGGTTAACTCTTAGCAGAGTATTGTCAATGTGGTAGTTCCCTGGGGTAGATGACTTTCCAAAGGATGCAGCAATGCATTTTTTGGCATTTAGTTCATCCCTGTACTGATTATTTATTTGAAACAATCCTTGCTGCTAAGGCTAAGTCATTTGGAGATTCAGTGACTGGTCTGAGCTTGCAGTTATCTGCAAATTTAGTCAGCAAGAGCCCTTTGGCATCAGCTTTTACTTTAGAAAAATAGATGCCAAACAGAAGAGGTCCCAGCACAGAACCCTGTGTTCTGGTTTAAGTTTATTCATGCAACCCTGTTGTATGTGTTTGGTGAATTAGATCTTATTAGTGCAGCATCTTCAAAAACTGTGTAAATTCATGTTGCAAAATGCATCTTTAAGACACATTCCCCTATCCATTTCAAAGGTAGGACTATGCAGGATTATACAGATGTACACATAATTTCATGCAGTACTTTTACATGTGGCAGCTGCTGCTGTGAGAGTTGTCCTTTACCTGCTGGAGTTGAATATCTGTGCAGAATGATTCTTATACAAGCATTTTCTTTGCATAGCATGTTATTTTTTGTTCATAGATTCATAAGTGAGTACTAGGCAGTCTGTAGACCATTACAAGCCTAGCCAATAACCCATATTCAAAAGTTCCTTCTCACCTCAAGGAGGGTAACACAAGATACATTAGGACGGACTATGAGCCTGCACATCCAATTTTCTAGGTTTACCTTGAAAGTATAAAAAACTAAAAAAGGACCAAACCAACACTACAACCAACCATTTCATAAGGAAAATAAAATAAAGTAAAAACTGAGCACTTTCGTCTACATTCAAATATATATAAACTTCATCAGAGTGATTGCGTCAACCATTCAATAATGCTGTTAAATACTAAAAGGCAACCAATCACAACACAGGTAATACACATTGGAGGGTGATGTCATGAAAAAGTTAAAATTGGAATTATGACAATAAATATTGTAGTAAATTCATGAATACGTGCTAAAAACTCAATAAAATAGGAGTATATGTTGTCAAACAGCTGAAATGCATTTTTCTCAAAGCTAATAAATTAATAAATAAATGAATAATTTAAATGAATTAGTCAAATAAAAAAATGGGTGCTACCATAATTAAATCACTGCACCGCTTTTCTTTAATGCTAGATAACTACCTAGCACTAAATGCAATCAAGACTAAACTAATGATATTCTCCCTCTCTAAAAGCATCACCCTAGACAAAAACTCTTTCTCTATCACCAGCCGAAGTAACACTCCCCTTGAAACAGTCTCCACTGCTAGGAATCTTCATCGATAACCAACTAAAGTTTGATAGCCATATTCGTGCAAATATCAAAAAAACTAACAAGAAATCCGGCATGCCTTATCGGCATAACCGATGTTCTTCGTGTTTCACTGTTGCAGTCATCACATTTAGGTTATCTCTGCCAGGGTAGCCATTAGTCAGCCTGAATACCAGAGGCTTAGCATTTCTGCATCAGTTGCCATTACTCCAGGACTGACGTCAGGTCATCAGTGCTATAAATTAAGGCAGCTGACACCATTATATAAGCCTTTCTTGCTGAGGATCCCGAAGCAGAAGCAGTTCGCACGAGTGCTGGTCAGCCGCTACCTGAGTTTTTCGTTTCTGAAATTGAAGTTGGAGTCTTCTAAAGCTAAATACCCCATTGAGGATCCTTTTTTCTTGCTCTTACAGATGTCAGAAAAAGTTAACAATTGTCTCGCCTGTGGAAAGCAAATACCACACCAAGATTTTCATTCCTACTGCATCTCTTGCTTAGGCCCAGACCACGACGTCCCCCACTGTCATGTTTGTGCTCTGTTCAATGCCAGAACTATACATCAGTGAGCCCTTATTGTAGCTAGATATTTTCGCTGTCAGTCCTTGAATTCCGATATGACTTTGGTAAGCCATCCGACAGCAGATCTTCTGATAAAGACAGAGACAGACCACACAGATCCAAAACTGCTGACGACACTTCCATCAAGCTAGTCGTCAGTTCTCCAGTCCTCAGTGAGGCACTTTCGCAGCCCCTGATGCCTGCTTCTTTGGATTTGCAGGCCACTGCCAAGACCTTTTCGGAGACCAGTATGCCGCGAGACTCTTCATCGACTAAGTATCCTGTGGATGTCTCTACCTTGGATGGGTCCAGAGCTGCTGTGCAGGCACGGCTTCTGAGGAAGTACTTCGCACTACCGATTCTCAACACAGACCGACTTCTTTTGCATTTACTGTTCTTTCGAAAACTACCAAGTTTCTAAGTCCCAGGGTATGAACCATACCCAAGAAACCGACAACCCAATCTCAGGAACCTGCTTCCTTGCCTCAGTCTCAGATGCTTAAAATGGTAGAAGACCCTATTATGCTTATCAGGGGAAGCCAGGCTACCCCTTCCAAAAGAAAAAGAGATTTGTCCTCAGTAGTTTTATCTGAACAGGAGTTTGATGACTCTGATGCATCTGATTTTGAAGATATGCAACCCCTCTCAGCCTATGAGGATTCTGATGCAGAGGAATCCATCCCTTTAGCCTCTCCACCCAAGGACTTTTCCTTTGGGGAAACCCTACATACCTTAACTCATTCACTCCAGAACAGCTCAGAAAATGCTGCCTGCTTACTTCCACTATAGGAAATACAGTGCAGCCTGAGCTAATTTTCAGAAAATCCATTTCCAATACCATACAGAAAACAAATGATGTTATGTAGTCCTATTTCGCCTACATTCTTACCCGTGGGTTCGGAGCCGAATATCGGCTCTGACTCAGCTGATTTTACTAGCTCGAAGTCTCTCATTGACTGGGCCAAGTGGGTATCCCATGGTGCACTGCTCCATATCCCCAGATCTCGTTTGCCGCTTGTGTAGCTCAGACATGGTCTCGCTTGGCTGTGGCTAAGTACTCTCTTTTTTGCTATTTCTCTTAGAGAAATTTGATATTTCATACCCAAAAGCTATTTTGATAGCTATTTCTTGTTGCTGTTACTGTGTTTGAGTGTGATAGTTGTGTTTTTTGGTATCCCTAACTGTTCCAGTGGGCTAGGCCCATTTTAGTTAGAGGACCTAGTCCTCCCCTCTGTTGTTAGTTAAGCTATTAGTGTTTTTGTGTTTTTGTCTGTGTGTCCCCTTAGAAGAACCGTTTCAGTTAGAGGTTCTTAGATTGTGTCGAGTAGAGTTTTTTCTGGTGTATCTACTTTGTGTGTTGTTCCCCCCTTTTTTGTGATTTGTGTCTAGGTGGTTTCACTTAGCGCTAGTTGTAAGATGACTAAGGATCAGAAGGAGCATAAGCCTTCTGGCTTTAAAAAATGTTCCAAGTTGTGGATATAAGATGTCCACCACGGATGGACACTCTGTGTGTGTTTACTGCCTTGGAGCCATCCATTTACAGGAGTCGTGTAGCTTTTGCCACACACTCAGCCCTAGGGTGCTCCAGGAGTGGAATAAATTAATATTAAAGGGACTTCTAAAACCGTCGTTTGAGGAAGCTATAGACTCAGCTTCCAGTTCTCAGTGAAAATCCAAAGCTTCCAAGGCTACGAAAAGGTCTCCGGCTCCATCTGTCTCTTCGGAGCCTCCGGAGAAGATTACTGTACTGGACTCTACTTCCTCGGCTCCACTGTTCTCTGGGCCACAGGAGGTATCAGTGTTAACTGAATCGGCGTCAGCTCCTATCATTCTTGAACCCATTTGGAGCCGGTTGCCCAGTGTGATGCATGGTTCACCTGCCAAGAGATCCAATCTCCATCGCTCTCCTCCAAATCCTCCAGGCTTTCTGATTTGGATGTTGATAGGGTGGTGCAGAGGCTCCTACAGTCTCCGGTGTTGGCTAAATTGTTCTCGGCTCTGACCCACTCGGCTCCGAAGCCAGTTCCTATGACCGTTTCGATAATTCCTCCTCCGAGCACATCCTTGTCGCCAGAGCTGGTATGCTCCGCTCCGAGTGATGTTTCTACGCCGGCTCCAATACCCCCTCAGGGTCTATCGGTGCCGACCTCGGCTCCGACCTTGTCAGTTCCATCCACAGGGTTCGGGACTTGGGTCTCTTCGGTCGGGCCCGAGGGGGATACTTCAGGACATCTGTCGGTTCCGAGTACCACACTCGGTGCATTGGCTCATGGGACCCCGGTCCTGGTCATGGCCTCGGAGACCTGCCGGTCCTCGGATTCGAGGGGGGACCGGCCTTCGAGACCATGCAGAGCGTGCTGGCCAGGTTGTCAGCTAAATCAGCCGGGTCAGTCATTCCGTCCCCCACTACCCTGGTGAGAGCCTCTGATACTCACCTATCCATGGACAGTAGAGCGCCAGGCCCTAAGGATACCCCCACGAGTGGTCCCCAACTTTCTGAGGGTCTCCCAGAGTTCGTCCCTGAAGAGCCTCCTAGAAAGAAATTGTGCAAGAGGAAGCACATAGACTCCCAGGATGAGTCTCTCACCTCGGATACTGACCTCGAGGAATCGGAAGGGTCCCCCAAGTCATCCTCTGATGATGTTTCCTTCTCCGATATCCTGGAGATACTGAAACAAAGAGGTGACTGGCCTTTCAAAGCTCCTTCCAAGGAGGAGTCGGTATTCCTTAAGGCTTTTGGTGCTGAACCCTCTGCCTCCTGGGTGTCTCCACCCTTCGACGAACTTCTTGACCTCATTTGTCAAAGAGTGTGGGAAAACTCCGATTCTGTGGAGCCTGTGCCCAGGTGTCCCAACAAATTCCTTTCTGCCCCCCCAGGGCAAAGAGTTTCTGTCAAAAGGAGTCCCTGTAGATGCCATGGTGGTGGCGGCAGCCACCCAAAAGGAAGTAGCAGAGTCTTCTTCATCCGTCCATCCTCCTAACAAGGAGTCTAGGACCATGGATCGGTACGGGAAGCATACCCTATCTTCAGCAACCTTCACTCTACGGTCGCTAAATTATTTGTCTCACTTCACTCGGCTCCAGAGAGATCTCCTCAAAGAGTTGGGAGATACTCTTGCAGGTAACATACCTGAGGCGGTAGCTCAGACAGTTAACGCCCAGGTCTCTACCCTCAACACCATTGCTAACTCATCCATGCGGCTTATTTCATATGCAGCTGAGGGAGCGAGTAGGGCAGCAAGCTCAGGGGTCGCCCTTAGAAGGCAATCCTGGCTGCGCCTGTGTCACTTTGCGGAGGCCTTCAAGTCTTCCTTCACTGACACCCCCTTTGACGGTTCCTCCTTGTTTGGGACCAAAGTGAAACTCACCCTCACCAGATGCGAGCAAGAGGGAAAGACCCTGTCTGCCGTAGGGGTCCGTTTTTCCCTTCCTTCTAGGCCTTATCCCAAGGCCCAGCGGGGGGGGGGGTGTGGTTCAAGAAATCACAGAGGTTTTTTCCTGCCGCACAAGGTGAACCCCCCTCCAGAGGCAGGGGATTGGGGGGGTTATTCAGGGAGATGTCGCCCCAGAGGCAGAGGGGGCCCCCGCAATTTGGGAGACCGCGACTCCTTCCGTGGCTTTCCATACTCTCGTTCCTGAGGGTGTGCCCGACTGCGCTTATCCGGAGCCAGTCAGGGGTCGAATTTCCTTATACCCAGAAGCCTGGGAGAGCATTACCCAGGACCGATGGGTATTACAGATAATTTCCGGAGGTTACCTCATTCCATTCTCTTCAGTACCCCCGCCAATCAGAAAAATCCCAGATGTTCCACCCAGTCAAAGGGATCAAGCAGCCTCAGAGGTCTCGCAGCTGCTAGAAAAAGGAGCCATCCAACATGTCCCTTCAGACCAAATTGGATTAGGGACTTACTCAAGATTCTTTTTGGTGCCGAAAAGAACAGGGGACCTGAGACCCATACTAGATCTCAGTCAACTCAACAATCACGTACACAAGTCCAAGTTCCATATGGTCACACTACAATCGATTCTCCTATTGTTGGGAGAGGAGGTATGGATGTGCTCCATTGACCTCAAGGATGCTTACTACCATGTCAAAATGGACAGATCATCCAGGAGTTACCTACGCTTCTGGCTGGGAACCAGTCACTTCCAGTTTCGAGTCCTGCCCTTTGGTCTCACCACAGCCCTCAGGGTGTTCACCAAATGTATGGCGGTGGTGACGGCTCACTTGAGACGTCAGGGATTCCAGGAGTTTCCTGTACCTGGCCGACTGGCTCCTTACCGCCCCCACCAGGCATCAACTAGTTCAGACCAGGAACGCTACCATCAATCTATGTCACCAGTTAGGCATAACAATAAATTGGGAAAAATCTGCTTTATTACTCTCACAGCGTGTCACCTTTATAGGAGGAGATTTAGACACCATTCGAATGCGAGCATTCTAACCACAAGAAAGGATCACAGTATTACAACAACAAATACACATGCTGATGCCCCTGAGACAAACGAAGGCAAGACTGGTTCTCCAACTCCTAGGGACCATGGCAGCCACTATCATGTTGGTCCCTCTAGCGAGATTACACATGTGACTCCTTCAATGGCTCCTCTTTGTTCAATGGTCTCTCCAAAGATTCCCACTATCTCATCCCATCTTACTCATGGATAGGTGCAAGCAGGACCTCCGTTGGTGGCTGTGCACCAACAATTTGAACGGGGGAAAGCCCTTCGTTTCACCCGTCCCTATTGCCACGGTGACCACGGACGCCTCCCAGATGGGGTGTGGGGGGCATTATCTTGGCAGGACAGTCCAAGGCACGTGGCAGGAACACAAGATACATTTGCATATAAATGTCCTGGAGATGAGAGCAGTGCTTTTTGCGTTGCAGGCACTTCAGGAGGTTCTTCCTCTAGGGACAATTGCGATACACTCAGACAACATGTCAGTAGTGTAGTATATCAACAAGCAAGGGGGAACCCGGTCTTACCATCTGTGCAGAGAGGCTATGCGAGTGTGGCATTGGGCAATAGCTTCCCAACGGTTTCTGGTGGCAATGCACATTCCAACATAATAGCGGACAGGCTAAGCAGAGCTATCCTGATGCCTTACGAGTGGTCCTTGAATTGCCTGGTTGCAGAGCGAATCTTCAGCAGATGGGGTCAGCCTTGCTGCGACCTTTTTGCCAGCCCTCTCAATGCGAAATGCAGCAACTACTTCACGCTGATCCCCCCACAGTGGGAATCACCCAGGGACGCTTTGATTCACGATTGGCCCTCCGGTCTGTTTATGCTTTCCCTCTGTTTCCCCTGCTGTCAAGGGTGATTCAGAAAGCGCAATCCTTGGGAAGCAGAATGATTCTGATTGCTCCACACTGGCCTCGCCAAGTCTGGTTCCCCTTTCTTCAACCATACATTGTGGACACTCCTTGGATTCTGGACCCACAACTAGATTTACTGACCCACATGTCGGGACAGTTCCACCCTCTCTGATGACCCTCCGGTTGACTGCCTGGCTACTCCACTTCCATCGTTAGTCAGACATCATAATTTTTCACCGGAAGTGGTCCATATATTATCGTCCTCTCATAAACCATCCACTAGAAAGATTTATTCTAGTAAATGGAAAAGGTTCTCTATCTGGGCACATACTAGAGGCATTGATCCTTACACAGCTCCAATAGATTCGGTTCTGGAGCTCTTGTCTATGCTTTTCTATCAGGGGTCCGCATCAGCCACCATCAAAGTTCAGCTGGCGGCGATATCTAATTTCCACGTAGCAAATGAACCTAGTCTCATGGCACACAGACTATGCAAAGCATTCCTTAAAGGTACTCTGTTGCTTCGTCCCCCAGTGTCCAAACCTATCATGCCCTGGGATCTCAATTTTGTTCTACAAGCCCTTACTTTACCACCTTTTGAGCCTGCAGCTACCTGTGAATTAAAATTCTTGACATGAAAAACTGCATTCTTAACAGCAGTCACTTCAGCGAGGCGGGTTTCGGAAATTCAAGCCCTTTCCATCAAACCCCCATATTTAATCTTCCATAAAGATAGGGTCTCTCTTAGACCAAACCCCTCGTTCCTTCCTAAAGTGGCTTCCGTGTCTAACAAGAATCAGTCCATTGAGTTGCCTGTTTTCTTCCCTCATTTTTCTAACAAGGCAGAATTTAGATTTCACCAATTGGACGTACATAGACAGTTACGCTTCTGTTTACACCGGACAAAAGATATCCGGAAATCTGACCAACTCTTTGTCTCCTTTTTGGAAAACCGAATGGGTTCTCTGGTATTCAAGGTCACGCTGTCTAGATGGATAGCCAGTTGTATCTCTTTCATCTATCAAGCAGGAGGTAAAAATCTGCCATTTCCAGTCAAGGCACATTCTACTCGGGCTGTTTCTACATCCACAGCCTATCAAGCTAGATTGTCAATGGATGATATATGTGCTGCAGCTACTTGGGCTTCTCCTCACACTTTTATTTCTCATTACAGATTGGACATGGTCTCCAGGGGCAGGTCTTCCTTTGGCTCGACAGTTCTCAGGAGTATTTTCCTATGAGCCACCCAGGATGTAGGTGCTAGGGACGCTGTCCCACGGGTAAGAATGTAGGCGAGATAGGACTACATAACATCAAGAAGTTATGCACTCACCATAACGTTCGATGTATGTAGTCCATCTCACCTCACATTCTTACTTACCCTCCTACCTTCCCCCTTCCTGGAGGATTTGGAGGTTAGGTTGTCATCTACAGAGTCCCTTTGATTAGTTTATTTTTCATATGGATGTGATGTGTGTATGGAGTACAAATGATTTTTGCAGCAAACTAGATCTGGGGATATGGAGCAGTGCACCATGGGATACCCACTTGGCCCAGCCAATGAGAGACTTCGAGCTAGTAAAATCAGCCGAGTCGGAGCCGATATTCGGCTCCGAACACACGGGTAAGAATGTGAGGCGAGATGGACTACATACATCGAACGTTATGGTGAGTACATAACTTCTTGTTCATAACTCTTTAACTGTAAGAGCTAAACTAAAAATGTAAACATTAAAGTTGTTCAGCAGACACTGACCTTTCCAACAGTGTAAATGTTGATAGTGCACATCAAAGTCATTATTAAATATTTGGCAAGAAATGTTGATATTGTGCATATTTTTTACCATTTTGAAAAAGCAAAGCACAATATCTTGGTCAATGTACCATGTAGACCCATGCAATTTGTATTTAATGCGTTAGTATGAATGTCAGTTGTAAAATTATACCATAACCATTACTGTGTGATGCTCCTTTATGGAGATATTCACAGAAATATGATTATTATAATATTTCTCATAACTGATAAATAAACAAAGCATAATATCTCATCACCTGTAACAGATAGAGCCTACATATCAGCATAGAAGTTGTGCGTCTGAATGTCAGCTTCAAAATGATGCATCATTAGTGTGATCACCATGCTCCCTTGTAAAGATATGGGCATAATAACGAGAAGTATTGGAAATGTATAATTTTCATAATCGTACAAAACTAAACAAGCTGTGATATCTGTACATGTGTACAGTGCACAGATACAGTTCTTTTACCATGTTGTAAGCAGTAACACTGTCTTCAAAATGAGGCATTACTTGTCACACTGACAAGCTCCTTTGCAAAGTTATTTACCAAAATATGAAAAAAAATCATAATTTCCATAACCTAAGTCCAAAACAAACTTTGATATCTGCACATGTGTACAACATACAGGCATAATTCTTTTACCATGTTGGAACTATCAATACTGTCTTCAAAATGAGGTATTACTTGGCACATTCAGATGCTCCCTTGCAAAGTTATTTTCCAAAATATGAAAAGAATCATCATTTCCATAACCAAGTCCTAAACAAACATTGATATCTGCACATGTGTACAACATACAGGCACCATTCTTTTACCATATTGGAACTATCAATACTGTCTTCAAAATTATGTATTACTTAGCACATTCAGATACTCCCTTGCAAAGTTATTTACCAAAATATGAAAAGAAAATAATAATTTCCATAATCTAAATCTGAAAAAAACGTTGATATCTGCATGTGTACAACATACAGGCACAATTATTTTAACGTGTTGGAACCAGCAATACTGTCTTCAAAATGAGGTATTACTTGGCACATTCATATGCTCCCTTGCTAAGTTATTTACCAAAAAAAATGACAAAAATCATAATTTCCATAACCCAAGTCCAAAACAATCTTTGATATCTGCACATGTGTACAGCATACAGGCACAATTCCTTTACCATGTTGGAACCAGCAAAGTATTACTTGGCACAGTCACATGCTCCCTTGCAAAGTTATTTACCAAAATATGAAAAAAAAGTCATAATTTCCATAATCTAAGTTCAAAACAAACTTTGATATCTGCACACATGTACAACATACAGGCACATTTGTTTTACCATGTTGGAACCAGCAATACTGTCTTCAAAATGAGGTATTACTTGGCACATTCAGATGCTCCTTTGCAAAGTTATTTACCAAAAAATGACACAAATCATAATTTCCATAACCTAAGTCCAAAACAAACTTTGATATCTGCACATGTGTACAACATACAGGCACAATTATTTTACCATGTTGGAACTATCAACACTGTCTTCAAAATGAGGTATTACTTGGCACACTGACATGCTCCCTTGCAAAGTTATTTACCAAAATATGAAAAAAATCATAATTTCCATAACCTGAGTCCTAACAAAACTGATATCTGTACATGTTCTCCTGCTCGTGAAGCCATGTCATTGTCAGAAGGTGGACGAACCTGCATGGGAAAGAAAATGCAAACAGATTACTACTGATGTTTGACAGATGTACTGGAAGACTACATATATATGTATATCATATGCATTACCTACACAACAGAAGATTCTGAGATACATATACAGCAAAAAAAAAAAGAATCAGGGGTTTAGGAGGGCAGATAGCTGATGAAGAATGAGGGGGGTGGCTTGCAATGACTACAAGCAGAGAAATAATACAGTCTGGCTTGTGCGTTCATCAAACTGATAACGACTTCTACTTATGTGAAGAACAGGGACAGCAGCTGAGACTTACCAGAAAAGTGATAATGACTCACTGGTATATTGTAACTGCACTTATTGCTAATGTTACAGTGACCTTCCTTTCAGTACTGCAAAGTTATGCATGCTCAGACAAAGGTGATGATTGCTGCACATAACCTGTTGACTAGGGCTTCATTATATTACCTTGTGCAGCTGTTGTGTAACAGACCCATTATCAGTAAGGAGAACACCTGAGTAATTCAGTAAAATAGTATAAAACTTACATATTACTGAGCCCTTCCTCCTACCTAAATTCCACACATGACTGACAAAGCCAGGAGAAATGCACAAAAACTATGGTAGCTCCATGCTGTCAGTAGTCACCAAGTGATAACTTTTATCTCACTTAGGCAACTACTGAGTATAATCACAAATAGAATAATACAAGCAGAAGTGATTTCTTGTCTGCTTATTTTACATTATACTATTAATTAGTCACTGGTGTATCTGATGTGTTATATGCTGGCATATTACAGTATAATTACATTTCTATGCTGTATTCTAAGTAATTTATGTACAAGCAGTTCCTGATACACAATAAATTATTTCCCCAAGCAACATCCTCATTACTATGTCCAGCTTTACATGCACCTAAATGAAACATTTCCCCAAACAACCCTTCGGTAACATTTCCTAGTATGTGCAACCACCAGTATGAACATTTACCCAAGCGACCCCATTCAGTAAAATGTTGAGGTGTGCACAATCACCAAAATTAAACACTTCCCCCAAATGAAACTTCAGTAACATTTCCAAGTATGTACAACCCCTTCAATATAATGTATGCACAAGCACCATTTTCCATCGTAAATCACATGCTGAACACAGTAAGCTGAAAAAAAATCTAAAAATACAAAAAAAACTTTTTCTGCAAGTGGGGCCACCCCCCCCCAAAAAAAAAATTATATATAGCAACTGCACAGTCACACCACTCAGTGGTGGGCATCCAAAGTGTCCCATACTTGTGCTGGCTGCCCACTCAGACTGCTGGTGTGCACACCCTTAAAATAATACTTTGTTGAAGCACCTTTTGATTTTAATTACAGCATTCAGTCTTCCTGGGTACACACCTGCCACCTCAAAAGAAGGATACAAAAAAAATTCTGGTGCATTGGCTATACCATGGAACACAGTGAATCTCCCATATTCTGCATATGTGTGGACTATGGGGTAGGGTTGCAAGACAGAAGCCTTTTCTTACACAGAAAAACATCCAGGCCTAGCTAAAATTTGCAAACCAGTACATCAGGTCTCACAAAAGCATGTGGGAAAGTGTGTTATGGTTTTTGGTTACAATTCCAGAAGATACGTTTGGCGAAATTTGCATCACCAAAAGAATACCATCCCCACGATGAACCATGGTGGTGGCAGTATCATGCTTTGGAGTTGCTTTTCTGCAGCTGGAAATGGGGCTTTAGTCAAGGTGGAAGGAATTATGAACAGTTCCAAATACCAGTCACTTTTGGCCCCAAAACCTTCAGGCATCTGCTAGAAAGCTGAAGATGAAGAGGAATTTCACCTTTCAGCAAGACAATGACCCCTAGCATACATCCAAATCAATATAAGAATTGCTTTACCAGAAGATAATTAAATTTTTGAAATGGTCCAGCCAGAGCCCAGACCTTAATCTAACAGAAAATCTGTTGGGTGACCTGAAGAGGGCTGTGCACAACAGATGCCCTCGCAATCTGACTGCTTTGGAGCAAAAGGGAATGAACTAATGTGCACTTAATAGCAGCATGACAATCTTTCATTCTCAAGAATCTGTTTTATTCTATTCAGAATCACAAGGAAACAGGAGTCTATCTTGGCATTCAGCAGGTATAGAGAACTAATCCTAACCAGGAGGCAGTCCAACATACGGCACACTTTCACTATACCACAGACTACCTATACACCTGTGGGCAATTTGCAAGACTATCAATTAACTAACAATATGGCTCATGAGCTGTGGAAAGGAGCCACAAGACCTGGCATAACCGTAATAAGATAAATAGAACACGTGACCAAGTACACAAAACATCCTTTCTCCAGGAGAAAAACTTAGCCTAGCATTTTTAACATAAGTGACCAGTGATCATGTATCCAAAAAAAGTGCCACCACAGAAAAAATAAAGCACATTGAATGAGATATTTTCATTTATTTGTTGAAGAAAACACCACCATTTGTCAATAAACCCCTGTATAGAAAACTTTCAAAATTAATATGCATTACAATGCATGACAAGACCTTGCCTATAATGCTTGCCCTGCTTAAATTATGTCCCCCGGAAACCGCTTAATCTGAAGTAGTTAACTTCATTTGCTCAGCTACCTGTGGGTATCGAATCCGATTCGGGTCCGAGCCAGCAGCTTTACAAGCTAACAGATCCGAGCTCCAAGCTCCTCTCCTACCCATAATGCCCTGCTATCTCCCTCTAACCCTCAGATCTCATTTGCCGCGGCTTTCATAAGCTTCTCTGAACAAACTCCGAGCATAGTACTGTAAGTGTAGTATTTAAATCTTGAATTCCTGTCAAATTTTCTCTAACTTTGTGTGTGTGAACTTCCCCTTATCTTTCTAGCCTTTTTCGGGTAGTTCTTTTAACTTTTTGGTTAAGTTAGATTTATTCCCCTCCCCCCTCTGCGTGTGTGAAGGTGTGTGCTTGTGGGCCTATTTTTCCTTTTCCTCTTCTACAATGGCTGAAGGCCCTAAAGCCATTTTCTCTAAATGTACCGAGTGTGGCCATAAGCTGTCCCCAGCGGATGGCCACACTCGGTGTGTCCTGTGCCTGGGGGTTGATCACCTCTCCTTGGGCTGCACTATTTGTGCAGCCTTCAACCCCAGGGCTTTGAAAGATAGGAGGGCGAAGCTTATTCTGGCAGGCCTTTTGCCCTCAGACTCTGCTTTGTCCTCCTCGGTGGCGCCAGCCATGACTGTGGCTGCCCAACCTGCTGCTCCTGATCCCTTGGCCGGGAATCATCCTCCCTCGCTGGCCCAGGAGGAAAGGGATGGCAGAAAAAAGGATAGAAAGGATAGGGAGAGAGAGAAGGAAAGGCATCGCAGTCACAAGAGGCGGTCCGACTCAACCCCTTTGGCACCGCCGTCTAAACAGCTTGCCTCTCCCCTTAAGGTCTCCGGGCCTTCCCCCTCCTGGCTCCGTTCTCCACGTTTCTCCCCGGAGCCGGAGGAGGAGACCCGGTCACCCTTGAGGTCATCCAGGTGGCCTTCCTGGCCGGCTTCAGTGGCCTCATCTAGATCCACCAGAAGTTTATCGGACGCAGATATGGACCGGATGATGCATCGATTTCTCCAGGCCCAGATGCAGATGGGAGTGCTCTTGCCTCCCCCCTGCTGGGGGGGGAGCTCAACACCTTTTTTTTCCCCCATTGCTCCTTCTCCAACCCGCTTTCAGGGTTTGGAGCTGTCGGATCTGACTAGCTTCAGAGCTGGGGTAGGGTCCGCGCCGACAGTGTTTCCTGCTTCGGCGCCGACTGTACCCTCGAGTCTGTCAGATCCATTTTTTGGATCCGAGCTCTCGGGGCCGTGAGCTGAGCGTCGAATCCGGAGGGGTCAGTGGGCCTTCGGCTCTGTTAAGGTTGGGGCACACTACCCTTTCGGATCCAGTCGGGTCACCTTCAGCACCCATCCGCACGTCGGATCCGAGGGGAATGCTTTCGGATCCAAGGGAAAGCAGTTCCCACTCGGCATTCGACGTTGTGGAGAGGGTCCTTTCGAGGGATTCGAGGCCCCAGGCTGTTGCTATGGATCCACCCACCATTTCCCCTCAGAACGGCCTTTCTTCCATCATCCGGCCCCAGGAACAGCCTGTGCCTACGTCCCAGATTGTTCCCGTAGAGGGACAGAACATTGTTGGTGAGGCCTCTTCGGACAGCCCCCCTCAAGGAGGTCCCTCACAAACGGAAGTGCAAGAGGAGGCACTTGGACTCACCCGAGTCCCTCACGGAGGACACAGACTTAGAGGAAGGGGAAGGTTCCCCAAGGTCACCCCCCCAAAGACGTCTCCTTCGGAGACATTATGGAAATGTCACGCATTAGAGGGGGGTGGTCTGCTCAAAAACCTTCCTTGGATGAGTCTGTGTTTCTGGAGGCATTTGACTCAGGCCCATCTACCTCTTGGGTGTCCCCTCCCACTGACCCCCTGGTAAACCTCATAACTACCAGGGATGGAAGGAGCCGGACACTGTCGAGCCAATACCCAAGAGACCGGACAGGATCCTCAGCCCTCCCACGGACAGGACAGTTTGGAGCAAGGGTGCCCAAGTGGATGCTATGGTGGTGGCGGCTGCCACAAAAAAGGAATTAGCACAGGAGAGTTCATCGGTGCATCCTCCAGACAAGGAGTCTCGGATGATGGACCGTTTGGGAAAGCGGATGTTCTCTTCAGTGACCTTCTCTGTAAGGTCACTGAATTATATGGCACATGTGATTCGGCTCCAGCAGGACCTGATTAAAGAGTACGCTGGGTCACCCCCAGAGTCCATGTCGGCCGAGAACAAGCGGACCTTCTCGGCTCAAATGGCCACTCTCAAGTCAATCACCAACACATCTATGCGGCTTCTCTCCCATGCTATGGAGGGAGTGGCTAGAGCTAGCGGAATGGGCGTCATCTTACGTAGACAGGCCTGGCTCCATCTCTGCGATTTTGTGGAACCCTTCAAGGCGTCCTTCATGAACACCCCTTTTGACGGTTCTACGCTCTTCGGCAAAACCGTCCACGATATGCTCCTCCAGAGCGAGAAAGACGGGAAGACATTGTCTGCCGTCAGGATCCGCTTCTCGGCTCTTCAGAGGTCCTACTCCAGGAACCAGTGAGGACAGAAGAAGATGTGGTTCTGGAAAGCTCAACAATCCCGTTTCACTCCGGATCCCTCGTCCTTCAGAGGCAGAGGAGGACAGGGTGGACGCTGGCCCAGGGGCAGAGGGGGTCTGAAGAATTTTGGGTCGAGAGAACCTTTTTCGGATCGACCTGCGCAGCAGCCCTGAGGGGTTGCCCGACTGCTTCTCTCTGGAGGCGGTCGGGGGCGCTTCTCAGAATACCTAGCGAAATGGGAGTCCATTATGACAGATCGCTGGGTGCTCCGAATCATATCCAGAGGCTATTCAGTTCCTTTCCTATCTCAACCTCCCCGATCAACAAGACTCCCCGATGTTCCACCCGATCAGAGAGAGGCAGCAGCATCAGAAATTCGAGGGCTGCTAAGAAAAAGGGCTATCCAGCGCGTCCCCCCCGAACAATCTGGATCAAGCTTTCACTCCAGGTTCTTTTTGGTGCCAAAAAAGACAGGGGACTTACGACCCATTCTCGACCTGTCAACACTGAACCTGTCAGTCACCAAAGAAAAATTCCAGATGGTCACTACTCAATCCATTCTCCCACTTTTGCAAGAGAATAACTGGATGTGCTCGATAGACCTCAAGGATGCGTACTACCACATTCTGATGGACAGACCATCCAGAAGGTTCCTCCACTTTCTGCTGGGAGCCAGCCATTATCAGTTCAGGGTCCTACCCTTTGGTCTCACCACAGCCCCCAGGGTGTTCACCAAGGTCATGGCAGTTGTAGGGGCCCACCTGAGGCCTCAGGGAATACAGGTCTTTCCATACCTGGACGACTGGCTCCTAACTGCCCCCACCAGGCATCAGCTCTGCTCAGGCAGGGACTACTTCTTACACCTAGCCCGCCACCTAGGGATCACAATAAACCACCAGAAATCCTCCCTTCAACCTACTCAAATTTTGGAATTCATAGGAGCCAGGATAGACACTACTCAATCCAGAGTCTTTCCAACAGCGGACAGACTTTGCAGTCTAAGCCTTCACATTCTAGACCTCTTACAATCGTCAGCTCCCCCAGCGGAACTAGTCCTGAGGGCCCTGGGATCCATGGCAGTGGCCATCAATCTGTCACCCTTCGCTCGCCTGAAGATGAGAATCCTTCAGTGGACATTACAAGTTCAATGGTCCATTCTTTTGCACCCCGTCTACACCTATTCCCCTAAGCAGGATTTGCAGGGAGTTGCTTCTTTGGTGGCTCCGCTCCAGAGATCTTCGAGAAGGCCGCCCCTTTGTTATACCCCCTCCCCAAGTCACAGTGACCATGGACGCATTTCTCCTTGGGTGGGGGGCATTGCATGGGCAGATCCGTCCAAGGCATGTGGACTTTCACAGAGACCTCACTGCATATCAATGTCCTGGAGATGAGGGCGGTGCTTCTAGCGTTGCAGGCTCTCCTTCCCCTTCTCCCTCAAGGAACTATTGCACTTCAAACAGACAACATGTTGGTAGTCCGGTACATAAACAAACAGGGGGGAACCAGATCCTATCCACTTTGCAGGGAGGCAATGAGAGTATGGGAATGGGCGATATCCACCAACCACTTTCTCATTGCAACGCACATCCCTGGTCGGTCAAACATCTTGGTGGACAGGTTGAGTCGAACAATCCTCTCACCTTATGAGTGGTCTCTGAAAGCAGCAGTAGCGGAACAAATCTTCCTCCAATGAGGTCAACCTTGCTGTGATCTCTTCATCTCCCCTTCAAACACAAAGTGCAGCGAGTTCTTCGCTCTGATTCTCCCACCAGGGGAAGCCCCCAGAGACGCTCTAGTTCATGCTTGGCCATCCGGTCTTCTGTATGCTTATCCTCCTCTTCCATTGATGACAAAATTCTTGCAGAAAGCTCATCGGTTGGGGAGCAGAGTTATCCTCATAGCCCCATTCTGGCCTCGTCAAACCTGGTTCCCTTACCTGCGGTCTTATCTAGTACATCCTCCCTGGATTTTAGATCCAAATCCAGATCTGATCTCTCATCCTTTAGGATTGAAGACCCCCGATCTGGACTACCTCAAACTCTCAGCTTGGTTGATCCAGTTCCCTTAATGGCTAGGACTCCCGGTATATCTTCTTCGGTTAAGGCCACCCTGGTGGCCGCCAATAAACAGTCTACCAGGAAAATGTACAGGAGTAAATGGAAACATTTCTCTGTCTGGGTGGAGCACAGGAACTTAGACCCCTTCACGGCTCCTATCCCAGCAGTTCTAGACTTTCTTTCACATACCTTTGATCAAGGAGCTAGTGCTTCTACTATTAAAGTTCAGTTGGCAGCTATTTCCCACTACCACATTGGAAACACTTCAGGGCCTCTAGCGTCCTCCAAGATATACAAAACATTCATGAAAGGAACCTTTTTGTTAAGACCCCCTATTAAAGATGCAGTGCCTCCATGGGATCTTACCCTAGTTCTTCAAGCTCTGACTGGGCCTCCTTTTGAACCTGCGGCTTCAGTCGACTTAAAATATGTATCCTGGAAGCCTGCCTTCTTGATTGCCATTACTTCTGCTAGAATGATATCGGAGCTTCATGCTCTTTGCAGTAAACCTCCCTACATCATCTTTCATAAAGACAGGGTCTCCCTCAGAACTAATCCCTCTTTTCTGCCCAAAGTGGCTTCAGAAGCCAACATCAACCAGTCCATCAATCTACCTGTCTTCTTTCCAAATTTCCAAAACAAAGGAGAATACAGACTTCATTGTCTGGATGTTCACAGACAGTTATGTTTTTACTTAAACAGAACAGCAGATCTTCGAAAATCTGATCAACTTTTTGTTTCCTTTGCAAAATCCTGTCTGGGGAAGCCAGTCACTAAAGTAACCTTAGCTAGATGGATTTCCCAGTGCATTCTCCTAGCATACAAAAGTTCTGATCGTCCTGAGCCCCTGAGAGTGCGAGCCCATTCTACCCGATCTATGGCCACTTCTGCTGCTTTGTGGTCAAGGGTTTCTTTGGATGACATTTGCTCAGCAGCTACTTGGGCTTCCTCTCATACCTTTATTACACACTATAAATTGGATTTAATATCCAGAGGACATGCATCGTTTGGCTCCGCAGTGCTCTGGAATATCCTTCCATAAGGGCCCCCCTAAGTTGCTGGTAGCTGGGGACTCTGTCCCACAGGTTGCTGAGCAAATGAAGTTAACTACTTCAGATGAAGAAGTTATGTACTCACCATAACGTTCCATCTGAATAGGTAACTTAATTAGTATGCAACCGACCCGCCCTCCATCCCCCGGACTCTTAGCTCATTATCAAAGAATCAGGATATGTCTTCATTCAATTGACATCACTGGAACGTATTGTAACCATTTCTAGGTTATAGAATTTCCTATTGCCTTTTTCTGGCAAACTCGATCTGAGGGTTAGAGGGAGATAGCAGGGCATTATGGGTAGGGGGAGGAGCTTGGAGCTCGGATCTGTTAGCTTGGAAAAGCTGCCGGCTTGGATCCGAATCGGATCCGATACCCACAGGTTGCAGACAAATGAAGTTACCTACTCAGATGGAACATTATGGAGAGTACATAACTTCTTTTTGTTGCAAATGAAAATATGCCACAGATTGCACCAAGTCAGGTGTGCAAACATATCAGTTTAAATATCTACATTACAAATCTTCTGGTAGTAGGAATGTCCACCTGTAATAAACATCAATTTCTTATTTAAAGGGGGTGATTTAAAATATAAAGATACAGATTATAACACGAGATAAAACATTATATAACAGCAAAGTCATCTATGTGTAGAAGAGATGACAAATGTCCTTATCATCACAAGGGTATACCTCAAAAACCTCTCAACCTATCAGGACAAGAATTCTGGATATACAAATAATTCAAACAGTTATGTGCTGCCAAAGAAATATCAAACGGCTAATTTACAAAAGTTGACTTGTATAAAAGCTGCACGGTTAAAGCAGTCATTTTCTAATAGCAGAGCTACAGCTGCAGCCCAGGATCATGGTGTTACTTTCATAAGCTTAGGATGGCATGCAGCTAAAGATGGCTGTACCCATTTTCTTTCCATGTATTTCTATACAATATTTGATAAACTTCTTGTTTGTGTATAATCCCAGTTACACAGGGTGCTTTATGTCAAACACATAGCAGACAATAGAAAAGGTTTCACCAAAATGAAATGACACAGCCACTTTCCAGTTCGAGACTCAGCAGTAGGTTAATGGTCTCATAAAGAGTATGAGCCGCTTTCCGTTTTGGTTAAGCAGATAACCTGGTATGAATTGGATCTATGATAAACTATGATACAGTTCAAAGGATTAGATTTCTACCTATTGAACTTCAGTCACACAAATGGATAAAGTATATCAATAGCCGTCTCCAAATTTCAAAGCTCTATACTGAATTATTTATCAGTGAGAAAATCTACAGCCATAAAACATAAAATCAATAAGGTCTTGCTCAAGCATATGCTGGTTTTATGCAAAACCGTCAACACACTTAAAATTATTGAAAGACATTTGTGTCATGATGTAGCTAATGATGCAGAATCTTGGGCAGAGAAAATTGCCTCATTAAAAATATGACACACCTTCCCTTTGCATTCACTCAATAGTACTGCTGTAGCAATTAGAGTGAAGTGATTAACGTGACTATATCCTGGAGTATTGCAAATGTTAACTTTTCTATTCTGCTTTTGTGAGCCCCTTAGGACACTGCTTGAAATTAGATTCAGCATTTGGCAGTGTTCTTCTGGAGTGTGTAAATCCTACACAAAATTAACTGGAGTGACTTCCGAATACCACATCTTTAGTTAGAAGCACATGCAGTATCTGCAGGATCAGCAGCAAAGCAATAAACAAATATTGCTACTTATTTTCAATGAACACAAATTAGTTCACTCTGAAAATGTACTTTTTGACATTAAGTATAATATTTTCCATCATCATTTTAAATATATGTTTCTTGTGATTTCTAAGCTAAAAATAAAAACAGAAGTAGGGTAGTTATTTTAACAGTCTCATAAAGAGTACGCGCCAGTTTCCGGTTCAAGACTACACAGTATAAAGAAAGCAGAAAACCCTAATCAACCAGAGAGGATGTGAAAATGACTAGACAGCGCCATACAGGACTCCCACCCTCTATGCAATGACCCATCCCACAACTGGCCACCAAGAAGTAGCATCACCTGGCCTCCCCTACTCACTCTTACCCAACTACGTGAGTAATGCCTCTGCTGCCCAACTTGCACCCAAAAGCTTACCTGAAAAAATTAAGCTGTTCACGGACCAAGCTCATAAGATCCGACAAACTGATGTGGCTCTCTAACAGCGATCCGTGTCCAGATAAAATAGAGGGATCCAGTAGTAGGTAAATCTCTGAATATCACAAAAAGAAAAGAAATATCTGCTGCTGGACCTTCTACTTATCTGGGGAAGACAAAAGAAAATTAGGTTGGGGTGGATGTGTTATGCAAGTGGTTGCATAGATTGTAAGAATCCGATTGGCTGCCACCACTTGCTTTATGGAAACTTAAAACCAGATTTTCTACTAAAAGTGTAATGTGAGTAGCATGTAAAAACATGCTGAACCATAACTATATATGGTAAATTACAAGTTAAGTTACAATTTCAGCATGTTTTGCATGAAGCTCAATTACAAGTCTGCACTAAAATTTATCTCGTCTGTTGAAGGCACTCGGGGGTAAAAGCTTGCAATTCAAATCTTCTCATGGCACGCCCGGAAGTAAGCACAGAGGTGCCATGAGAAGGTACTCGGGGTTAATTGGGAACATTTTCAATGGGAATGTCAGGACTACCCTCAGTCAAGAAAAGAGACTCAGGGAATTCATAGATCTTCCACAGCACAGACCTCTGGCCATTCCTCCTGTCCTGGATGATGTTTTTATGGAATCCAGTTTGACTCCTGACAGTCTCCCTCCTGCTCCCAGGAAACCAGACATGGTACTATAGAGTCCCTGACTCTCACAAATTTCTAGCAGCCCCAGGGAATGCAGAGATCTAAGCAATGGAGTTCCTCCTCTTCAAAAACCAAGGAATGCTAAGCCACCCCCTCATGGTAAGAACTCACAATGACTTCACGCTTCCACTTCCATCCTCTCCCTCTGCCCACCTGCTCTTGCCCATAGGAGGAAAACTCTCCTTCCACGCAAGCACTTGGGCCACCATTACCAATGACCGCTGGGTCCTCAACATAGTGTCCCAGGGATACAGATTTTATTTCCACACTCTACCAACCCCAAAAGGGTTTCCAGATCTTCCCCCAAACCAGTGGGCAGAAGCCAAAAAACAAGTCCTTTCCCTGCTCTTGATGAGGGCAATAGACCATGTTCCTGCAGAACAGGTAGGCCAAGGTTCTACTCCAGACTCTTTCTGGTACCCAGAAAAGAGGGCACCTGGTGCCCCATCCTTGATCTATCCATTCTAAACACTTTCCTGGTGATACCAAAATTCAAAATGCTCACCCTCCAGCAACTTCTACCTATGCTCTCCAAGGATGCTTGGTTAGCCACCCTAGACCTAAAAGAGGCCTACCTACACATCCTAATCAGGGAATCTTGCAGGGAATATCTCCATGTCAGGGTGGGATCACTGCACTTTCAGTTCTTTGCACTTTCCTTTGGCTTATCCACTGCTCCCAGAGTTTGCACAAAATGCCAGGCTCCCGCCATTGCTTTTTGCAGACAAAGAAATATTCAAATTTACCCCTACTTAGACGACTACCTGATTCAGGCAGACAGTCAGGAAAAGCTGCTAAAGCACCTGACCTTTGTAAAAGACCTACTGACCTCCCTGGGGTATACTGTCAATGAAAAAAAATCCAAACTAGTACCCACGCAAAAAATTGTATTCCTGGGAGCAAGCCTGGACACGGCATCCCAGGTGGCATTCCTTACACCAGAAAAACAGACATACCTGACAGCCTACTTTTCTCAACTAGCCACCAGACCCCATTTATCAGCAAGGAAAATCCTGCAAGCTCTGAGGTTCATGTCTTCTTGCATTCTACTCATTCCATATGCCAGACTGCATATGAGGAAACTACAATGGTACCTAAAAAGCCTTTGGGGTCAACACTTCCAAGACCTGGAAACTCTTATACCAATGATATATTGCTTAAGGAAAGATTTCATTTAGTGGTCAGCAGCATGCAACCACAACAAGGGACCACCCTTCTCACAACCCCATGCCACCCAGATCCTCACCACAGTTGCATCAGACTATGCCTGGGGTGCACACCTGAATGGCAGGTGCAATCATAGCCAATGGAGGCCAAACCAAATACATCTGCATATCAACCCAAATGACTTGTTAGCTGTTCAGCAAGCTCTGACAGCCTTCAGACCCCTACTCTCCCCGGGGCCTCTACTGATCAAAACAGACAACAGCACTGTGATGTGTTATATCAAAAAGCAGGGAGGGACTCACTCGTACACTCTGTGCAGGCTCACCATGACCCTTTGGCACACAGCCTCAGCCATGCAACTACACCTGCTACCACAATTCCTACCAGGCTCTCTAAACTCTCTGGCAGACAACATAAGCAGAAATCTTCTTGACCCACATGAATGGCAGCTAGACCAAAGAACCTTCACCCTTGTAACCCAGAAATGGGGCACCCCAAAGGTCGACCTCTTTGCTTCCCACTCCAACCATCAGCTCACAAATTCTGCACCAGGGAACCTCACAACAAGGCCTGGAAAGTGGATGCTCTATCCTTCCAGTGGGTCAACCTCTCAGTCTGCATTCCCCCCGATACCGCTAATTACAAGGGTACTGCTCAAAATAACGGAGGAAAAACTGTAGACAATCCTGATTGCTCCAGACTAGCCACACCAGCACTGGTACCCTCTGCTGCGAAGCCTGTCACCACTGCCACCATGGCATGTCCTTCAGATCCCAACACTCCTGACCCAGAGGAATGGAGAATTCATGCATCCCCAATTGAAGACCCTCAATCTGGCAGCCTGGCATATTCCGTGACCACTGCACAAGCTGCCAATGTAAGCAAACAAGTTCTAGATGTTATATGTGAGGCCAGATGCCCTAGCACTAGAAAGTCTTATGCTGACAAGTGGAAAAAGTTTTGCACCTGGATCCAGCCTAGAAACTGTAGTTTTATTGGCCATTTTGGGTCAATTCCAAACTCCTTGATCTCTCTCTCTTAAAACCTTGCAACTCTCTTTTTGCGCAGTCTTGCGCACAGAGCAGCGTCGGGCAGCGCTGATTAGCTGGGGTATACTATTCTTGGCTCCACAAAGTCTGCGCTGCTAATTTTCCCTTAGAACTAGGCAAGCCACAACTCAGGTGCTTCAGATCAACTGCTCTTATTGAAGCACTTGCATAACCCAAATCAGCACTTGCCCAAATCTCCCAGACAGCACTATTATTTTCCAAATCTCCTAGACAACACTATTATAATACAGTATAAGACCCCCGATTGTCTGCAAGACAAGTGAAATTTATTTTTCCAAGCATGTCCAGAGGTCAGCTTCAGGTGTACTCTCCAGTTCATCCGGTGGAATTGGGCATCCTGAGGCAATGTCACAACTGTCTCATGTATACAGACAACCTTCTCCTCTTACCTCTAGACAAACACTTGTGAGAGATGCAAATACACAGCCAGACTGGAGGCTAAGAGCTCTCAACCCATGACTGTAACAGACAGTCAAAAGGAGAAGAGACACACTAGCATCACACCACCAGTCACACATGGATCTACAAAACAAGCACTGGCAAAACAAAATACACAAAAACATATTCAGAGGCACTAGGTACCAATCTGAAAAAGAAACAGGGCCCTCCGAAGCAGACAAGCAAGCAACCTGCACCTCCAAACACAAGCCAGAAAACACATAATTCACCTCAGCAGTGTGCCTCACGACAGCCCCTAAGGCAAAACACCATACCCAACATGCTAGTAATAGGAGGCTCTATAGTAAGGCACACAGATATTCCACTCACCAGGCTGAATAAGGAGAAGGTTACTGTCAGCTGCCTGTCGGGAGCTAGGATCTGCCACATAACACAGGCACTTAGGTCACTCCAGAACAAGTACAAGTATGACGCTGTCATTGTACATGTTGGTGTGAATGATCTAAGACGTACCTCCCTGGACTACATGAAATGAGACATTGAGGAGCTCTCTGATCATGTAGCCCAAGCTGGTATGACCCTGACCTTGAGTAGCATACTACCTTCACTTAGAATGATATCACAATACAAAGACAAAATGATCAATTTCAACAATTGGCTAAGCTTCTGGTGTCATTCTAAGGGGATCCAGTGTCTGTCTGCCTGGGATGACATGATAGACAAGCCTCGCCTTCACCAGAGATAGTTTGCACCTGTCAACCCTAGGCTTTCGAATACTGGCCAAGGCTCTTGCCGTCCCCATAGTGCCTTTTTTAGGCAAGGCTCAAAGGACAAACCAACCACTGTAACTAGCACAGGTAACCAAAAACTAAGGGTAATGCTACTCAACACCAGAAGTCTCAACCTCATAATGCACTCACTCAAGGCACTCCTCAGTATGGAGAAAATTGATATTTGTGCAGTGACGGAAACCTGGTTCAAGGCTCCAGAGATCACCTCAGCACTACCAGGTTACAATTCATATCATACCTTCCCGCCTCAGTTACCGGATTGCAGTACAAAGGGCGGAGGTGTATCCATATTCATCAAGGATACCCACATCTCCAGGTCAGTAGCGCAGCATGATGTCCCAGAAATCATCCATCGCAACTATCAGCAGGCAAAACCACATTTCAAGTCGTAGATTGATGTTCATCGTGTTACCCTGCTGCAGTCATCACACTTGGGTTATCCTGTCGTCCCACAGTCGGCCGGAATTCCAAAGTCTTGGTCCGGCGTCGGTTGCTGTCGCCTCTTCCCTGACGTCAGTGCGCCGGGGGTATATATATTGCAACCGACGCCATTTTCTCCAATCTTTCTTGCCGCATGGTGCCCGAAGCAGAAGCAGTTCGCAAGTGCCGGTCGGCCGACTCCTGAGATTTTCGAATTCGAATTTCAGACCGAAGTCTTCTATAAAGCTAAGTACCCTTTTGGGGAAACTTTTCTTGCCTCAGACCGATGTCAGAAAAAGTTAACAATTGTATTTCTTTTGGGAAGCAAATACCTCATAAGGATTTTCATTCTTATTGCATACCTTGCCTAGGCCCAGATCACGACGTCACTTCTTGTCGGTTTTGTGCTAGGTTTAATAAGCGTACTATTAAAAGACACTTTGATTTCGCACGACGCTACTTCAGTAGGAAATTTAACTACACTATTCCGTCGGAGCAACCGACTACCGGCGTGCACAAAAAACGCAGGGATAAGAACAGACAGCCCAGGCCTAAGCCAGATTCTGAGGCCTCGGCCGATCCGGTCTCCGGTCCTCAGTGAGGCTCCGACGCAGCCCCTGACTACCACAGATCTGGAACCCGAGACCGCTAGGGAAATTTTGATGGGATGTACCAGGCCGACGCAGCCTTTTACTTCAGGTCCTTCTGACGACTTCGCTACAAAAGACGTATGTACTACAGAAACGCCATCGGTTTCTGAAGGCGTTTTCAGACCGACGACTCTCACCATTAAAACGTTTTCTAAGTCTAAGACTCCTTCTAAATCTAAAAGGACTGCACTTCAGTCTCCTGTTCAAGGCCCCATGCCTAAGAAACAGATGCTTAAAATGGCTGAAGATTTGATTTCTTTAATCTGGGGTTCCCAGCCCCCTCCTGACAAAAGGCCTAGACAAGAGGAAGATTAAGCATCCTCTGAGCAAATGTCCATTTCTTCAGATTCCTCTGAGGACCAAGACTACTCTTTCTCTCCTTATGAACATTCTGATGCTGAGGACTCTATTCCCTCAGCTTCTCCTCCTGAGGACTACTCCTTTGGGGAAACTTTACACACTATGAGGGAACATTTTCACTGGGAAGGTCAGGACTACTCTGATTCAAAGAAAAGGCTCAGAGAATTTCTTTTACTCCCCCAACACAGACCACTTGCCATCCCACCAGTTTTGGACATTGTGGATGATGTCTATTTAGAATCCAGTTTCAAACCAGACTCTCTACCTCCTGCTCCAGCTAAGCCAGACAGATACTATAGAGTGCCTGATTCCCACAAATTTCTTTACAAAAGCCTTGTAGCTGACCCAGAGACTATCTCACAGGGTCCCAAGGGGACTAAGGCTTCTATGGCTAAAAACCCAGTACCTTCCGAGAGGGATTCCAGAGCACTAGACAGGTGGGGGAAAAAGGTTTACACCATAAAGACGGACAACACCACAGTAATGTGGTACATAAACAAACAAGGGGGTACACATTCTTACCCACTATGCAGGCAAGCAATTACCTTATGGAACACAGCTCTGGCCTACCAAGTCCAGTTACAAGCTCAATTCCTGCCAGGACAGAAGAACACATTGGCAGACGACCTCAGCAGAAACATCAAGCATCCCCACGAGTGGAAACTAGATCCACAAATATTTGCAATGATAACTCAAAAATGGGGCCTTCCAGACATAGACCTGTTCACCAGTCCTCAAAACTATCAACTGACAAAATTTTGTACAAGGACATTTCACCATCAAGCTTGGAAAGTGGACTCTCTCTCTTTCAGTTGGAAAAACCTGACAGTATATGCCTTCCCTCCATTGCCTCTCCTCACAAAGGTTCTTTTGAAAGTCAAAAAGGAGAGAACACGACTGATTCTCATAGCCCCAGACTGGCCACGCCAGCACTGGTATCCGCTATTGAAAAATATGGCCCACAGCCCACCATGGATATTGCCTCAAATCCCCCATTTGCTCACACAACAAAACAATCAGATTCTGGCCATAAGCAAACTATACAATAAACGGAGGAGACATACGAAAAAAGGCCAAATCTCAAGTAGAAAAATCATCCCTGATCAGCATTAGTAAGAAATTGAGGATCCTCATCAAGTCAACTAAAGCCAATTTTGAAAAGAAAGTTGCCAAGGATGCCAAGGATAACCATAAGGCCTTCTATGGTTACATCAGAAACCTAAATGGCAACACTCAGGTCTGTTCTGAGCTAATACAAAATGGAACAAAATACACTGACCCCACCGACATTGCCAACATTTTGGCTGACAGGTTCAGTGCAAATCCCCCCCCCCCCCCTCACCACCTGCAGGGCCTATTACTATTCCAGGGATTGTGTAAGTCCAATTATTACTGATACGTTGGTTAATAAGGCTCTATCTAAAGCTAAAAACACTGCCTCCATGGGACCAGATGGTGTCCCGAGCTGTGTCATATGCGAGCTCCAAAATGAATTAATCCCGCATCTGAATACCCTGTTCAGTCTCAGCCTCTCGACAGGATATGTGCCCATAGAATGGCGCACAGCAACAGTGGTTCTGCTGCACAAGGGTGGGCCCACAATCGACCCTGGGAACTACTGACCAATAAGCCTGACCAGTCTGATCTGTAAGGCAAGGGAGCGAATCATTATGGAACTGCATGCATGCATGGTGTCAAAGCCATGGTCTCAAGCTAAATGCTAAAAAATGTGTAGTAATCCCCTATGGAAAAAGCAGAGTACCCATGAACTACCACATAGGAGGTAACCCCCTGAAATCTGAAGAAGTAATAAGGGATCTAGGGACCCAAGTAGATAGTCAGCTTTCCTTTGATAACCATGTTGCCAAGGTGGTTAGAAAATCCATATATGTGACCCATCTGATCACGAAAGGGTTTGCATCAAGATCTAAGGATATAGTGGTGCCCCTCTACTCTTCCCTCATCAGACCCATTATTGAGTACAATGCACCAATTGGAATGTACCTGGCCAGGCATCTCCAGCAGCTGGAGAGACCATAGTGGTATCTCACTAAGAGGATTACTGGCCTCAAACAGTTGCCCTATGCAGCATGATTGAAAAAAACTAAGGCTTTTCTCTGTTGCATACCGCCTTCTCAGAGGTGATCTCTGTCTAACATACAGAGCCATGTCCAAACCAGAACTGTTGAACATGCTCCATCTTAGCAAAACCAAATCTACTCGAGCTACACACTCTAGGGATATAAACCTCAGCACAACAATGAAAAGAACATGCTGGAGGGATAGATTCCCTTCGCAAAGACTTCCCTTGCTATGGAACAAGGTCCCGATCTACATAAGACAGAGCCCCTCACTATCACTCTTCAAGAGGAACCTTGGCAAGTGGATGGGTAACAGAAGGTTCACACCAGGGATCATACCAACAGCTCTACCAGATAGGGGCCAAGGGTACTAGCTGCTAGATCAAGGGCCTAGGGAACTAACCAAAGGGGCGGTAAATACCGCACAGTGTGGCTGGGCTAATATATGCCTTTGGGCAGATAGCCCAGTACCTACCTATGAACCTATGAACCTATAAGGGAGCTGGAACTGCATAGCCCTCCCTACCTCTCATCCTGGATTACCTGGCTGACCTACTATACAGGGGTCTATCCTTCTCTTCCATTAAAATTCATGCCTCTGCCATTTCTGCTCATTTCACCACAGAGCCACCTCTTTTCTCCCACCCTCTCATCAAACAGTTCTTAAGACGGGCTAACAACTAGTGGCCACCCAGAAGAGCACCTACCCCAGCTTGGGACCTTAACTTTGTTTTGGAAAAACTCACCATGCCCCCCCCCCCCCTTGAACCAGCAGCATCAGCAGAGTTAAAGTTCCTCTCTTGGAAGACAGCCTTGCTTCTGGCAATCACTTCAGCTTGAAGAGTTTCTGAGCTACATGCACTAATGGCTATAGAGTCCTTCATCATTTTCCACGCTGACAGGGTCTCCCTCAGGACCAACCCATCCTTCATGCCAAAAGTGGTTTCAGTGTGGCTCTCAACCAATCCATTCATTTGTCCACCTTTTTCCCTAACCCATATAACAAGGGGGAAAGGATTCTGCACTCTCCAGATGTGCGCAGACAGCTCAGATTCTACCAAGACAGGCCTAAATCATTTAGGAAGACTGATCAATTGTTAGTCAGCTTTGCTACAGGAGCAGAGGGCAAGACCATAACCAAACAAACCATTTCCAAATAGATAACACACTGCATCAATTTCTGCTACAAGCAGCATGGGAAACCTCCCCCCGAGGGGGTCAGGACACATTCTACCAGAGCAACCTCCACCTCTGCAGCTTTCCTCAGAGGGGTCCCCACCAGGGACATCCTCGAGGCTGCAACATGGACATCTGTTCATACCTTCACCAAGCATTACCACCTGCCTATCTTCTCCAAATCCAGAGCAGGCTTTGACACAGCAGTCTTGCAAGGCATCCTAGCCAGCCCCCAGTCTTCTTGACTGCCTCCACCCTTTTCTTCAGCTTTGGGAATCAAGCCAAATGTGATGACTGCAACAGTGAAACAGTTGTGTACACTTGCCATAAATGTAGATGTTCAAGTGTATTCAATGTTGCAGTCCTGGTTTCTCTCCCTCCATCCCCCTTGTCTCTCTCTCACTCTCTAGCCTTACAAGGATTTTTTTGGCATTTACTTTCTGCTGGTGGTGTTTTTCTACCATAACCTAGCTCCCTCTTGGGGGCTCCTGACAGTTAGGGCAAGAAAAACTGATGTAATGGTGTCAGCTGCCTTAATTTATAACACTGACGTCCTGATGTCAGTCCTGGAGCCACGGCAACTGACACAGAAATACTAAGCCTCTGGTATTCAGGCTGACTGAGGGCTACCCTGGCAGGGATAACCCATATGTGATGACTGCAACAGTGAATACACTCAAACATCTACATTTATGGTAAGTGTACACACCTGTATTTTCATCTCTGCCTTCACCAGACTCATTCTTGCTAATACATACCTCATCCTTTCCCTCCTGTATGGTGCCTCTATTATTACCAATCTGCAATCCTCCCTCAAATCAAAACTCTCCTCCTGCTACTATAAAATTTCAAAATTTGCAACTAGCCACAGATCCAATACCCATCACTGCATCTCCCTGCGCCAACTGAACTGGCTTGAACTGCCCAATTATCTTACCTCTATTCAACTTATCCAAGCACACAAACTTATTTTTTGCCCCTCTCTCTGCCCCCCCTTGCCTCTACCTTCCAAATGCATCTTCCGAACAGATGCTTTCGATCTAACTTACAAAATCTAATAGAACTATATAAACCTGCCCGCCCTCCAGGCAAACATCTTCTATTCTTCTGCTTAGCACGTCACTGGAATTCTCTCCCACCTCTTATCCATACCACTAACAGTCTTTCTATCTTTAAAACTTTACTTCACTCACAGCTAATCTCACAATGGGAATGCTCTTGCTGTCATCCTACATAACATCCTACTATAATTGTCCCTTTACCAAACATATCTACTAATAGCCTCCTTTAGCCAATAATCTCCTGAAGGAACTTGCATTCTTCTTTACTACCTTAATTTGTATATAATGGAATTTTTCATGCATTTGCTCCATCAAATTGGTAACAGTTGTTACCATGTATTTTCTTTCTCTAATGTCTGATTAAGTGTTTTGTAAACTTTGTAATGATTGTTATTTTGTAATCTTGTAATTCTGAAATTTACTATATTTGTACTTACTGGAGCTTTTCTCCCCAGGACTCCATTGTAAATGGGCTCCTTGTGGCCCAATGGACTAACTAGCCTGGTAAACAAACTGCAAATAAATAAATAAATAAATAAATAAATAATATACAAGCAATGGAAATTTTGCCATTAATTCCTGGTGCTGATGAATCATTGGGCCTTAATTGCCAGTATAGTTCTTTGTACTCTATTAAATTGTCAACATCTCCACTAAAACAGGCAGCTGTTGCTCTATCAATAATAAACAACGTAAACATTTTAAAATTGTGGCAATCAATAGTATGCCTATATAGTGTGTTCTTTGTCTTCTTACTTTTAATGTTGTAGACATGCTCCAGAATTCTTTCTTTCAGCTTTCTGATTGTTTTTCCAATATAGAATGTGGTGCAAGAACTTCATGTGGTGATATAAGCTATAACTGAGGTCTTGTAGTCACACCTCCCAGGACAAGGGATACTTCTAGCAAAATTCTCCACTGGTATCTCCACAACCCTCCACACCACATACCATGCATATTCCACACACCAGTGTCTCACAGCCACTAGTGTTTAACCATAAATCCAACATACTACTAATAGGAGACTCCATTGTGAGATACACATATGTGCCTCTCACCAGTCTGGATAAGGAGAAAATCACAGTTAGTTGTTTGTCAGGTGCCAGAATCCACCATATCACATACGCACTCAAGTCTCTCAACAACAGGTACTGTTATGACTCTGTCATAGTCCATGTTGGCATGAATGACTTGAGATGTACCTCACTGGACTATATGAAGAGAGACATGACTGAGCTCATTGAATATGTGTCCCAGGCAAATATATCCCTAGCCTTAAGCAGCATTCTACCGTCAACCAGAATGATCCCTCAATACAAACAGAAAATGATTGACTTTGACAATTGGCTTAGTTTCTGGTGTCATTCAAGGGGGATTCACTACCTGACAGGCTGAGAAGATTTGACCGACAGATCACAATGCTTTGACAAACATGGCCTACATCTGTCTCACTTGGACTTCAGGCTTCTGGCAAAGGCTATTGCCTCCCCATAGTGCCATTTTTAGGAAAAGTGATGAGGTCAAAACTACCAACATAAAAATTTGTACAAAGCACAAATTAAAGGTCATGCTGCTAAACACTAGGCATCTAAACATGAAACTGCACTAATTGCAAGCATTCTTAATGCTGGACATCTGTGCAGTCACAGAAACCTGGTTCAAAGCTGTGGAGAGCATCCCAGCCTTACCTAGTTACTCATCTTATCATACATTCAGACCTCAAACTGTGGGTGGAGTTTCAGTATATATTAAAGACATAGACACCTCCAGGCTGGTAAAACTGTATGATGCACAAGAGATACTCCAGGTGCGGTTAACCATTGGCAAGACCTCTATTCAAATCATATCTACCAACCCCCAAATTTAACTCAAGGTGCCCATTCTGCTTATCTGGACCTCTTTGAATCTATCAAGAGTCAATCCTTTCCCCTGATCCTAGATGACTTTAATTACCCAAACATAGATTGGAAGAACTACTCATGCCAGAGCACAAATGCCCAGGGATTCCCCAATTTTGTCAATGCAAACACCTTGGAACAGCTAGCTGATACCCCTGCAAGAAGTGATAATATCTTGGACTTGGCATTATCCATCATGAGTTACTACTGCAGCATCCCTACAGTATTATCTTCCTTGGTAAGATCTGACCATAAAGTGGTCATGTTCAAAGTCGCCATCTACCCTGACCCCTCTCTAACTAGGGTCAGACAAATAAAAAACTTATCTAAAGCTGATTACAACCTTCTGAGGGATGGTATAAACAGCCCCTCCATCTCTGTAGGAACTGGCACCAATCAAGAAAAACTGATGGAGGTCCAGGGAGCAACACAAATCCAGTAAAAACCACATAGCTAGTAGCAACCACCAAAGATTTATTGAGCAAAAACAGCAGTCAAGCACTTTTGTCTTACATCAAGACTTCATCAGAACTGCAGTAATCACATAAACCACACAATATAAAGGAACATCCTGTGGTCATGTGGTTAAAACCAACCAATACAAATAATGCTTAAAAATTAATTAATTAATTAAAAACTTGAAAATGTACTGACAGTTTGAAACAGTGTGTATGAGCAAAAAAATAGTGCCAAACATGTTACAACAATGTATATACAACAAATTATAAAGATGACTGATGAATTACCCCTCCGTACTTTTCAGTTTTAAGATTGGGGTTATGGAGCAGCAGTCATTAAGCCTAGGGGGAGTAAGGGCATCACACATCAAAATCCAGATTAATTCCTTTCTCTTGAGGTGTTCTTCTGTACTAAAAACCCTTGCATCCCATTCCATATAGTCCAAAACTACAAACTTGAAGTGGTGGTCAGGAAAAGATGAAATATGCATGTACAAGGCATTGGTGTTCTTCCCTTTCTTGATGTCATTCAAGTGTTCATAAATTCTTTCTTTCAGCTCATGACTAGTCTTTCCAATGTAGAATGCCTTGCAACATTGACAAAGAGGTCCATAGACCACCCCCTTGGATACACAATTGAACTGTTTTTTTTTACCTTAAATTTCCTATTCCTAATGAAAAATGAGTCGCATAATAAAATATGCTGACAGTACTTGCAATGATTGCATTTGTACATGCCCTTAGGTCTACTTGAACAACTCACGTTACCTTTAATTTCTAAAAGGTTCTTAAAACACTTGCTCTTTCTGAAAACAAGCTTTGGTTTGACCCCAAGCAATTCTTTGCCTTCGCTGATATTCGTCACAATTGGCCAAACATTACGCACTGTGTCCACTACATAATTGATGTTGACAGAAAAGGTGACTATTAGTGAAGGTTCAAAAGGGACACTTGATGGTTGTTTTTCTTTGGACAAGCTATTACCAGCCAAATGGTCATCAGTTCGACCACCAAGAATAGGCAGTAGTGGCTTGTAAAAACCATTCCTCCTCTTACACTGGCTTCTTCCTTAATACCGTCCAATAACTCATGGGGGTAACCTCTTTTACTGAACATGCCAATCAATTTGTCAATTTCAACAGTGAAGGTGGCATCATCAGAAACCTTATGAGCAAGTCTGACTAACTGCCCCTTGACCACAGCCCTCTTTTGAAATTGTGGATGCAAACTACCGAAATGGAGGTAAGAGCTGGAAAAAGTTTTTTTATGATAGATGTTGGAACAAAAACAATTTCTCGAATAATCCTTGGTTACCAATACATCCAAATAGGCCATTGAATCATGATCAAATGTATGGGTAAACTTTAGGAAAGATGTACTACCATTGATATACTCGAGAAATTCATTCAATTTTGTGGCAGAATCATCCCAGACAATAAAAATATCATCCAGGAAAAGAATATAGAATGACCAACATTCAGCAAAGGGACTATTGAATACATAATGCTTCTCCCAATAGGCCATGACCAAGTTGGCAAAGCTCGGGGTGCAAGAAGTCCCCATGGCCACCCCACTCGTCTGTTTGAACAACTGGCCTTCAAAATAAATAAAATTGTTGGTCAAAACTGGATCTATAAGTGTACAGGCCATGTTGATGTCATTATTCAGCAACAGTCCTATGTTAGAAAGAATACTTTCCAACCACTCCAACTGTACCTTGTGGGGAATGACAGAATATAAATTTTGGATGTCTATTGTGACCAAAGTACAATCACTCAAGAACCTGAGCTTCGCTAGCCTGGTCAAAAAATCTCAAGAATCCTTAAAAATATGAAAGACTTCAATGACTGATGGTTTTAGTAGGCTATCCACATATTTGGCTATGTAGAAGGTCTTGCTTCTACCCGCGTCCACTATGGGTCTCAAAGGTGGATTTTGGAGATATTTATTTATTTATTTATTTTATTTATTTTACATTTGTTGACCGGGATAGTCTGACTGGATGCATGTCCATTTTCAGCGGAGGCCCGAGGAGAAAAGCTCCAAGGGTAAGCAGATACAGCATTACATAATACCAGCATTACATATTACAAACAGACTATTTACAGAGATTACATAAGTAAGCAAGTTAAACAAGTTCCACAGGTTAGAGTTAATCCTGAGTGCAAGTCAGGATTAAATTAAATTACACAGTAAACTGGTTAACAGAATTTTACACATTCTAGAGAGATGTAGCCAGGCTTGATACATTGATATAGCCAGTTAAGTGATAGATGTTGTTTGAGTCTAGTTTTAAATTGACCTAAGGTGGAAAGCAAGGTAATATCAGCTGGAAGAGAGTTCCAGGATCTACTTACAGAGTTTGCAAAGAGAGAGTCACCGGCTGTGTTATTAATTTTGCTAGTCTGAATTAGTAGTTTGTTAGAGGATCGAAACGGTCTAGGATTGTTATAGGGGGTGATAATATTTTTAAGTGCAGGAGTATTGTCCGGATTATAGAGGATTTTATAGGCCATAATCAGTTGATTATACTGGATTAGGCTGGGTAGTTCAAGCCACCCAAGCTGATTTAGATTGATGCAATGATGTGTCCTAAAAGGCAGCCCAGTGGCAAACCTGGCAATGTGGTTGTAGCAAATTGAGAGTTTGTTAAGGACAGTCTTGTTTAAATTTGAGAGTAGAGGGGATGCATACAGAAGGGTTGAAAGAAGGTGAGAGTGAGCTATGGCAATTTTAGCTGGAGGGGTTAGGAAGGCTTTTATTCTGTAAAGTGACCCTAGTTTTTTATTGATGGTTTGGATAGTTTGGTTAACATGTAGGTCGAATTTTGGATTATTGTCTATGATGACACCTAATAGTTTTGTAGAGGGGTCAGGAGAGATTATTGTGCCATCATTTGAATTTATGGTAAAGGTGAAAGCGGTAGACCTACGTGTTGGTGAAAATAACAGCATTTTAGTTTTTTGGGATTTAGGATCAGACGACATTCAGAAAGCCAGTTTTCTATTGTAGTAAAGGTGGTCTGGGTAGCTGACCATAACTGTACTGGAGATGTCGCTGAGCAAATCAGAGTAGAGTCATCAGCATATTGGGTACAGCTGACTTTTGGGATGACAGTATAAAGGTCATTAATGAAGATGGAGAACAGCAAGGGCCCTAGTATAGAGCCTTGTGGTACTCCAAGGGTGTTAGGTAGAAGGTTAGAGAATTTGCTCTGCCAGAGGACAGCCTGCTGTCGACCATTCAGGTAGGATTGAAACCATTGAAGGGCTCTAGTATCTAGACAGAATGTTTGCAGGGTGTGGATTAAAAGTTGGTGATCAACCATATTGAATGCCTTGGAAAGATCCAAGAAGAGGGTTGAGGATATATAATTATTGTTGCGATTATGGTTTATGGTGTTGGTAAAGGCTAGGAGGGCTGAAGTAGTGCTGTGATGAGGACGGAAGCCAAGCTGAGTGTCTGCCATAAGGTGATTCTGGATTAGGTGGTGCATGAGTTGTTTACAAATACATTTTTCCATAATCTTTGCAAGTGGAGAGAGTATAGCTACTGGCCTATAATTGGAGAATTCAGTAGAGCTGCCTCCTTTGTGAAGCGGGATTACTTAGGATATTTTCCAGATGGTGGGAATTTTAGCTTCTACTATGGTTCGATTGATTAGTATTGAGATGGGGTAAGCAATAGCATCAGCTGATTTTTGTAGGTACTCGGCAGGGAATTGATCAGCAGAAAGTGTAGTGGGTTTTAATTTTTTGATCAAGGTACAGATAAGTGAAGTGGCGACTGGTTGGAAGCTGAATGCAAGTAGGTTTCTAGGGGTGCTACTTTCAGGACCAGGGGAGCTAGGAGGTAGTTGGCTAGCTAGGGCTTGGATTGTCTCAGTAAAGAATCGGTTAAAACTGTCAGAAATAGCTTCAGGGGTTTTATCAATAGTAGCAGGAGGGATTGGGGTTGAAGTTTGTCCAGGATGTAGTAGATTATTTAAACCTGCCCAAAACGTCTGAGGGTTATTTTGATTTACTGCCTGTAAATTACAGTAGTATTGTTTTTTGTCTTGTAAAATTGATTTTTTGGTTTCGTTCCTGGATTGCTTGTATTTGATGTGATCTTGTGGGTCTTTAGAAGAATGCCATAATGCCCATGCTTTGTTTTTAAGGGTAATTTTGAGTTTAGACTCTTTAGAAAGCCACGGCACAGTTTTTGCCTTGGTTCTCTTTGAACGAACAGGTGCATGCAAATCAAGGATCTCAAGGAATTTGTTGTTAAAGTATGCTACTGCTTCCTCTAAGGGGAGGTGTTTTAGAATAGACCATTTACATGAGTTTAGTTCTTGTTGGAATTTGGCAGGGTCAAAGTTTTTATTGTTTCTAACCTTTCTGAGAAAGGGTTGTTGGGAATTAATAGTTTTGTGCTTAATTACATATGTGAGAAGGTGATCGCTTAGGCCATCAAGGAGGGTACCAGAGTTGTACAGTTGGGGGTGACTATGAGTACCCAGTCAAGTATGCTTTCTTTTTGGTTGGGTTTACCTGTCCTGGTAGGGGTGGGTATAATTTGTGTAAATGCATGCAGGTTAATATGAGTGGTTGGGGATTCTGAGGAACAGGTGCCCCAGTCTATGTTAAAGTCTCCAAGTAGTAGGGTTTCTTGGGGGTAGTGACATGATAGCCAGTGCAGGATATCCTCAAATGTAGATATATTGTTACCTGGGGGAATGTACATACAGATGATATTAATGCATTTATTTTTATTAAGTTGCAATTTGGTGGCAAGAATCTCTGAGTTATTAATCTGAGGTGGTTGTATTACATCTATGGTGACATTCAACTCAGATTAATAGAGTACAGCTACCCCACCCCCCTTCCTCAAAGCACGATCCAGCCTGTGTATGTTGTGCCCAGGTGGTAACACTTCATTGTCTTTAGATTTAGCTTTTAACCAGGTTTCAGATAAACAGAGAATCTCAGGGGAGTGGACATCCAGAAGTGCATGCAATTCATGTACCTTGTTATTAATGCTTCTAATATTGAGATGACAGGCTAGGAGAGAGTTAGTTGGCCTATTAATTGTAGGTTTGTAGCTTAGATTGCAAATAGAGGGGGTATGTGTATCTGAAGTGGGTGGGCCAGGGTTGGGGTGAATATCACCACCAAGTATTAGGTTGAGTCTATACTTGGTGATGAACTTCAGGAATGTGTTTATTAGTTTGTGGTAGTGTTTGGATCTAGAGCTAATGTGCCTTGGGTTGAGATGTTGATAGACTGAACAAGATGTTGTATAGGATCTGGTACTGTAAGTATGGTTGAAGGTGGAAGGATTTACAGCTGGGGTGATAGTATGACCTTATGAGACCTGAAATCCCGTGAGAAACTGGTTTTCATACAAGGTAAGGAGGTATGGTGCAAACAAGAGGGGTAGTAAAGAGGTGTATATCATTATCTGTGATTCAGCTAGTGAGTTAAGGAACTGTTTTACCTGGTGATGCAACACCAGAAGATAGAGTGGCGAGGTAAAGGTACTGGAAGGGGGATGGGAGAATGCCAGATGAAAGCTAATAGGTGCTATTAAAATGTAGGTAGAAGAATGGGGGTGGGTGGAATTATCCGAGATGAAAGCAGATAGGGTCTAGAAAGTGGGGGAGTGGCTATAGTACTATAAATTTAGAGGTACTGGGGGTGGGGAGGGATTGGGGCCAGGGAGGGGAGCGAAGGGAGCCGGAGCGTAGCGAGGGCGAACATAGCGGGGCTATTGCAGTTTACAAGGTTTCCTAAGGTGTCCTAAAGCTATAAGGTAAGTATTATAGTTCTTAATGTAAGAGTCAGTTTACTTAAGTTACAGGGGAAGAGGCAAACACTCAAGTAGAAAAAAAGAGCCCTATGGCTGACCAATATGGTGACCTCCTTAATTACACAGCACTGTAATTGAAAGCTTAACAAATGCCTTTTGTGTGCAACCTACTCTGCTTAAATGCTGAGAGAAACTGATTGCAGTCCTGTAGACACCGTTTTGTAGGGAACTGTAGAGTTCAATCTGCTTAAATGCTGAGAGAAAATGATTGCAGTCCTGTACACACCGTTTTGTAGGGAACCGTAGAGTTCAATCTGCTTAAATGCTGAGATCTGGATTTTGAGTATCCCAAAGATGCCCTCTACCACTGGATGCTGACTGAGTAAATAATCGTACGTGTCCATGTTAACTTGCCTCTGCATAACCATGTCATAAAGACAGATATCAATTTTTGAATAGGCAATATTGAGCTCATTCTTAGATATCTGGACATAAGTTTCGGTGAAAAGCAACTCATGCATATAATTATTATAGTCATTGATGTCCATCACAGCTATTCCCCCACCCTTGTTCATTTTCATTATCCTGATACTCTTGTTGCTACATAATTCTTTGAACAACAATGGCTCCTCATTGGATAAGTTGTAATCTCTAGCTGATTTTTTAGAAAGAGATTTCCAAATTTCTAATTCACACATTTTCTCAAAGAGAGATAACCAGCTACTTAATGGTGGGTTGAATGAACTAACTTTTTTGGAGGTTTATTGGAGTTTGTGCCAGAGATCAGGGAGTCAGTTTTGAACCAGAGTGCCAAATTAAACTTACGTGTAAACAATTTTAAATCGATTAAAACCTCAGCCAAATCGGACTCCTTAGCCAGCATGAAACAACCCTTTGCTTAACACATTGGCATGGTTAGTTGTAATGTTGAAAGTTGAAAAGTTATACATTGAAAAATCATTATTCGTATTTTAAATACAAACTGGTATCTCCCCAAAATTATTAGGGGTAACAGTATTTTCAAAAACAAAAAACAAACTAGAACTAGACCCAAAAGATGTAGATACATGTAAAGCAGGTTCAATAACAACCATATTAAGTGTCAAAATGAACAATATTTGCAGATGAATTATTCAAGGATTCAGGACAGTCATCCAGCTGTGCCTCACTAACTAACTTAATTCCTGGACCCCCGTTCACAACATCCTTTTGCAGTGCTCGAAAATTCATCCCAAAGTCTGTGTCAACTGTACTACATCTGGGGAACTGACTACTAGAAATATACAAGTTACTAGCATCAACTTCAGCTTCACATAGTAAAATGATCATTGCATAAATGGTGTCATGTAAAAATTCCCGATTTTCAAATCCACTGTTCATGTCCCTCAAAGGGGAATTAACTAGTGAACAGGCTGCCTTAACATTGTGAACCCCACCAGTCGTGGGTGAACAAATGGAACTGTCTCTGAAAGCTCTTTCATCCTCCCCTTTGATGAGGCCCACAACCATAGTATGATCTGCAAAGTTAATGATGTGATTGGTGTTATATTTTACAGAAGTCAGGGATTAGGATGGTGAACAATAGAGGGCTTAGCACACAACCCTGAGGAACACTGGTGTTGAGTATTATGCATCCTGAGGTGTTGTTGCCTGCACATGTTTTCTGCGGTCTGTTCGTCAAGAAGTCAAGGATCCAATTGCACATGAGGTTGTGAACTCCAAGATGTACAAGTTTGTCAATAAGCTACATTGGAACCACTGTATGAATGCCAAGCTGAAGTCAATAAACAACAGCCTGATGTAGTTGATTCTTCCCTTCAGATGATCGAGTGAGAGGTGAAGTGCCAATGAAATAGCATCCACATTGGATCAGTTAGCCCAATAAGTCAACTATAGAGGGTCGAAGCTAGAGGGAAGGTTTGCCAACAGGATGCCCTTTAACTTGTCTCTCAAAGCATTTCATGACATTTCAAGTTAGAGCAACCAGTCTGTAGTCATTCAGGAAGGCTGGATTAGCTTTTTTTAGGGAGAGGGACAATATTCGTCATCTTGAAGCAATATGGAACATTGCCAAGAATAAGGGAGGTGTTGAAAATATCAGTTAGACTTGAGCATAGTTGGTCTGCACATCCTTTAAGTACCTTGCCCTGTATTTTAAAAGGAGCAGCAGTCTTCCTGGAGTTCACCTTCTTAAGCTGAGATTTCACTTCACTGGAGTTAAGGCTGAACATCCATAGCCTTGTAGCAGTCACGTTGTTCTCTTCAAATCTGCCGAAGAAGGAGTTCAACTTGTCCAGGAATTCGATGTTGTCTTTATACTGAGCTGACCTGGTTTTATTGTCAGTAATCCATTGTATCCCTTGCCAGAGTCTCCTGGTGTCCCTCATTTCTGCAAACTGACTTTGTAATTTCTTTCTATATTCCCTCTTGGCCTCTTTAATGCCCTTTTTTAGGTTTGCTATAGTTTTGCTGAGACCCTCCTTGACATTTCAAGTTAGAGCAACCAGTCTGTAATCATTCAGGCAGGCTGGATTAGCTTTTTTTTTGGGAGAGGGACAATATTCGTCATCTTGAAGCAATACGGCACATTGCCAAGAATAAGGGAGGTGTTGAAAATATCAGTTAGAATTGAGCATAGTTGGTCTGCACATCCTGTAAGTACCTTGCCCTGTATTTTAAAAGGAGCAGCAGTCTTCCTGGGGTTCTGCTGCATGTCTTGCCTTCAGGAGCTCATAGACTTCATTGTTGAGCCATGGGTTTTGGTTTGTTCTAATTGTGATGCTTTTGATGTCAGATACATCATCAACATACTTAGTGATGTGAACTATTACTGCTTCTGTGTAATCATGTTCACCTGCTAATCTGACATAGCTCTCTCTTTGAAAATGTCCCAGCAGGTGCTATCAAAGCAGTCTTGGAGACATTCCAAAGCCCCTTCATGCCAGGCCCTGATCTGCTTAATTGTGGGCTTTTCTCTGATCAGAGCCGGTTTGTAGGCTGGTAGAAGCATTATGGTAAGATTATCAGAACTTCCTAAGTTAGGTTGTTGTATTGTTCTGTAGGCACCTTTGATGTTGGAATATGCCTTGTCCAAAATGTTTGCACCTCTTGTAGGAAAATCTACAAATTTATAGTAGTGGGGTAGCACCTCTCTCATATATGCTTGATTAAAATCACAAACAACTATATGTGCAAAGTCTGAGCTTTTTCTCTGCAGCTCACAGATCGAGTTTTAAGGATTGCTCAGGGCCTCAGTGGTGTTTGCTCTGGGTGGAATGTATACCACTGTTACATATATTCCATTTAGCTCTCTTGGTACATAAAAGGGTCTGCATTTAAAGACAGGAACTCTAGATTATCAGACCGATGTGACTGAACAATCTGACAGATTTACACCATCTTTCATTCACATAGATGAAGACTTCACCTCCCTTGGCCTTTTCCACACAAAGCTTGACATCTGTCTGCACAAGACTGTGAGACTTTCTAAGCTAACTACACTATCATTGATCTTGTTATGCAGCCACATCTCAGTAATCATCAGTAAACAGATATTTCTTACCTTATTTTTGCTGTAGAGTTCCAGCCTCAGGTCATCCATTTTATTATCCAGTGAGCATGCATTTACTAGCAGTGTTGAAGGCAGAGCAGGCCTGTGAGGATTAGTTTTCAAATCTGCAGCAATTCCAGCCATGCAGCCCTTCTTTCGGGTTCTCTGACATCTTTTCCTCTTCCTTTCTTGCCTAGTCCTGAGTGCTCCAGAATCTTCTGTCTCATGCCTTAGGCACTTTAAGGCATGCTGGTTTAAAATACACAGCTCCAGTATTTCTGTGGGTGTAGTAGACCCCAGGAACTCTGCCAACTGCAGGAGTCTAGCCAGCAGCATGAAACTGTTAAATGCTTAATTTCTAAAAGCTGCTGTCTGTTGTAAGTTAATGTACTTCCACTTAAAAGCCCAGAAAGTGATTTGTCGAAGTTTTGTGTGAAAAAGAAGACAGATTAAGCATATCTATCTAATGAGCCAACACAGCCGCAGCCACACAGGAAGCCACCATTATAGGTTCATAGGTTCATAAGTAGGTACTAGGCTATCGGCCCTAGGGCCTATACAAGCCCAGCCAAAAAGATACCCTGGCTTTTGCCACACAAGAAAATTATTTTCCTGTGCCACTGTCAAGCAGACCCACAGAAGTGATCCCCAGGGTGAATTTCTATTTCCCATCCAATCATCAAGATTTTTCTTGAAGAGTACTAATGAGGAGCTTTGTTTGATATAGATAGGTAGTTTACTCCAGAGTATGGGAAGTCTCTGGGACAGGAATCTATCCCTCCGGCATGTTCTGTTTATTGTGGTGACAAGGTTTAGGTCCCTAGAGTGTGTAGCTCGGAGGGATTGGAACTTCTTTAAGTGGAGCATGTCCAACAGCTCTGGGTTTGACATAGCTTTGTATGTTAGGCAGAGATCACCTCTGAGTAGGGGATATGCAACGGAGTAAAGCTGGAGTTTTTTGAGACAGTCTGCGTAGGGCATCTGTTTGAGGCTGGTAATCCTCTTTGTGAGGTATTTCTGCGGCCTTTCCAGTTGTTGTAGATGTCTTGTGAGGTATGTACCAAAAGGGGCGTTGTACTCTATAATGGGTCTAATGAGTGATGAGCAGAGGGGAACAATGACCTCTTTTTTTCTGGATGAGAAATCTTTTGTGATGAGGTGTGCCACATACAAGGATTTCCTGACCACTGTGGCGATGTGATTATCAAAGGAGAGACTACTGTCCACCTGTGTCCCAAGGTCTCTTATCACACCTTCGGTGTTAAGTATACTACCGCCTATGTTGTTGTTCATGGGTACAGAGTTTTTACCAAAGGGGATGACAATGCACTTTTTGGCATTGAGCTTGAGGCCATGGCTTTGACACCAGGCATCTGTCTCAGTGAGGCCCTTTTGCAGGATGTCCATATCGTTAGGCATTTTGATTATGGCTCCTAGTTTGCAGTCATCTGCGAACTTCGTTAGCCAATGACCTTCTGTGTTAGCCTGTACTTCAGAAAAGTAGATACAAAACAAGAGAGGACCCAGGACTGAACCCTGTGGTACTCCACTTGTCACTGGTCTGAAGTCGGATTTGGAGTCTGCTACTTTCACAGTGTGGGTTCTGTCAGTGAGCCAGTTGGCAACCCATCTTGTGACATAGGGATTTATACCTAGTTTAGTGAGTTTATCTATAATTCCAGAGTGGGGGGGTGGTGTCGAAAGTCTTGGCAAGATCTAGATAGGCTGTGCGAACCACCTTACCCTCGTCTACGGCTTTGGTGACTGCTTCAAAGAAGTCTGTCAGGTTTAGGAGACATGATCTTCCTTTTACAAACCTGAACTGGGTGGGGTCCAGAGTTTGGAGATTACCAGTGTCTTTTTTATAAGTTGCATGATGATACGTTCCATGGCCTTGCAGACCAGGGTCATCAGGCTAATGTGGCGGTAGTTCCCGGGGTCCATGGTGGCTCCCCCTTGTGAAGTGGGACAACCGTCACTGTGCACCATTCAGCAGGCACAAAGCCAGAGGTGAGGCTATGATTGAACATGGTACTTAGGTGGGGTGCCAGTTCGTTCTGTAGTTCATGTAGAATGCAGCCTGGGATGTTGTCTGGTCCCATGGATGCTGTGTTCTTGGCTTTGGAGAGTGTGGTTTTTACCTGTGCAGCCATGATTACAGGAACTTTGCATTCTTCCGGTATAGAGATAGGCTCTTTAGGGGGTGAGAGGGGGTAAAGTTAGCACTGAACCTATCTGCCAGGATGTTGGCAATATCAGTTGGGTCTGTATATTTAGTGCCATTGTGCTGTAACTCAGAGCAGATCTGAGTGTTGCCATTGAGATTCTTGACATAGCTATAGAATGCTTTGTGGTTGTCTTTAGAATCAGTGGCAATTTTGTTTTCGTAACTAGCTTTGGAGGATTTTATCAGGGATCGCAGCTTCTTACTGAGGCTGACCAGAGAGCTCCTCCACTCATGGGATTTTACTCTCTTTTGCAACAGTTTCTTCCTTCTGTTGTACAGTTTGTTTATGGCAGGGGACCACCAGATTGGCTTCCTTTTTTGGCGGATAGCGTCTTGGTTCTGTTTGGGATAGCACGATCCATGCACTCGTATAAGTGCATATAAGGTGCAATTGTGTAGGATTCAGTAGTCGTGTGTATTGTCCGTCTGCATGGGTGTCATGAAGTTCCCCACTTCTGTCTTAAGAAGCATGAGGTTGGCTTTGGAGAAAGTTTTTATCGTGGTTTCCTTAATGGGGGGTGGGGGCAGGATGTGGATATCTAGGGTAATTAGCTTATGGTCGGATCGGACCAATGAGGCGTTGACGTCAGGTGTGGAACACCGGTCACTCATGTTGGTAATGACTAGATCTAGGATATTGTTGCCCCTGGTGGGGGTGTGGATAAGTTGATCCAGGGCATTAGAGTTTATGAATTCCAGAAAGCACTGAGTGAAGGAGTTGGTACATGAGTAGTTTTCCCAGTTAATGGTGGGGTAGTTGAAATCGTCCATTATTAGGGTGTTTGGTTGAAGCCTAATATTTTCCAGTACATCAAGGAAAGAGGAGTGGGAGTCCTGAGGAATGCTGCGGGATCTGTAGCAAGCTACAATTTGGATAGCAGTTTTGCCCAGAGTTAGTTGCACTTGGATAACCTTGGCTGCATTATGCTGAGCAACTAGCCTGGAGGTGTGGATATCCTTAATGAATATGGACACACCTCCGCCTTTGGTGTTCCGTTCCAGGTTACATGGCCAAAAAGTGTCGTATGAGTTATAGCTTGGTAGTGCAAAGGTGCTCTCCGGAGCCTTGAACCAGGTCTCAGTCACTGCACAGATATCGATGTTCTTCATTTTAAGGAGTGCCTCAAGTGAGTGCATTTTGAGATTTAGACTTTTAGCATTGAGAAGCATCACCCTCAGTTTTTGCTTGCCTGTTTCTGTTATGGTGGTGAATTTGTCATTTGAACCTTGCCTAAAAGAGGCACTATAGGGGTGGCAAGAACCTTAGCCAGTATCCGGATTCCCAGGGGTGACATGTGCAGGCCATCTCTGGCAAAGCATCGTGGTCTGTCGACCATGTCATCCCAGGCAGACTGATACTGGATCCCTTTAGAATGACACCAGAAGCTTAGCCAATTGTTGAAGTCAATCATTTTGCCCTTGTACTGCAGTATCATTCTGGGGGATGGCAGAATGCTACTCAGGGCTAGGGTCATACCTGCCTGGGCTACAAGATCGGAGAGCTCTTCCATGTCTCTTTTCATGTAGTCCAGGGAGGTACATCTCAGGTCATTCACACCAACATGGACAATGACAGAGTCATATTTGTACTTGTTGTGGAGTGACCTGAGTGCGTGGGTTATGTGGTGGCACCCGACAGGCACCCTGACAGTAAATTTCTCCTGGTTTAGCATGGTGAGTGGGGCATCAGTGTGCCTGATTATAGAGTCACCTATGACTAGTGTGTTGGGTACGTTGTTTTGCCTTATTGGCTGTGGTTGAGTGGCACACTGAGTCTGTGGGCTATGTGTCATTTGAGTTGTGTTGGGGGGTGGAGGTTGCTGGCATTTCTGCTTTGGAGGTCTCTGTTGCTTGAGCAGATTATTATTGAGAGCCTCTGCAAATGTTTTTGTGTTTCTATGTGTGGATTTTGGTGGTGTAGATTTAGTGAGACTATGTGATGAGTGTGGTGTGGTGCAAGTGTTTACCTTCTCCTCTTGACTGTCAAGCTCAGTCTTGGTTGGAGAGAGCTTTACCTCCAGTTTGGCTAGAAAAGTGCATCTCTCACAGGTTGTAGTGTTGGGCGGTAGGAGGAGAGGGTTGTCTGTGTACATGAGGCAATTTCTACATTTCCCCAAGATGCCCAGATTCATCGATAGACAGGAAAGAACACTGGAAGCTGATCCTTGGACATGCCTGAATAAAAAACTATTTTCCTCTAGATAAGTGAAGAAAGTGAGTACAAGAGCTTTTTTTCTCTAAGCAAGTGTGGAAAGTAAGTACCAAAACTGTTTTCCTCTAGGTAATGAGGAAGGTTGAGTGCTGTACTAATTAGTAGGTTATTTAGTGCTTACAAAAAGTTCTGAACAAGTGCTGATCACGAATAAGCGAATTCAAGTGCTAAAACTAAGAATCTGTATCTGGACTAAACTATTTACAGGAAAGGGAGGAAGCAAGTGAAAATGTGGGCTTTTAAATCCGAAAGTTGAGAGAGATGGAATAACTGCCCAAACGGCCAGTAACTACAATTTCTGGGCCAGAACCACTCCTTATATGGTAGATAGGTTACCTAGTGCTTACCACTCCCACTGATAAGCTAGAAGGCTTCCCTCCAACACAGAAAGCTTGGGGGGCTCAGAAGCTTACATACAGTCCTGGATAAAGCAAATCTGAATATGGACTACACTAGTTACAGGAAAGGTAGGAAACAGGCTTAGAATTTTTTTTTTATATACAGAAAAGTAGCTAAAACAGCAGTAAAAACAATTCAAATGCAGTGCAAGCTATCACACTTGAGTATGTAGCAATGTTAGACCAAACAGTTTAAAAAAATACAATTAAATTAAAAATGACTTAAAACAAGTGCAGAAAGAGTCTATTAGGTAGAATGAGGTAAAGAGATGGGACTGGGGGAGTGTCCCAGATCAAATCTACAGTGGGGGCGGGCAACTGCAAAAGCCTCCAAATTTAAACAACAAGACAGGAATAGGGAGGGTGGGTAGGGAAAAACCGACACCTTCAGCAGAGATCTGAAAACTATACAGTGAAGCAAAAATAACAGTGCACAACTCTGAAGTCAGCCAGCAATGATATAAAATTAGTCAAGCAACAATTAACAGTACACAACTCTGAAGTGCCAGAAAAATATACTTAGCTCTGTATATCTCCAGATAGTTTGAAGGGCACTCTGTCTGGACACAGGAAGACTCCAGCAATGCCCATGGCAACACCGGACATCTGGTGGTAATACCCTCATAATAAAAACTATTATTATTTAACATCATTTCAAGGAGGTTTCAGGCTTAAATAACCCACAGTTTGAATTCATTGGTCTAGAAATTAACAAATTGTGTTTCAAACATGCCAAATATCATGAATAATGAAACAAATTAATAAAACCAGCATTAAGCATGTATGCCATTGCAAGGTGCATATAAAAATAAAAGTAAAAGAATATAAATAGTTGACATTTTAAAAAAGTACTTTCTTGCATATTAAGAATTACCTCACTGACTGAACAGCCAGTATGTTATACTAAATCTGCCTTCTCTTTCAAAACACTCATAATTGAAAGATGTTCATTAATGCCCGGGGGGTGGTCAGCAGCCAATCAAAGTTGCCACATCAATTCCTTCTTATGCAACCTATTTTGCCAATCACCCCCCCCCCTCACATCGACTGTGACAAAATCCAAGATACCAAACTTAAAACCGCTAAAATTCCTGCATAAACCACTGTGTTTATATAGTGCATTAGTATTTTTTGCACATTTAATATCATATATATGCTCATATATCCTGTTCTTCACCATCCTTTCCGTCTTTCCGACATAGAATGAAGAACAGGAATTACATTTAGCAAGATATACCAATTTGCTGGAACAACAATTTCCATTTTTCAAGTAAATATGACACTTGTTGGAATTATTAATAATGATGTCACGTTCAAGCATTATATATGAACAGTAGTGACATCTACCACAAGGCTTACTACCATATGAGTTTCTCTGTTTTTCATTAGAATTTCTAGAAACCTCGACCAAGGATTTTATATTACTACCCACTTTGGTGGAAAAAATAGGCTTGTCCCCAAGAACCCGGATTATTTCAGGATTAGTTCTGAAAATATTCCAATTCTTTAACAAAGTTGTTTTGACTTGAGAATAAAAGGGACTAAACTGTACTACGCATGCCTGTTGGAAATTAGTACCAACCCTGGTATTACCAAAATCAATAGTATCTCCTGGTTTGTGGTTAGTGCTACCCAGTAATGGTTTATACACGGTACCCCAGTTTTCACCAACCTCATCGAGTATTGAGTCAATGAAGTGCCCCGGGTAGCCTCTCTCTAAGAACATTTTTCTTAAATTCTGAAATTCTAGTATTACCTCCTCTTTTGTAGTGGTCATTCTCGCTATCCTCACTGCCTGCCCCTTTACAATACTTCTTTTCTGGTGAATAGGGTGGTGACTGGTGTCATGCAAATATGCATTGCAAAATGTATTTTTTCTGTAGATTTTGGAGTGGAACCTATTTTGTTTTTTGAAAATCTGCACATCAAGGAAATTAATTTCCTGCTGGTGGTACTGAAAAGTAAATTTTAAATACCTAGTAGTCTGGTTTATATATTCCAAAAACCTAGGGATTCCTGCTACATCCCCTTCACACAATAAATATAGTCCAAAATCTACCATAGTATGCAATGCAAGATGAAAATTCCATGTCAGGTTGAAAATATATTTTGTTCCCACCTAGAAGCACCAAGTTAGCATACAAAGGCGCAGGCAGCACCATAGCAACTCCTGCAGCTGTTTAAAGTATTCACCACCAAAAAATATGAAATTGTTCTCAAGAATTAGGCTCATTAACTCACATAAAAGTGATACCTCATCAGGTTTTAAGACAGAGTGAGAAAAAAAGAACTTCCTCGAAGAAATCTAACCCTTCCAGTTTAGAATACAAGAAAAAAGATCCTGTACATCAATTGTAAGAAACCAACAGTCAGCTACCCACATATCTTGCTTAAGCTGGCCCAAAAAGCCCCAAGAATCCTTTAACAAGTGTGGAAATTCACTGATAATATGTTTCAGTTTTACATCCACATAAACCGCTAGGTTATGCGTCTTAGAACCTGCGGCTGCAACTATGGGTCTGAAAGGGGGTTTCCTAAAATCTTTGTGCACCTTAGGTATCCCAAAGATGGTTGGTATCTTAGGAAATTTGTTTAATAAAAAGTTATATTCTTCCTTCGAAATTCTCTCATCTATTAGATATTCATATAAGTAACTATCCAATCTCTGATAGGAAATATTGATTTCGTTTTTAGAACATAGAGAATATCTGTCCTCCTGAAAAAGAATATTCTGCATATCATTGTTATATTCCTCTGCACCATAAATGACCACCCCACCCCCTTTGTCCGGGGTCATAATTCTTATATCCCTGTTGTTTCTGATACTGTCAAGGATGTTTTTTTCACGAGTATTCAAGTTGTTAAAAACCTTCCTTTTTTCACCCCATTTTAGACCTGGGGTGAAAAAAGGAAGGTTTTTAACAACTTGAATACTCGTGAAAAAAACATTCTTGACAGTATCAGAAACAACAGGGATATAAGAATTATGACCCCAGACAAAGGGGGTGGGGTGGTCATTTATGGTGTAGAGGAATATAACAATGATATGTAGAATATTCTATTTCAGGAGGACAGATATTCTCTACGTTCTAAAAACGAAACCAATATTTCCCATCGGAGATTGGATAGTTACTTATATGAATATCTAATAGATCAGAGAATTTCGAAGGTAGAATATAACTTTTTATTAAACAAATTTCCTAAGATACCAACCATCTTTGGGATATCTAAGGTGTACAAAGATTTTGGGAAACCCCCTTTCAGACCCATAGTTGCAGCCGCAGGTTCTAAGACGCATAACCTAGCGGTTTATGTGGATGTAAAACTGAAACATATTATCAGTAAATTTCCACACTTGTTAAAGGATTCTTGGGACTTTTTGGGCCAGCTTAAGCAAGATATGTGGGTAGCTGACTGTTGGTTTCTTACAATTGATGTACAGGATCTTTTTTCTTGTATTCCTAAACTGGAAGGGTTAGATTTCTTCGAGGAAGTTCTTTTTTCTCACTCTGTCTTAAAACCTGATGAGGTATCACTTTTATGTGAGTTAATGAGCCTAATTCTTGAGAACAATTTCATATTTTTTGGTGGTGAATACTTTAAACAGCTGCAGGGAGTTGCTATGCTGCTGCCTTGTATGCTAACTTGGTGCTTCTAGGGTGGGAACAAAAATATATTTTTCAACCTGACATGGAATTTTCATCTTGCATTGCATACTATGGTAGATTTTTGGACTATATATTTATTGTGTGGAAAGGGGATGTAGCAGGAATCCCTAGGTTTTTGGAATATATAAACCAGACTACTAGGTATTTAAAATTTACTTTTCAGTACCACCAGCAGGAAATTAATTTCCTTGATGTGCAGATTTTCAAAAAACAAAATAGGTTCCACTCCAAAATCTACAGAAAAAATAAATTTTGCAATGCATATTTGCATGACATCAGTCACCACCCTATTCACCAGAAAAGAAGTATTGTAAAGGGGCAGGCAGTGAGGATAGCGAGAATGACCACTACAAAAGAGGAGGTGATACTAGAATTTCAGAATTTAAGGAAGATGTTCTTAGAGAGAGGCTACCCGAGGCACTTCATTGACTCAATACTCGATGAGGTTGGTGAAAAATGGGGTACTATGTATAAACCATTACTGGGTAGCACTAACCATAAACCAGGAGATACTATTGATTTTGGTAATACCAGGGTTGGTACTAATTTCCAACAGGCATGCGTAGTACAATTTAATCCCTTTTATTCCCAAGTCAAAACAACTTTGTTAAAGAATTGGAATATTTTCAGAACTAATCCTGAAATAATCCGGGTTCTTGGGGACAAGCCTATTTTTTCCACCAAAGTGGGTAGTAATATAAAATCCTTGGCCGAGGTTTCTAGAAATTCTAATGAAAAACAGAGAAACTCATATGGCAGTAAGCCTTGTGGTAGATGTCACTACTGTTCATATATAATGCTTGAACGTGACATCATTATTAATAATTCCAACAAGTGTCATATTTACTTGAAAAATGGAAATTGTTGTTCCAGCAAATTGGTATATCTTGCTAAATGTAATTCCTGTTCTTCATTCTATGTCAGAAAGACGGAAAGGATGTTGAAGAACAGGATATATGAGCATATATATGAGATTAAATGTGCAAAAAATACTAATGCACTATATAAACACAGTGGTTTATGTAGGAATTTTAGTGGTTTTAAGTTTGGTATCTTGGATTTTGTCACAGTCGATGTGAGGGGGGGTGATTGGCAAAATAGGTTGCATAAGAAGGAATTGATGTGGCAACTTCGATTGGCTGCTGACCACCCCCCGGGCATTAATGAACATCTTTCAATTATGAGTGTTTTGAAAGAGAAGGCAGATTTAGTATAACATACTGGCTGTTCAGTCAGTGAGGTAATTCTTAATATCTAAGAAAGTACTTTTTTAAAATGTCAACTATTTATATTCTTTTACTTTTATTTTTATATGCACCTTGCAATGGCATACATGCTTAATGCTGGTTTTATTCATTTGTTTCATTATTCATGAGATTTGGCATGTTTGAAACACGATTTGTTAATTTCTAGACCAATGAATTCAAACTGTGGGTTATTTAAGCCTGAAAGCTCATATTTTAATTGTTCTGACAAAGTCATACTGTTTGATGAAAGCGCTTAACTATTTGTGTATTTTGTACTAATAAATCCTATCTGTGGACTCGCAACGTTGTGCTACTACTTGTTACTTGGTTATACTTCAGCACTTCAACACCATCTGGTTGGATATCATTTCAAGGAGGGTAATAACTACACATTTTTTTTTTGCCCATGGCAACACCGGACTTCTGGTGGTAATACGCTCTTAATAAAAACAGTTATTATTTAACACCATTTCAAGGAGGTTAGTATCTACACATATATCCTGAGAAGACAGATGTGTATATTCAGAAAGGAAGTAAAAAAAAAAAAACATTCTACTCAGGGGGCGTGGCTAGCATGAGTACTGTGTAGCAGCAGAATTCAGCAGCTCCACTGAAGATAATTTTCTTTACTGGATTTTTGTCCTTTAAACAAGAAAACTTGGATTTTCTTTCTATACAGTATCTTAGATCTAAACTTCTTTTACAAGAAAATTTAAAAAAAAAATGAAAGTGGACACATTTTTCAGTCAAAAATCTACGTGGAAAAATCACAATTCATCTGAAGAGAATTCCAACATGAGTCACTCTAAGACAGGCAGTCAGGACTCCAGTATGAAAAGAGACTTACAAACTCTAATATCCAACATTCAGAATTTAACTACAAAAATTGACAAAATTGACTCAAAAATAGACAGCTTTAAAGAAAAAGCCACTAAACAAATGGAACTACTACATGATGATGTAAAGCTACAGAAAATCCAAATATCTAATCCAGAGGAATCCTTAAATGACATGGATGGCAGAATTCTGGAGAATGAAAACAATACTGGATTTCTACTTAAACAAAATACTATGTTACAAAGCAAGTTGGATGGTCTTGAAAATAGATCCCATCGAAACAATCTAAGGATTTTTGGACTTCCTTAAAATATTGAGGGCAATAACATGGCTACTTTTGTTAACACTTGGATACCTAAAACACTTGACTTACCAGAAGCTCTGTCTTTTGGAATAGAAAGAGCACATCGAGCACTAACTGCAGCAAACAACACTAACAGAAAGCAACCCAGATCAGTTATTGTTAAATTCTTGTCTTCATCGGATAAAGAGTTGTTATTAAAGACAGCTTGGTCTAAGTCTCCACTAAAATACAATGATTCAATAATCCATTTTGACAATGACTACTCTAAACAGGTCATTACCAAGAGGAAAGTATTTTTACCATTGATTAAAGAACTAAAGAAAATACAAATAAAGACTCACCTTTTATTCCCTGCGAGGTTGAAAGTCTTCCTTCCAGAGGGTCCCAAGATGTTTGATGATCTGGATTCTGCACTGTCCTTTGTTAAAAATCATAAAATATTGGGAAAATTAGAAGAAATGGAATGGGCTAATTCATCTCTTAAAAGATTGGCATCTGATTCCACATGGAAAACTAATGAAAAACAAAAGAGATTGAAAAGTGAATGAACATAAGACATTTTTTTCTAAACAATGTCTTGTTGTTTTGGACTTTAAATTGTTAGCAAATCTATAAAGTTATAATCTATTTACAAGGTAAGCTCATCTTTCCATCTGTTATGTTAAGCATATATAAGGTTTACATCTATTTCAAAATTTTAATATTAATCATTATATTACTGCGTATAACTTCTCCTTCTCACTGATAAACATTATTATTCATCTGTTATTAGCAATCACTACTACCCTTATAGTATAAATCATAATAGTATGGTATTTTCCCAAAATATAGTAATAATTTAACTGTTATGGGTCTTAATATATGATTTAACTTGATATAGCCAAAATACAGTTAAATATTCATATAACAGCTTTTATAAGACACCTCTAATACATTAATAACATCAAGACAAAACATATTATGTATAATTAACTAATCCCCTATGTATGGTGTCTTTTACAGATATAAATCTAAGATAGGACATTTGTTATGGCTTTTAATAGACAAGCATATATTTGGGAAATGCTATCTGTATGTGTTTGGGAAGTGCTATCTGTATGTGTTTTTTTTTTTTTGGGTCTAAAGATTTAAAAAGAAATGTTATGACTATGGTTCAGATCTGTGTAGATTATTCTTAATATCATTTCAAATGCATTGGTTAACTTGTTCTATGGAATTGGTCATACATGCTTTACACAATGTAATCTACTTGGTTTGGGCTGTCGAGGCTTATACTGTTATTTTTCCTGTAAAGAGAAGAGCAGAGGAAGAAAAAAAAGGTCCGTTAACATTTTAAACTGATTTTCCCGCGGATTACATATAAGAAGCTATTTCACTCAGTAATTACCTCACGACAATCATCCACGAGCTTCAGCCATTCCCGGACTCTGTTACCAGCTAAGAAATCTTCTCCTTAACTTTTTTCTCACATTCACGGATGTGCGAAGCACCCAGATGACGTCAGAGCTAATGGACAAGCACTTACAGGAAGTGGAAAGCTCGGCAGAAGCAGAGAAGTGACTGATTTGTGTATTCCTTGTTATCGTACATAATATGATTCTTGAGAGGGCAACATTCAACTGCAATGTAGTACGGTAATTAGCTGCTGCTGTTTTATGAGTAATTTATAAGCTTGCAACTTTTATGCTATGAGCACAAAGTGTGTTTACAACGTATATGGTAGAAAATTCTTATTTTATAGTGTTCTACTTAAAATTTATAAAAGTACTACTATATAAACCACATAAATTAATGTTTTTTCTACTTCTGCTCCAGTTTATTTTATCAGTTTTTCCCCACTGCCTGAAACACATTCTCTCACACAAAAATGTTTGCTTTAGGATTAAATTTCTGACTTTCATACCTTCTTTTACAGAATCCCAGCTTTTTCTCAGTTTCTCCCGTCTCTTATGTTTTTTGATTTATTGGTAAATCACTGAGGATCTCGGAGAAGTCTGTGAAGCTGGACATTAGTGTTTCATACTTCTTACAGCTTAGAAACTGTATGCTGATGCAAAACGTGGTGCTTTATTAACTTGTGTAACTTAATTAGAGTTATATTTAAATATTTTCCCTAATTTTATTCCCATTGTTTTTGCTATGACTAGATTTCATGAGCAAAGATGCTAAGAGGTATACAGAGAAGTTAAGATTTATACAGAAAACAATACCTATCAACTGCACCTGATTTTGCAAAATGTATCTAAATTTTGTCTTACATCTTTTACCCCATCCCTGATTTTTCTCATAAATCACAGACAAAACAAATTAATAATGTTAGACAGTACAGTTTTGCACTTATTGCCAAGTAAATCTGTGATGACTCAAACCTGTGGCTCTATTAACGTTTAAGGGAAGTATAAGTAATAGCTATGCATTGATCCTGATTTGCCACTTCCCATTATTTTCAGCTATATCCAGAATTCCTGAGGAAAGAAGTAAGAGCTATGGAAAATAATACCATTATGGTGGGAATAGCTAAAATAATACTCTCACATACATGACATTGGGGAGTGAGCTCTCCCGGGGCACAGCCCATGATGTATAGGAGAAGTAAGGTAAAGAACAATAACTGGAGAAGGTGTTTCATTTTCTTTCTGTTAGACTCTTAAAACTGTTTATACTACATTGTTCCATTTTTAAGTAATTGTGATATTGCTTGTCAATTCATCCAAAGCAGCTGTGTGATTTGTTTGCCTATGTGGATATTTTGATTGGAGGGATTTGTGTAAAGTGTGTGCAATATTTTCTATTTTTTAAGTTTTTTTTATTTTTTTTTTATTTTTTTATCTGCACCAATACCTAGAGGTTTTTGCCTACATCCACTCATCAATCCATTCATTTGTTAAGCATCTGTGTTTTTGGAAAATGCAGTTACGTAAGTGTCCTTTTTATCTTTAAGGGTAGTATTCCTTCTGCAAAGTATACTGGTCACCCAGATCCTATTTTAAAGGTTTATTTTAGATATACTAGACTTATTGTACATACAAATTACTATTAGTTAATGAGAGCTGACCTCTTGATGCTTGTGTTATGGTATACATGGACAGATGAGCATAAAGTGATTTGTGGAACTCACTGTTGTGTTACTTAAAATTTGAATATGTGTGGACAGTTTTATACTTAGTAGTACATTTTTCCAAGATTTGTAAGACAAGTTTGTCTACTTCTCTCAAAGGATGAAATGTGAATCTGTATTCTTTATTGGATTACTATGGTGAGAACACTGGGGCAGGGCAATTCTGGACTGCTTAGTGCTATATTTTCACTTGTTTATTGTTTTTAGTAGAATATTACATTTCTATATAAGACAGTATGTGTTACATTGAGAGGAATTTTGAGAGATTCATTTGAATGATTTAGACAAATATCTCTCCATCTTCTATATTGCATACATATATATATTTGTGAGAAAGGAAACAAAACGTGATTAATGAATGTATATTTGATAACTTACAATACTTCTGTTAACATAATAGATCTAAGAAATCTGTTTCTGACTGTATATATCCTTGTTTGAAGAAAATTATTAATACAAAATAGTTTAATAACTTTTGATAGATATTAATATCATATTATACTAAGTTAAAAGCGGTTACATAGTAATTAGTCAAATGGATAGTTATATACTATCCTTATGATACTTTATACTAGAGACTTGCTAATACTTTTTTCTATGTTTTACACATACACAATAATTTACATTGTAATTCATTTTCTTGATTAACATACTATATCAGATGAAATATATCTAGTTAAATTTTAATAGATTTAAGTTAAAATAATCACTAGTTTTATATCTAATCATTATTACGTAATACATATTACTGGTAGTATCTGCGTTCTCTTGCTACAGGTTAAGGGTTTGATCTCAGTGGCAAATGTCATTGAGACAGGGAGTTTATAACTCCAGGCGGGGAGCTAAATTGTGTTTTTATAATCTGTATTATATATTCATTGTTAAAAAACAGTTTCTTTTTACATCCATTTGAATCTATCCAAATAGAACTGTAAGTTACAATGCTCATGATATATGTGTTTCCCACTATGAATCAATGTATAGTACTTGCAGAATTAACAAGTTTATGGTTGGAAAGAGATTCTCAAATTACACATTTTATATTGATATGTTATTAATTAATCATACACCCATACCTATATAACATGACTATATTAAAAGGCTTATCGATTAATATAAATGGTCTAAATAACCCCATCAAAAAGAGGTAGTTTGTTTAAATATCTAGCCCTACATAAACCAAACTTAATTTTTTTATAGGAAACTCATTTAATAGGAGATAATATTAAGTTCTTGAACACAAATAAATATACAATCATTGCAAGCTCAGTATATACAAAAGAAAAGGAAGTTGCAATTTTATGGGGCAAATCACTTCCTTTACCAAGAATAATTAAAACTTATCAAGATAATAAAGGATTGAAATAAATAAAAAAATATATACAATAATAAATAACTACTGGTTACCGGGAATAGGTACTAATACTATCAAACAACTTTTATCTCAAATAATATCTCAGTCTGAGGGAAATATTATCATGGCAGGGGGCTTTAATTGTATTCTAGATTTAAAAGATACAACCACTTTAGCAAATAGAAAAATTACCCCTCAAGCAAAACCTACCTGCTCAAAGATATTTTTGATTTCACTGATTATAGATCTCTAAAATACACATTCTATTCCAATAGACACAAATCATATTCCAGAATCGATAGAATACTATTCTCCATACAAATTATAAATGACTTAAATAACAGCAAAATCATTTCTTATCCAATCTCTGATCATAATTCCATTACATTTACATTAAATATTAACAACATCCCTAATGCACAAATAAAAAGAATACCTGCATATCTTATCTAACTTAAAGATTTTTCAGTCATTTTTAAAAGAAGAAGTACAACATTTTATAGATATAAATTCAGCATCTAATACTCATGACATATATGTTTTGGATGCACTAAAAGCTTACCTATATGGACAAATTAACAAATGGTATTACAATAAAAGGAAAACATGGGATAAAGATATGGAAACATTACAGAACAAGCTTGATTTATTGCATCTCAAAAATAGAGACAATCTTTCTTCTAAAAACATTAGAGAGGAAATAAGCAAATTAAACGAAGAATATAGAAACATACTACATCATAAGACAATGATTACATTAGAAAAATATAACTTCCTTGCTTATTCACTAAACCCTAAACACTTAACTAATCACAAGAATAAAACTAAAAGAACGAATAAACATAACCATATTAAAGAAATATATTCCCTGAAGAAAAAGAAAGAGGTATACAATATACAAGATATAATAGAAGAATTTAGAAGTCACTTTCATACAATTAATCAAGATATACATATATAGAAAGTAAAGACAACATTAAGCATTTTATTAATAAAAATCTTCATAATAAACTTAATAAACGACAAATAGAACTTACTGATAAACAAATTACCCTAGCCGACATACAAACTCAAATCAATAAGCTCAAGCAAAATAAGGCACCTGGAAATGATGGTATCATACCCGAAATATACAAAGTTATACCCAAGTCAGCTATTTCATTACTCCATAAAGTATATAGTACAGCTCAAAACAACTTCATAAAACCTCCCTCATGGAAATATACATTAATTTCACCTATCTTAAAACATAACAAAGACCCTAAATATTGTTCCTCTTACAGACCTATTTCCTTATTAAATAATGACTCCAAGATGTTTATGAACATGTTCACTGAAAGACTAAAAAAGTTTTTACCCCAATTAATTGATGAGGATCAGACAGGTTTTGTAATCAATAGAAACACTCATGATAATTTAAAATGAACATTAGCCGTTATTGACGTCTTACAAAAGAAAAAAAAACCTAACTTTAATTAGTTTGGACATAAATGCTGCTTTTGACTCAATTAATTGGGATTACTTGTTCAAATTACTGGAGTGTTTAAATTTTTCATAAAATGTTATTAATCTACTAAAACACTTGTATGATGGTGCATTTGCTTATATCAAATTAGGTACAGATACTTCAAATAAAATTCCTATCATAAAAAGTACCAAGCAAGGTTGCCCACTATCTCCATTGTTGTTTACAATGATAATGGAACCATGGGCTAATGCTATCAGGAATAATAATAAAATGGAGGGTTTAGAGCTTGAAAAAGATATAACAGCTAAAATTAAATTATTCACAGATGATGTTCTCATCTCTACAAAAGGAAATGATTCTTCAATATCAGCCCTGCTTGATTCGATTAAGATTTTTCAAAAGATGCCTGGGCTGTATTTTAATGATAACAAAACTAAAATTTTAACCATACACTCAAATACAAATAACAAATCTAACTATAATTCTCAGCAGTTAACTAGTACAGATCAAATTACTTATTTAGACATAATTCTAGCTAAAAACTTCAAAACAATAATACAATTAAATTACAATAAGTGTTTTGAAAATATTCAAAATCTATTTTTAAAATGGAATACAATAACTTTCACTACAGAAGAAAGATTAATTATTATTAAAATGATTATTCTACCCAAAATATTATATATTATACAATCCATTCAAATACTCCCTTCAAAAAATTTACTAATAATTAAATTCTTTAATATTAAAATTCTTTTGGTCTGGGAAAAAAACAAGAATATCAATTAATCAACATCAAAACAGTTGGAACAATGGTGGGATAGCATTCCCAGATCTAAACCTTTATTTCCTCAATAATCAAAACAATTACTCAACTTTTAGATACTACATACTCAGCTAAGTAGAAACTGTTATGGGTTTCATCAGCTCTACAGCTAATTTCCAGACCATCTACACATAAATTAGAAATAATAAGTAACCCCTGTTTATGGATTCTAAAAGATTATTTCACTATACACATAAATCTCAATCATACTACTAGCTACATTCATAATATTATAACAAATTTTAAAAATTTTATATATAAACACCCCAGATACAAAGAATGCTTCTTTTTGTTATTCCCCATAGCTTTCACACAAGAATCCCTTATAACTTCAGACATAAATAAAATTACCATATTTAAACATAATGATCTTAAGTTTTGGTTCCAACTAACATCAGGATATAAAACCAAATCAGTTGAATACATAATACAGGAATATCAAATAGACAATACAATGTGGCTAGATATACAAGCACTTTTACTAACTCTAGCTAATAAATTAGAATTGATCTCATCAATCACTAAACATGAATCCAGTATTCTACTATACCATTTTCAATCAGTTTTACTTCATAAGCATACATATTCTGGCAAACTTTCTTTTATTTATAGAACTATAAGGGAAGAAACTTTCAGATGTCCACAGAACTTCTGGAACTATTTTTACTCTATTAATAATAATCTTCCTACCGATTTAGACAAAGCAAACTTATTACAATCAGCAGGGAAAACTACTTTATCTTTGAATTGGAAGTTATATACCTGGAGATATATAAACAGATCATTCTACACTCCTCAATTAATGGATAAAATAAACAAAAAACAAATTATTTGTAATGAATGTAAATCAAATATAGACATAAACTGGGTGCATATGTTTTACGAATGCCACACTTTAAATACTTTCTGGGGGAAAATAAATAATTTACTACAGGCACTTTATTCAGACAATTTCACATTAAATAAATCTCTGGTGATATTTAATACTCCTGTTCCATAATGTGTCAGAAAAATAATGTATTCACTATTATGGGCAATACTGGCAGTAGCCAGAAAGACCATACCAAAAAATTGGATTTCAGAATCTCCTCCTTCCTTTTCTGAGTTCAAGAATCTGTTAAATGTTGTATGCCAACTGCAATTAAAAATTATATACTCAAGGACAACCAAAAAAAAAACAATCTTCAATTGTGGGTTAATCTGCAAAACGTGTTGAAGAAGAATGAATCTCTATAACAAATTACATTAGTTTGTTTCTTTCATAATGACAATATGCATTATAATCAGATATCAATAACACATTGTAAATATATTAATGGATGTCTATGTAAATACTTTAGTTGGTTCATTTCTGTTTGGTTTATATCAAACATGTAATTTATATAATGTAATTTATATATGTTAAAGTTTTCAGGTTATAGTTTTTACTATGGTTTTATGCGATTGTTTACAATTTTGAATGTATTAAAATCAATAAAATTGTTTTGAAAAAAAAAAATTCTATTCCGACATTGTGGAGGACAACTGAGAAGAGGTCCACGTCTACAGTAATAAAAATCATTGTATTGCACTGTGTCTAAAATTCGCAAAAGGTGCCAAGAGTCCTTTAAAATATATGTCTCAGATTCTAAAACAGATTTACATTTATCGTCCACAAATTTTGCCAATGTCTCTGTCTTAGACCCCTTGGCTGACACAATGAGTCTTAACTGGGGATTGGCAATACACTTGTAAATTTCTGGGATGCCAAATATGAATGCTGTCTTCGGCTTACTAACATTAAGATATTCCCATTCTTTGTGGTTAATGTCCTCTTGCATAATCATATCTAATAAAGTAGAATCCAACCTGGGATATGCAATAGAAATTTCATTAAGTGACAACAGCCCCACCTCTCTTGTTGTGTTTCATTATTCGCAAACTTTTGTCATTCATATAGATGTGTAAACATTTTCTCTCCTCATAAGTTAAATTATCATAGAAGGGTCTCTTGTGACTAAAAATCTTCCTAAATTCTTGTTCACAGATATTATCAAAAACAGAAAACCATAAATTAGGAGGGGGTATAAAAATAATTTTTCTTTTAGGTGGTTTATGTCAACAAGTTGCCCAATTTTGTCAGCAAAAGTATTTTAAGGTTAAGGCTTTTAACAAACAACTTCAGCTGAAGCAACATATGATCTATACCTGATTTAAAATTAGGAATAAAATTTAATCCCTTTTTAAAAAACAGACACACGCCTTGTGGAAACATTAGTGTCAGGCAAATTGTAAATATTAAAAGAATCACTATTACAAACATTCACATCTATATTACATCGGCATTTGCAAATTAATATCTCCTATATCTGAATTGAAAGGTCAATATGGTCAGCTCCAAAAGAAAATGTAGATGCTTACAACCACGCTTCCAAATTCACCTCCTGTATGTAAACACTGCCATGTCATTGGCCATTGCGTGCTATAGAAGTATCCATAAATGTACTGCTATTGGTGAAAACCTGAGCATAAGACTGGGAGGCTGTGTAAACAGTTCCTGGCTAAAATTAAACAAAGTAGTATTGACAGCTACAGAACCATTGTGTCCTTCTTGAAGGGGAGGGGTAACAAATCTTGAAAGCTGCTGGATAAGTAGAGGTAGATCTCCCAGCAGAGTCATATTCCAAGCGGGCTGAAAAATTGAAAAAAGAAGCAGGTGGTAGGTCCATAAAAACTAGTAACCAATACACAAACACAAAAGTACAATGCATACAAAATGAAAAAAGGGCCAAACCAACGCTGCAACCAATTGTTTAATAAGGAAAATAAAGTAAAAATGAGCACTTTCATCTACATTCATGTATACATAGACTTCATCAGAATGATTGTGTCAAAGATTAATGATGCTGTTAAATACTATCAATCACAACACAGACAATACACATTACAGGGTGATGTCATGAGCACTAGTTGGATGGGAATTGTAGCACAATTGGTTATATAAATAAATTTCATTGCACAAACCCATTACAAAGTTAAAATTGGAATTATGATAACTATAAATATTGTAGTAAATTAATGAATATATGCTAAAAATACAATAAAATAGGAGTACATGTTGCCAAATAGCTGAAATGCATTTTTTAAAAACAAAAAAATTAATAAATAAATGAATAACTCAAATGAATTCGTCAAATAACAAATTGGGTGCTACCATGATTAAACCACCACAGCTATTTTCTTTAATACGCAAGCAATGGAAATGCTGTCATTAATTCCCGGTGTTGAGGAATACTTGCCAAAAGGAGCATTATATATTCAGTAATGGGTCTGATGAGATATGAATAAAGGGGAATTAAGAATTTTTTGGCTCTAGAGAAGATAACTTTAGAAATTAGATGAAACAAATTGAAGGCTTTTGAACTACTATGGAGGCACAATGGTTAAAAAATAAGAAATTATTACCACAAGTGCCTAGATCTATTATGACAGTGTTTGGGTGGAGGGTATGCTACCTGTGCTGTATATGAAATGTTTTGTTTAGCAAAATGAAATCTACTGCATTTTTTTCACATTTAATTTTATATTGTTGTGTTTAAGCCTATTTTTAACATGTTGAAACCTATGTCAGAGCAGTTGTGAATAAGTGGAAAATCAAATAACAACGCCTAATTTGCTGTCATCTGCAAACTTAAATAATTATAGGTCAGGAGTGTTGGACTGAAGGTCTGAGAAATAGATCCCAAATAGGACAAAAAACAAATCTGATCCCTGTGCTACACCTGTGGTAACTTTTTGCTTTCGTAAGTACCACTTGCAGCTCTAACCGCATGGGTTCTGTCAGAAGGCAGTTAATTATACATCACTCAACATAAGGATTTATTTTCAGATTTACAAACCTGTCAGTAATGTCTGCATGAGGGAATAGTTTCAAAGGCTTTGGTCAGATCCAGATATGCTGGTGGTACTGCTGTTTCAATAAACTTTTCAAAGAAAGTAATAAGGTTAAAAAAGCAGGACCTTTGTTTTACAAAGTTGAACTGATGAGTGCCCGGGGTTAAGAGATCTTCAATGCTGAGATTAATGAGGACTGAGATAATAATTTCCATACCTTTATATTTGAGACTAATGAGACAAAATTATGTAGATACCAAGGTACATTATTTGGCCTCACTTATATAATGGCATTACAACGGCTGCCTTCCAGGCTTCAGGAATGTAACCAGTGGGGAGGCCTATGTTGAAGAGGTTAATTAGCTGTTAAGATGAGACGTATTTAGTACTGATTATCAGGCAACCTAATATATTCGCAGGGTCCATGAATTAGGTGTACTTTGCTTTTGAGAGGGCTGAGAGGACTTATTTCATAGTAATTAATGGAGTTGTTGGAATTGTGGAATCTATGGAATAGATACAGTTGTGGTTGGAGTAAAATTTGCATTAAATTTGTCACAATGTTAGCTGTTTCCTTTCCGTCAGAGTGGGCAGTATTTTTGTGGGCTAGTTCCTAACACTGTAGGATGTTACTTCTTAATTTTCTGTAATTTAATTCTTAATTTCCTGTCATAGTTAAAGAAAAAAATGTGTTATATTTGGTTATATTTGGCTTTCGTGGCTATTTTAAGTTCAGCTTTCAGCTTCTTAATGACTTCCTTAAGTTCTTTACTAGTTTGCTTAAATGTGCTGTTAAGGTATGCAGAATAAGACCTGTTATAAGCATTGAGTATATAAGCATTGAATAATTTCTTTTCTCTTGTTAAGTAATTTATTTGAATGGGTATTCCACCATAGGAGCTCGTTTTTAAATTTCTCATTCTATTTGTTGCAGATAGGGACTGCCTTATTAATACAACTATTTAATGGGAGTAGAAGTCAGAGTCATAGGAAACAGCTTTACCTTTGGGATGCATCAGAGGAGAACAGTGTAATTTATTTAGGTGATTAAGTGACTGAAAAAGGATTGCATTTGAAAAGTTCCTAAACATTGAGGTATTTCCATGGCAAGTACTATCAGTTTTAAAGGAAAAGGTCACTAATTTATGGCTTGATTTAACAAGAGAGGATGATACATTTGGAGGAGTGAAAACAGTGGCTATAAAGGACAAGATCAATGGTACTGGGACCCCTACTGGGATGGCTAAGTATTTGTAAACGGGAATTAGCATTCATAATGTCAGTGAAACATTAGTCATGCAGGCCATTGGCAGTGTAGGTCAGCTTGTTTATTGATGGATGAAAGGTGTTGAGTCTAATATGCATTTCAGTTAAGGTTAGATAGAAACCATTCCCAGAAAAGAGCACAGTGTTTTACAGCTAGCTCTGAATTCATAATTATCCATGTTTAGTATGATTTAGGCAACTGGGAGTTCAAATTTGGTGACACTAGGAATCTGTCACAAGTTGATTATATCCTTGACAAATACTGATATCCCCCACCCCCATAGTGAACAGGGTCTGAAGATATGATATGATATGCTCTAAACCAGTACTAGTGGGGATACTTTCATTGCTTTGAAAATATGTTTAAGTAACTAACATATATGAATGTGTTCAAACTGAAGGATAACCTGAAGTTCAGAATTTTTTGTTAAGACTCCTGGTGCTGAGCAAAGTCACTTTAGTGTGCTCCAAATCAGGATTTTCTGTGTTGAAATGTCCAGCAGGCAGACTGTGCCTAAAAAGATACTATATGGCCTGTGAAGGCTTTAGCAAGAATGTGAAAGCTTTGGTAAGAGAGGTGCAGAAGAATTTCTAGCCAACTTTTCCCCTGCTGACACATACTAGATCCCCTTAGAATGATGTCAGTATATAGCCAATTAAAACCAGTTATCATGTCTTTAAATCTTGGCATCATTATGGGTGATGGCAAAGTACTACTCAATAAAACTGAAAAACTAAACTACTAAAATTACTGGAAAAGTCCCAAAAAATCACGAAAATGAGGTAACAAGAATAAAAAAGTTTATAAAGCGCTTTTCGTCAAATGCAATGATTTGACTTCTTCAGACAAAGAAAACAGTTCAAACAAGTTTATAACAGTTTAAATACATTCAAAAAATCATGTGACAACATAATTTACATATTAAATAAGTAACATTGAAACCCTTTCTGTGTATCAAAAAATGACCTCACTTATAACATTCCTATAATTAAATAATGTTTATAATTAAATAACGTTTATAATTTTCAACGTTACATATTTAATATGTAAATGACATTGTCACATGATTTTTTGAATGTATTTAAACTGTTTTAAACTTGTTTGAACTGTTTTCGTTGTCTGAAGAAGTCAAACCATTGCATTTGATGAAAAGTACTACTCAAGATTGTCAGCTTTCCTAGCACGGACACATGCATAGCAAGCTGAATCATACTCTGTGTAGAGCATCTAAAGTCATTTACCCCTACCCAGATCACTGTCAGGTCATAATATTTTTTGTCGGGATGAAGGAATATGAGAGCTTTGTTACATCTCATATCCTGGCTCCAGAAAGAAAGAAAGAAAGCTGTCACCTTTTTTATGTAACCCAATGAGGGTGTTGTCTATATATATGTCTGACAATAGCTACTTATTCTTAAAATATTACTGTGAGTAGATGAGTTTCAGTGGGCCTTAAGAGCTTGGAGTCTGCACCCTTGTGACTCTGGGTTTGCAGGGGGAAGGGGAGTGTGTTGTGTGAACTGATGAATGAGTATAATTAGACTTCAGCTTCGGAGACTTAGGGACAGTTCTCTTAACTGACACAGTATATGATGGTTTAATGGAGGTGCTTTGTGCTGTGCGTATATGTTTACTGAATGATTTCTCAAGTGTGATTGATGAAATGCTGAAATTTTTCACTGTTTTACTGTTCCATCATTTTACAGTCTGTATCTCCTCTCCCACCTTACCACTGCATCACCCTCATTCTGTCCAACGCAGACTGCCCAATTGCTGCTTTCTATACAGTCATGGATGTGACCCTTCATCAGATGCGCTCCACGATATCTAAGAACATTGTTGTCTAGAGCCAGAGGAGTGAGGAAGCTGAGTAGAAGCAGAAAAAGGTACCGCGGGACATCATTTATGTGGTTCCAGATGAAGGTCAAGGTGCATCTTCTCACCAAGCACTGGATATCATTGCTGCTCCCTTAGAGGAGTAGCATGCAAGGCTGCTGGTTTACAACAGAGGTAGCACACCCCAAGGTTATTAGAACTCTTTGTCAGCCACTTCATTTTATTCACCTCAGCTGGCCCTACTGGTGGTGCAAGTTTGTTCCTAAACTCATATCGTTACAAGTCAGGGTTGGCAGATTTCTGAAGGGACAGGTAGGGACAAAAAAAAAAAATGCTAAGTGAAGACGAAAAAACAAAAAAAAAGGTCTTTCACGCGGAACAGTATGCAGTTCCGCATTAAGCAGAAGTGGCACCTCTTTGCAATTTATGATTGGCCTGTATGCCGGTATATGAGCCAATCAAAAATTGTACAGTGGAGCCTGTTTCGCTGGGATTTTCAAAAGGCAGTGCGGTACTCAGGATTTGGCTGCTGATCTCGGGACAGTCCCACTCAAATATGGATGTCTGGCAATCCTTCTACCAGTGCAGGTGAATGGCATGCTTCTTCATTATTGGGTCATCTTGTCTGTACTGTGCATTTTTAACTATATTTAAAAATTGTGTTCCCATGATTCATTACTTTCAAAGATGACACATGAATACTGGTGTGGTAATCTGTGGGTCAGAGGTCCAGTCTCAACTTGAATCTGTTGTGGCATGCAGATTGGGAGAAAAGCTAATAATACTGATTTGATGTAAATTTTATCAGACATTGATGGAAGGAATTCAAGAAAGAAAATGTACTTACCTTACTTAACTCCAGGGTGTATACTATTTCTCGAAGGGTGGTAGGACATCATAACACATCTTTTTATGCTTATCTTGGGAAGCTAGAAGTTGGAATGAGACAGGGTAGGGTAGGGACACCTGCAACTGAGCCAATTGCAGAATTTGAGAAGAATTATTAAACCATAAACACTCTTTCATCAATGTCTTTACATGACATAAAGACCCTAGAAATATTTTGTTACCTGTTCTTCAACTGTTCATTTACATATGATGCCATTATATACCATTAATTATATTTACTGCCACAGCACCAAGTTAAGATTACGTGTATAAAATTCTGACTATGGAAATAGTAATAGAGCATGTAGAGCCAAGGTCTTGTCCCTTATTAAATGACCTAACCGTGGACAAAGGAAGTTGATAACGCAGAACTGTGATTTACCATTTAAAATGAACAAAGCAGGACTGTGTTGTATTTAGAATGTGTTTTAGCACTGAGTCTACTCTTTTCTTCATAAAATAATTCTGATTTACATCTACTGGTCTTTTTCATAGGCTTAGTAATCTTTGAGCTCTCTGAGCTTAAGAGTTACACATGTTTTAACAAATTGTATGTGATGTTTTGAATTCAAATTTTTTAAGCAATGGTTTTTGTGATGGTCCTTCTTGCAATTAGTTCTAAAGATGATTTCCAGTTACTAATGGTTATTTGTGTACCCACTTAAAGATAATTCACATCATTAAAGATTGCTTGTACCCATTTATTAAGGACACTTTAACACAATGTTGCTTTTTGGGCACACAGTTTTCTTCTTCTTCTTCATTTCTAATAAGTTTTGTTGTCTTCATTCACAGGGATTTGTGCACTAAACTTAACAGTAACAGGTTGGGCAGTACACAGACATGGCAAGAATTTGATCGGTTCTGTGAGTACAACCCCGTTGAATCTCATATGCTAACATGTTTAGCAGATGTCCGGGAACCTTGCCAGTTAGGTTGTAAAGACCTTACTTACTGCACACATTTCAACAACAGGTAAGGATGTACAGAAAGAGTGGCTTATTCTCTATATAATTGAAATGTATTTTTAGGGTGAAACGCTCATAGCTTTATCACATGTGCTGAAAACAGCACAAAAAGCAAGCAGTGCTGTTAAGAAGGCTGTAACTACCAGACTATAAAATGTGCTACACTATTTCCACTACTTTAGGTCTCTAAGGCCTTAACATAAATGAGTCAGCTTAGAATGCAAGTCTTATGAAAAGAGAGAGAGAGGATGAGATTTATTGATATGGCATGCCAGATGTGATATCGGTATATTTAAAGAACTTGAATTTGAATTAAAAAATGATAAATAAAGCAAAAGGGGTCACTCATCCAAACAGAAATCAAAAAGTCTAGTATAATCTTTCTTCATATGTTGCACTTCTGGAACTGATTGCCATTAGAAACGATGCATCATAAACACAGATACTGTCTAAAATCTTACTAGACCTAACACTTATGAAGTCTTTCACTTAGACTTTACTGAAATTCCAGTGTTTAAAGATGTGTACACAAAATTGTTTGTGGGGAGGCAATATATACAATGTAAATATTGGCAGAAAAAAATAACACTTTAACAATTATTGATTATATAGAAATAACATACAGTGCTTTAATCCTGATAGTACCTACATTACATTGCTTTCATAGAATTGTTAATAAGAGGGAAGCAACAAGCAGTAGTATGCTGTTGACTAAAACATTACATTGCTTTACAAGAATTACTTTGCATGAGGAAGTAATAGTCAACATTTTGTTGTTGATTAAAAATATTTTTTCACAACTGCATTCAGAAAACAATTAAACTGCAAATTGAGGAAACAACAAGGAGCATTTTGTCTGAAAATGACATGACTTTCACCAGCATTAATTATGGGGTAGCAATATACATTTGCTTTTAATTAAAAAGCTACATTGCTTTTGAAAGCAGTGTAAGAAGCATTAGAAAATAGGTGGAGTTTTATGAGAGGCAACATACCACATTTTATACTTGATTCTGTTGATTGTAGAGACGCACCACACAGAATTTGCTGACCATTAAAAGTGGTTTGCTTTTACAAGCACTGTTGGTCATGGGAAAGTAGCAGCTAGCTTTTTGCTGTTACAGCCACTGTAATAGTATTGCAGGAAACAACATACATCTTTTTTAATTTTGTTAAAAAAATATATAGTTTTAAAAAGCAATGTTGATTGTGTGGAGACAATGCACATCACTTTGTTCTTTACTAAAAAACATGCATTGCTTTTACAAGTGCTGTCAATTACTAGAAAGAAGTATACACCATTTTGCTTTTGAAAAGAAATGAACTGCATAGCTTGGAGGCAACACACAGTATTTGAATCTTGATAAAAATTGTCTTGCTTTAACAACTGCCATTTATTTTCATATATTTGTTTATTTTCATTAATTGGGTTAGTCTTCTAAGGCAAATTGTTATGGCCTGTTATTATAGAAGACCTGAAATGACATTCATACCTATTAGGGTTAATTTTGCTAGGATGTTGAGACCTGAAATGACATTCATACCGATTAGGGTTAATTTTGCTAGAATGTTGAGGACCATTACCTAGTATTTTTCAGTTTGATGAGGCTGGATTTGAGAAGGAATGAAGCTGAATGGGAGTGAAACAAATCAGTGCCTTATTGGGCACCAGAGGACATATTTTAAATATATATATATATATATATATATATATATATATATATATATGGACATTTCTATGGAGTATAATGGAGATGTGAAAAAATGTGATTGAGTTAGATAAAGTTGCAGAACTAACTATATTGGCTGATGCTACCTAAGGCTTATCTGTGCACAGCTTGCTGGCCAATGATACGATGACAGAATCACAGCCTACAGCATCCTGTATGGATTGCTTAGCTGAGTAAAGAGGAGTTACTACCATGTCAGATGCCCAAAGACAACAGTCTGACCTATGCACAGATGAAGTACATTCAAATGCACCACTGTATAACCAGAAAGTAAAACATAGATTAAGGGAGACAAGGAAGGTATATAGAGTTTTGAGAGAACCAGGAATTAATCTTTTTTACATATTAAGTACAGAATGTATGGATTCAAAAATGAAATCTGAAATAGGTAGTAAACTTATGAAGCACAAAGATCAATAAGAAATATATTAAGAATAATTAGCAAAAGTTAATGTGATGTGTTTAGCATGCATTTTCTTTGGCTACAACTACTAAAACTGTGCATGATGTTCTGAATATTGGCAAGGAGTAAAGGAGTATTTAACTGAGGATTTATATCAATGCTCTTGGTTTTAATTTTTCTCTAAAAGTAAGCCATATTCAGTTATTTTTTCATACATTGAATATTACTAAGAATGCTATAAGGTCTGATATGCAGGAAGAGTAGTGCCCCATTCAGGATGAGTTCTATACTCTGTATCTGTTGAATGTTGGGATACGTTATAGCTTCCACATGACCTTGCACTGAATTAAGCAGATAATTAGAAATTGAATGAACCAGTGTGTGTACATTTTTACTATCACTTTTTATAACCCATAGAAGATTACTATGATTAACTTATAAAATATCAAAATCCTTTTTGTCACTCAGGATTAAAAAAATAATATTTTAATGCACAGAATAAACCTTATAGGTAAACATTACCTAGTCTTGACAGTAAATGACCTAAACCGCATTCTTTGTTACTTAAAATATTTGTATTAATATTTGGTATCTAGTATATATTACCATTGTTATATGAAAACAGAAACACCAAAAAGAGACTGTTTAAAAGTTTATAGAGCCTTCATTTTGTATTTTGTCTTCAGTATTCAGTTTTTACTGGAGTGAAATCTTCAACCGGTTGAAGCAGCTTATTATGAGTTTTCAGATATGCATCAGGATTTGTGTGTTATATTTTCTGATTAGAGCCTAAAGGAAGTAGTTGTTTGACTACCCATAATGCTGCACTTTAAGAAACCATTTTCTTATCCGTTGAATTCTGAAGTAGAATTGTAAAATAATATTAGACACTACTAATCAGTCTCTTTCTAATGTTTCAATTTTCAGGTAATAAACTGATAATGTCAGATAACACCACAGTATTAAAAACTAAATAAATATGTTTAAAACAGGATTGCTGTATCGTTTGCCTACTTTAAACATGTTTTATATCCTTTGAGATAGCAATTCTGCTGTTTTTCCCTCTAATATGGATTCCTTTGAGTAAGGAAAAGAACACCTCTGAGGTAGAATGTGTATTTAAATGTATGTAGACTACTTTCTAGCATTTATTGTATTTTATATTTTATCCTTTACATGTGTCTTACATATGGTTCAGAATTAGTATATCCTTCCAGTGAGTTTCCATCTCACCCACACATATATCATATCAGTTTCAGTGAATATTTTCTAGTCTTGGATTCTACATTAAATAACTTTAACAAGAAAAGATCTGTTTTACACAAAAATTGAAAAATACTAACAATTTCTGAAACAAAAATGTAAAAGTGGTGACAAAAATATTTTATCATTTCTGTAATAAAAGCAAAGTAATGATACAAATAGACTGCTTTCTGGACATAATAATACTCAGCACTACTGGGTGGTATTGGGCTGAGTCAGTAAGGCCCACCTCCTGTCACATTAGGTTTCAGAACATCTCTGACTTGTCAGACATAGCTATCATATCAGTGAGTATTATTTCCTTTGGAGATAAGTATAAAAATTACTATCTTTAGGGATCAGTTAGAATTGTAAATGGATACATTTACACAGAAACAATCCTAACAGAGACGCACGCCTACTGTTAAATTTAAATTGAAAAGTAATTAATAGTTTTATACCACAATGTAATGTGAAGGCATCACCTTCTAAGATACCTTTAACATTTTTTTATAATAACGGGATAACCATTTGAAATGTCGAGACCTGCTAGAGTGAATCCCTCAAAACAGAGATTGAATGGCCAATAAAAATGGACTTACATACATTAAGCCCGAGATGGTAATTTCTTGCCATATTCCTTTTTCTCTAAATTATGATGATCTTGGAATTAGTATATATATATATATATATATATATATATATATATATATATATGTATATATATATATATATATATATACACACACACACACACACACACACACACACACACTTGTGTCTATATATATATATATATATATATATATATATATATATATATATATATATATATATATATATGTATATAGACACAGATGTGTGTGTGTGTGTGTGTGTGTGTGTGTGTGTGTGTGTGTATGTGTGGGTGGGGGGCTTAAAGGAGAAGAGCAGTTTTCGAGATTCGCTCTTACCTGCATTTTTGATCTTTTTTTTTTTTCATGTGTCAGTGCTGACATTTCATTAAAGAACCTAATAATGTGGAGGCAGTATATATTAACATTGCTGCTGTTTAACAGCTCCTAGAATCTTCGCTTAGCATTTCTGCTGCAGCATATCAAAGTGGTCTTCAACAGCTGAAGCAGTATAAAATATGCATTCACTTAGGCATTTGAATCTTTATATGTTCTTCATTTTCTGATGAGCTCATGATGTTTTTAATTCTCAGTAATATACAGTATGCATTTATAGAAGGTATACTTTGAAATGAAAGGAAAAATATATTGTTCTCATAGCACGCATTTCAGAAACACTGCTAATTTTGTAAAATAGTATGTAAGTACTTTGGTACACTTTCTGTCTCAATTTCATACGTCTCAGCTTTTCAGCTTTCAGTATCATAATGGGGGCCATCAAAAAATCATAGTGGGGGGTTTAAAACCATAGCACTCAAAATTTACTAATACTTGCATTCTCACATTTTGGAGATGGGGGGCATAATGCATGAAGTTCGCCACATGGGGAGTGCAACTTATAAAATTAGGATCCCTGTTAGCACTATATAATATTATAAGAAATATATCCTTACTGCATTTTACAAAAGAGTAAATAGACAGAAACCCCTGCAATCAATAATACCATTGCAGATCTCTGAGTTGCTGGAGCACACATTTAAAAAGAAGATGTGTCAGGCAATCACACTATAATCCCATTAGTGTTCTGGTATTATGCAGTTCCTCTTAAACATTGAATAAATTATTTTAAACATCTAGACCCCAGTAAGAAAGAGAGAGAGAGAGAGAGAGAGAGAGAGAGTGTGAGAGTGCACCTCATATGCCAGCTGTCCAAAAAGAACACCGATGGGGTAAAATATTTTGCACATACAGTAGGTGTAGAATGTTTCATACATAAAGCTGTATCCTTTGAGGACTGCCATTTTAGCATTGTCACACCACTTGAGTAAGTTTTATTTAGCATGTCAGAAAGGAAGAGTTGTATGCTTTTGAAATTTACCCTGACCCTTAAAAATGAAAAAGAAAAATGTGTCCTTATGGCATTATATTGCAACACACGTGGAAAAATTGTTTAACATTTTGTATTTTCACTTACAAGAGAACCTCTACGTTTGTGAAATTAGGCAGCTGTCTGCCCCACTATCCTACATCACACACCTAATTGCTTATTTGCTGTAACTTTTGTGTCAGTAACACTAATATTAGCTGTATGTATACAGAGTCTTTTCCAAGCCATGATCATTACACAGCTCTACATGATTGACATTTATTTTATACAGATCTTTATTTCTGCTATTATTTTGTTTTCACAAGCAGAAAGGCAGCAAATCTCTTCAAAAATGTTTGCCACTATACATCACACGCCTTTCCTATACATTACACTTTCAGCATTTGGCACATTAGGCATCTAACTGGAGTCCTATAATTAGTTCTGACAAGACAGTCCAGGAATTTAAAAAAAGAGATGCTGTTTTAGCATATTTCAGCTGATGTAATTAGATGAGCTTGTGAATTTTTCTGAGAAAGCTTTAATAACATGGCTATTACTTCAGCTTTTGGTCTGTGAAAATATCCTCTGTGTTATAGCAAGTATGTAAAGAAATATATAAGGCTCCAACATCTGATAAGACAAATACTGGCACCATTCAAATCTGCCCCTAACATATATGATGCATTTAGTACCTGGTCTCCTGCTATTTCATCAATGTAGAAAACAAAATTAAGTTCATGACACTGAACATTTATGTTTAAAATGGTACACATATAGCCAGAAGCATAATATACTGTGCTGCCAGTAATAATGGATTTAATTCCACTATTACTGATTTTATGTTGTAATGCAGCTTAATATCACACACCTAAATGTTTGATTATTTACTGATATATCTGCTAGCATAGCTGTCAGCCTTGATTTCACCTCATATTTTTGGTCTGCTATGCATTAAAGTTTTCTGACAAATTACTGAAGATTGCAGTCACTAAATAAATACAGACATTTGAGTTTTAGACTTCATACCCATCAGAAAACAAATGTTAATGCAAAACCTGTTATTTTTGTTATTGAATTTTCAGAAGTTCGAACATTTTCAATAGAGATCACCATACAGTGTGGATCAGGAAATTTACCATTTTCCTCACTATAGAACAATCTCGTAGTTGGTATATTTAATTAGATGGGGAGGTGGGGGCACAGCCTTCCATGTGGGGTGGGGGTGCAAGGCGGCTTGCCTCCCTGAAAAAACATTAAAAAAAGAAAGTTTTCTTATTTATTTATTTATTTATTTATTTATTTTTTAACGTTCAAACTTCCGAAAATTCAATCATATGGTCTTGGCCATATGAATTTCAAATTTCCGGAGGTTCAATAATCTGATAGGGATCTGTGCATATATATATATATATATATATATATATATATATATATATATATATACACATATATCTATATCTATATATATATATGTGTGTGTGTGTGTGTGTGTGTGTGTGTATATATATATATATATATATATATATATATATATATATATATATATATATATATACATATGTGTATATTTGTATGTGTGTATATATACTTACATATATATACATATATATATATATATATATATATATATATGTGTATATGGGATCACTACTGAATACCGAAATTCCACAATCCAGACGTTAGATAATCTGACAGGGATTTTGTATGTACCAGTTTTTTTTTGTGTATATATATATATATATATATATATATATATATATATATATGGTAAATTAATATAATTATATATTATATTATATTGTATTATATTATATTACATTTATTTATTTGTACTTAGTATTTTCATGTAAACATCTGTGTTTTTACAATGTACATTTTATTCGTGGTTACTAATAATTTTTGTTTTACAACTTGCCTGTTACATAGATGGACTATTACTGTGTCATTTTTACTGTTACTACTGGCTTAGCTTGTAGCTGAAAAGGGTTCCTGGACCAGTCCACTTGCCAGGTTAACAAGGATAAAATAAGTACATCTTGTTAAGGTGAATTTGTTCACTAGTGAAGCAGGCTCTTCTTAGACAGTTCTAGTCCTCTACTTTCTCATGGATCCCTGTTAATGTTGAGTTTTCCAGAATAGACGTTTTCTCATAATTGGTCAGTTTAACTTCAAGCAAGTCTAGCATGACGTCCAAAGTGTCTAATTTAAGTTTAATCTCTGGTATGCCATTATTTAGACCTTGCAGCAGATTGGAATGGTCTGACAATACCTTCTATATCTCTCTTGTTCTACCCATTGAGTGCTGCATAAAATCTGTGAGTTTATAGTACTATTTTTAATCAGCTCTGACATTGTGGTGGATAAGGAGATAGATTCCATGATTTGATGTATTTATCTATAATCCTAATCCAGCACCACAGAAGATACTTTGATCTTCAGGCTAGCATTAGGTGGCTAGAAATAGAAACAACAGGAGTGTGCTCTTTTAGGAAAAGGAACTTGTTTGTCTTAACAAAGACTAAACATTTCTGTCAGACAACTCAAATGGAAACACTGAGGATTTCACAGGTGTTACTATTGACAGTTCACTACTTTAGTGATTAAGTTTAATTAATGAAATTGTCCCTAGATGATAGATCACAAAATCTTCCCCACTATTAACCCCATATCTCAACTGAAAATCCTCATAAATGGAATTTTGGAAGCAACGTCTGGTTAAAACAATGTGATAGGTGGGGTTTAAATCCTACTGCTGCCACAAAATAATGTGAGGTGTAGGGGTTATGGGAGCTAAATCCCCATCACTGGCATCTATTATGTATGCAAGGGACGAATGGCACAAAGAGCTTATGGTTATGGAAAATGTGCATTGCTGTCTTGGATTATGACTGCCACTTTTCAATGTCAAATAAGCTTTAAACCACTGGCTATAGAATAATGTTGTAATCAGTGATAACTCTGGGTTTTCCCATCTCAGTGTATGTCTTGTGCCTTCTGGTGCAGTCTTACCAACAGTAACTTAGATTTAACCAAACTGTTTTCTCATACGTACATGTGCACTGTGTTTTCTAGGAGATACAGATGTTACTCCATTGGAAGTACCCCTTTCCTGTATTTATGATGCTAAATGTCACTTTTCAGGTTATTAATGTATCATGATCTTATATCTTCCAACAAGCCAAGCAACATTAAATTATAAGAGATGTTAGTCAAGCAGTCTCCATTCAAAAAGAGTATACCACCTGTCTCACCTATGCTGTGAAGATACCATTCATTAATAAAATAAGACATCAGCTACATGATTTTTCCACTAGACAAATGAAAACTATCTAGTTATAAAAGTATCTGGTGATATGTACAGTGAGGTACTGCAATTGCACAATGAAAATAAAATAAAATGTTTCATATTGATTGATGAAAGAAAACACCTCTAATTGCATCTGTTGTTTCCAGTTACTTATATCTGATTAAAGTCTCAACATGGAAATAAAGTCTAAGTTTGTGATCTAAAAATCTTCATTTATCTTTCTCCACAAGTTAGAATTTCTCAAATCCTACAAATCCTAATGGAAATTCCAGGAAAACAGAAAGAAAGGGGCAGAAGCAGTTGTGGCTCAGTATACTCCATGAAGGTCAGAAAACATTTTAACAGTCTTTGACAAAAAAGTAAGACAAGGACAGCAGCAGCTTTGGTTCATTCCATTCCATGGAGATTTGATAGATTTCAAAGACAAGTAGACTCTAACTTTTCTTTTAAAGCAAGCTACTAAATTAAACAGACAGTTTCATCCCATGATGAGGAAAAAAAATCTTCTGAAGGATACAGTGAGCATGGCAACAGTAATCAATTCCTGAACAGTTCCATATTATTAAAAGAAAACATTTATAAAAATTCTAATAAAACAGACAACTATTTATCTTTTAAATCCAAGAAACAATATCTTATCTGAGATGTCTTCCCAGACCACAAATGAGGTTTCCTGGGAGACTTCCAAGAAATATAACTAGGAGTAGTCCATTTTCATAGTTAAAGCACCCAGTTCTCTTTCTTAGAAGACTTTGTACACTTTTGATATCTGAGTACAACCCTTTTGCCATTTCCGCCTTGCTTCTTTTTACTTTAATGGTCAGATCTACTCTTCTGACTGTCTGTTGGTTCCCTGTATCAACATGGCGTTTCAACAGCTGGCTGTACTTTGATTTAAAAGTGAACATCTACACTCTCTTGTGATATCACTTGGATTTTTTGAACTTGGGTAGGGAATAACTGCTGTAAGAGCACTATCTTATTCACTTAAGTGTCAGAATAAGCTTTGCTGATAAGGTCTAATACAGGATCTATTCTCCTAATTCTTGCTGTAACCCACTGTAAGTGCTAAGAACCATTAACCTGTATAGTGGTAGGGCTTCTTCATGTTACCATGATAAAGGTTGTTGTTCTGCCTCCTGCCTGGCAACTCTACCACATAATTAACATCACTTATCTTCCATATGAAAAGTCCCTCACATGCTGCTTACAGCTTATTTTGCCAATCAGGAGTTAGTACAATTAGGTTCATAAGCAAGTACTAGGCAGTTGATTTGCCGACTATTTGAAGCCTAGATAAAAAACCCTATTTAAAATTTCCCTGTAGACTCAAGGAGAGCTAAACAAGATAGACCGGGGAGAATTTGAGGCCGCTCATTAAATTACCTAGGTTTAACTTGAAGGTGGCAAATATAATACTCTGCTTGAAATGTAGTGAAAGTTTGCTCCAGAGGTAAGCGATATGTTGGGGTATGAATCTTATAATGTCAACATGCCTTATTTATTTGCTGATGAACTGTTAGTTCCTTTAACCGAGTATTTGATATATAATTACTTCTGCGATGGAATAGAAGATCAAGTAGGCATGCTTTTAGCCTAGTACTAATCTATGAACCTAAGTAGGCATGCGTCTTTCATGGCACATAAGGCTAGACATAGATCTTAAACAAGAAAAACTAGTGTTGGTGCAACAGTAAACACCAAAACAGGTGCGTCTGCAATTTTTTGGCAACACAAAATTAACGAAAGCATGTAATTTCCATTAATTTACCTAACAACTTGTCATTTATTTAATGAAGTTTGCAAAGAAGAAAAATTTATATACAAACGGTCATGGCGTTTTTTGTGGTTCAAGTCAATTGCCAGGTTTTCCTTTGTTTTCTTTTGCTAAGAACTGTTGACATAGATCTTCACAGCGGAGTTAGTAAGAGACTGAGTACAGAAAAAAAGCTGCCAGTCTCTCCTGATAACTATACTCCTGAACTGACAATGTGTAATGAAGAATGCCAATGCCATGGTGTCTTGAGACGCTAATAAACCCTTTGTACAGCCGTGATTCACTGTAGTAATAACTACAAGAACCTCCACTGACATAAACCACAGTTGACCATTCTAAAATGAAAATCGATAATTTAATGTAATAAAATCCAACAGTTAAGCGCTTTCACCCGCTATATTACGGGCCTCATCAGAACAATCCTACAAAAAACTGTTACCATTTAAATAGATGTTTTGGCACCAATAATATTACCATTTAAAGTAACACATACCCTTTTTAAAAAAACTGAGACCATCCTATTAAATCTATGCAGTACATATCATACACTGACTATAACCTACAAAAATCAATGATTAATTCACATCTGTTGTGAAAAAATAAAACATTAATAGTAAATTAATATATTAAGAAGTCACCTTAATACAATACATTCTAAATTAGTGACCTGAACTACTTATATATACCTGAGTTAAAATACTAAATATAAACTAACAGGCAATATTCAAAAAAGGCTTGATAGTGATGTAATCATTAAGCCCTGGCAGTGTGGAACCATCAGTGTATAATTGCCACCAAATTTCCTTATAAGATAACATACCTTTGTAATCTCCCCCTCTAGGATCTATTTGAATGGTGTCAAGTATAGCAAATTAAAACTTGTGACTATCTCCACACTTCTTCACATGCCTATATAAGGCATTATTTTCATCCTTCGTCCTTATACTGTACAAGTGTGCATAAATATGTTTATTAAACTTCCTCTCTGTCTTTCCTATATAAAATCCTGAACACACAGTGCACTTAGCTAGGCATATTATCATTTTGCAATTATAATTGCCTTGTTGAAATCTGATGTTAGACCTATTCACATTCTCTAAGGTAATTCTCCCTTCCTCATATATAGCATATCACTGATTGCAACTTCCACATTTTTTAGTGTGTATGTTAGATGGGACCTTAGATATCTGACCTCTTACAAGATAGTTCTTAATATTGCGTCCCATTTTGTTGACAAATAAGGGTTGTAACCCTAATATATTAGCAATATCATAGTCTGCTAAAATTATGTTCCAATTATTGACCATTATATTCTTTACTTTTGTAACATGTGGACCATACTCTAAAATGCATGCTTTGATAAATTTTGTGCCTGTACTTATAAGCCTCTCCTGATTTTTTGGGACAATGTCTTTATTATAATAGTTGTAACCTAACAAAGGGGCATATTTCCTTTCCCACTCTTTGATAACAAGCTTACTCACATTCTTCATCATATTCGTGCCATAGCCTCTATCTCTAAATAGAGAAGTGACATAATACACTTCTTCTAACATCTCTGAATATAATGATGTCATTCTTATAGCCCGTATAAGTTGTCCTTTGTAAATATTGGGTAAGAGTTTCCTAGGATGGTTACTTGAGTATTCCAAGTAACCATTGGAAAATGTATATTTCCTATATATTTGAGATTTCAAATTTCTTTCTCCTTTTGAAACATACATATCTAAATAAGATATTCCTTCATGACTGCTAGATGATGTAAACTTTAAGTAGTCATTACTAAGGTTAATGTATTCCAAAAATTTTTCCAACATAATCGGGCTACCATCCCATAAAATATAGATGTCATCAAGAAAACGGGAATAGTATTTAATGTATTTGAAAAATTCACTCTGGAAAACAGTGGTTTCCTCCCAATCAAGCATAACCAGATTCACAAATATGGGGGCACAAGCTGCCCCCATAGCAACACCTCTGGTTTGCCTGAAATATTCTCCTTTATAATAAATATAATTATGTTCCAAAACTAATGACATCATATCTAAAATGAGACAAGCTTTGTCCCAATCAAATTTGGCATACTTCCTAATACTATTAGCAAAAGCTTCTAACCCTTCATCTTTGGGAATGCATGAAAATAGATCAATGACATCTATTGTGACAAATAACACATCATCTTTCCATAAATGAACTGGATAATTTTTCAAAAATTCCCAAGAATCTTTGATTAAATAGGGAATTTTGTCATAGATGTGTTTAAGCATGGTGTCAACTGCTACCCCCATAGAAAAGGTTTTAGATCTGCTGCCAGAGATGATGGGTCTAAAGGGTGGATTGTCAACATTTTTATGTACTTTAGGAATTCTGACGAGGGAAGCTAATAAGGGGCATTCAACCTTCAAATAATTATAAGTTTCTACAGTAATTCTTTTGTCTATCAAAAATTCTTCCACATGCATGTCTATACTCCTATAAGCTATGTTGATTTCATTCAATGAAACAATCTCATAATTGCCCGACTTGTGTAATAGATCATGCATTTTGGAAGCGTATTCCGTGCTGTCATATATTACAATGCCTCCCCCTTTATACTGCCTGTTAGTTTATATTTAGTATTTTAATTCAGGTATATATAAGTAGTTCAGGTCACTAATTTAGAATGTATTGTATTAAGGTGACTTCTTAATATATGAATTTAGTATTAATGTTTTATTTTTTCACAATAGATGTGAATTAATCATTGATTTTTGTAGGTTATAGTCAGTGTATGATATGTATTGCATAGATTTAATAGGATGGTCTCAGTTTTTTTAAAAGGGTATGTGTTACTTTAAATGGTTACTTTAAATGGTAACATTATTGGCGCCAAAACATCTATTTAAATGGTAACAGTTTTTTGTAGGATTGTTCTGATGAAGCCCGTAATGTAGCGGGTGAAAGCGCTTAACTGTTGGATTTTATTACATTAAATTATCGATTTTCATTTTAGAATGGTCAGCTGTGGTTTATGTCAGTGGAGGTTCTTGTAGTTATTACTACAGTGAATTACGACTGTACAAAGGGTGTATTAGCGTCTCAAGACACCATGGCATTGGCGTTCTTCATTACACATTGTCAGTTCAGGAGTATCATTTGAATGCTAACTGTAGTTTTTTCTCCTGATAACTAAGATTTTTGAGACCACTGATCTTTTTAGTTATGAATCTTTGAGGTCTCTCAAGTTGTGTGATTTGTTTAGATAAACGCATTGCAAAATGTGCATTATATTCAATAATGGGCCTGACAAGATATGTGTAAAGGGTAATTAAGACTTCACTGAGACTAGTGGAGACCTTTTGCCTGACAGTATAGTTTGATGCTGTACCTGTCTGATCATACTAATCCTTTAGTTGCTGTTGTGCTTGAGATAGGTGCTGCACTGACAACCCTATGAACTTCATAAGCTTATTCATAAATTCAGTACGTTCTCCACAATAGACTTTTTGGGGGAATTGCCTTCACCTTCCCATTCATCAAAAATTTTGCCTGCATGCCCTGTCATCCTGTGATTGTAATGCAGTTCAACTGCTGAAAAAATTGATTTTTTGGGGCACCTCCCTATAAGTAGAGATAAGGTGGGTCAGATACTTGTTCCACTTTTAGGTAAACTCGCCTGTGAATGCTCTCAGCATGGTGTTGAGAGCAGAGTTAAACCCCTCCACCACACTATTTATAGATAGTATGTAGATGTATTGCTATTTTATCATACATACATACTCACTCTGTTTCCCAGGAGAGGGTGCTGATACCTTTCTAGTAACAGTGCTCCTTTTATTATATTCATTATATATGCTTCCATGAATTAGATTATTAATCTGACAACAAGATCTTAGTTATTATACAGTCTTCCAGTGGGCCAACTAATATTAAATTATAGTTACTTTTGGCCATACAGTTTGTCTATAAAAAGGATGGGTTCCAAGATTCACATCAGTGCTGAGAGGATACCATTCATTAATAAAATAAGACAGCCAGAAGCTTTTACAAATGAACAAATTAAACCTCATGACTTTTATAAAGATCTGATTATATATACAAGACAGTATTGCAGTTTAACATGGCAAAAAATGCTTTGTGTGGCTACAGTGGTGACAGAACAAATCAACTAGCATCTTCTTTTATTTGCAGTTAGCTATTGCAGGATGAAAATGACGTTGAAATCCTGGATTTTACTTTCTCTACAAGTTAGAACTTCCCATGTCCAAATAACAGTCACAGGCAAATGGAAGTAAATGTGCAGCAGCAGCAGCAGCAGCTCTGGTTTGGTACACTCCTCTAATTTGGATAGATTTCAAACACAAATGCAATCTGTATTTTTTTAAAACGTATGGCCAATTACCTTGTTTATGATGGAAACAGAGAACATGAGAGCAGTAAATAATTCCATATTGCAATAAGCAATCCCATTCCCTATTTTTAAAAGGGAACAGTTACAAAATTTGCACATCTAGTGAAATGTACAACTATCTACATTTGTAAATTCAGGAAAATGTAAACCACCAGCCAGCATACTACTCAAATTGTTTCTGAATTGTGCCAATTGTCTTTAAATAGTGAACGTTGTAAGTCACTCAATAAATGTTTTTTATAGGAAAGTAATTTTGAATGTACAGTTTTGAAAAGCTGACTTGTTTAAAACAAAAAAAAAACATTTTTTTCTTTATCACTTTCTTTATTTTAGGCCAATAGAACTCTTCAGGAGCTGCAACACCCAATCAGACCAAGGGGCAATGAATGACATGAAGTTATGGGAAAATGGAAGTATTAAAATGCCATTCATGAACATCCCTGTCTTAGATATCAGAAAATGCCAGCCAGAAATCTGGAAGACAATCGCATGCTTTCTACAGATTAAACCATGTCACAGCAAATCTAGAGGAAGTGTCATATGCAAGTAGGTGTACACTAAATCTTTTACAAAATGCAGATCTGCTTGAAAAAATGTAAATTGCACTTAAATGTTTTGCTTTACTGTTATTTAACAACTCAACAAATCTAACATCAGAAGTCTGATTTATAATGACTCAAATCTGGCATATGGTTTAAATGGTGTTAAAATTACTATATACTGATGATCGAGTACATGTATTAATGTTTGTAAAACAATTAAGGCACACCAGTGCTAATATGAAAGTGTCAGGGCATAACATTGGAAATAAATTGTTTAGTTTTATGTCACATACCAAATCATAAGCAAGTATTTCAGACTGGAGTCTAGCATTTTAGTCACTTTGATATAGTTTGTACTCCACTTAAGAAAAAAATACTGTTAAACTGAAATTTAGTACTACAAATCCACATTTTTACATTTATGTATGTCTAGTTTCCAAATAAATCATTATGCTAGGATATATTTAAGAAGCAAAAAGGGAGAAAAGATTAAGTTGCATGATTGGTATTCATTCTATAGTAGCAAAGGAGTCTATGAGACAGAATCACTGACTTGAGTTCATGATTGGTTAGACAAACATAGCTTTGCCAGAAGCATGGACAGCAGTACTGTGATTGGGAACTTACAGGTATGGCTTTGCATAATTTGGGGTGGTATAAAATTGGAAATTAACATGTGTATGGGAGAAGAGGTCTACTATACATGCTTGCATGCTGTTAGCTCATGACATACTTGCTCATTGACATTTGCTCTAAATGACAAGTACACTAACTCCCACAAGCCTGATGCCACATAATTACCTAGCCATTCCACCATCCAGTGCTACTGAACTGCATAGCCATACCAGAGCCTTAATTCTAACTCTGAAACTCACTGCTTCACAGTTCCTAGCCCTAAACAGAGTCCTGGCTCTCTAACCTTTAGTGTGACAATCCTGTCCTAATCCCTAACGCTGAATTTCACAATTGATCTATATACTTTATTTATTTATATTTGTTTACTAGGGAAGTGCACTGATCAATATTGACCAATTTTAGACTCAGTCTAGGTGAAATACAAAACATGTCACAAATGAAAAAATAAGTAATAACAGAGTAATTCAGACTAATTGCATAGAAAACACTGTGTATATACATTCTAGTGAACAAGCACAGTGCAATGTACAATCAGAGTGTAATGTACTATATATATATATATATATATATATATATATATATATATATATATATATACATTAGTTTGTAACGTGGATCAGTCTTCACTGAAGCTATAGAGAGACTGTGAAAGGAGATAGGCTAGGTGATATGTCCTTTGTTATAGGAGCATTTGGCTTGGATGAAGAAGTACTTTTTGAGCTGCATTCTGAATTTGGAGTAAGTATTGATTTTCTTAATGTCAATGGGGAGAACTTGCCAAAGCATAGATGTCTGAAAGGAGAAAGCATGGGCAGTGCTGTGGACTTTGATTCTAGGGTTAATGAAGGCTTATGAGTAGTATCTCAGGTTGTGTAAGGAATTTTTTGTGAAATTTAGCTGCAAGGGGAGTAATGTGTGGAGTTGGAGTAGTTTGTAGAGTTAGCATTCTAAAAGTAGGTTAGATCTTTGTTTTATGGGCAGCCATTTGCATTTTTCTATGGTGCTACAGTGATGTGCACAAAGAGGTGAGTTTGTAATGAATTGGCAAATGCTGTTAGATGTAATCTTAGTTTGGCAATGTTTTTCTTGGAGACAGAAGCAAAAATTGGAACCCATATTCAAGTTGAGAGAGGAGAATTCCTATACCAATGTCTGCTGTGGCTGGCTGGAATAGAAAAGGTGATATTTTTTTGGCCCAGAAAAGGAGGAAATTTATTTTTGATTCACCCTTTATCTATGTGGAAATGGAAGTTTAGTGAATGATCAGGTCATAGTCCTAGGTATTTGAAGATAGAGGTTGTCTTAATGGAATGGTTATATAGGTCAAATATATTTAAATAGTTAGTTGCTTAGTGAATTCTCTATGGAGTACCAGAAAGCATAAGTTTGATCTTGATGAGGCTAAGAAGTAGTTTGGAGCTCATGTAAGTCTGACTGGAGTTGGCATTGAATGTTGGGGTGAGTGACCTAATTGGTAAATGACCATGTCATCAGCATTGAAGATACATGGGAGATGGGTCATGTCACAAGGAAGTTTGTTAATAATATGGAGGGGGCAGGAATGAATCCTTGCATTACACCTTTGGTAATAGGTGCATATTCTGATTTTGAGGATCGCATTTTAAATCCAAAGTATCTGTCAGTGAGGATGTTTTTAAACCATGATGCAGCATCTGGACTGATTGCAATTTTGTATAGTTCAGTTTGGAAAAGATGGTGGTCAGTGAGGTCAAATGCCTTTGTCAGGTCTACAAATAGGGCACCTGTAAGGAGGTCACTATCAGAATCTAGCAGGGTGTCATCAGTTAGGGATCAAAGTGCTGTCATCGTACCTTGTTCAGGCCAGAATCCATGTTGTTTGGAGGAGAGCAGGTGGTATTGCTGAATACAGAAGGGAGAGTTGGGTATAGACTATCTTTTATAGAAGTTTTCCCAGTATTGGGAGTATGGATATTGGACAGAAGTGAGACATATCTTTTGAGTTGGTTTCCTTTGGGAGGGGTTTAATCAGAGCATTTTTACAAATCTGTGGCATGATGTATGTATGTAAGAGGAAGACATAGATGCTCTGTGCAGTGATAGATGAACCAGGAGTTTATGTTGTCAGATCCAGGAGGGGTGTCAGTGGAAATACTTTCAAGAAGAATAGAGACTTTTTTGGGATGTATGCAATTGAAGTGGAAGTGGGGGATGTGAGAAGTGATGAGTTTTTGATGGGAGTTTGCTAAATTCTTCAAGGAAATCTTTCAGCAGGAAACTTTGCGGTATCACATTAAATGGTGTTTGTAGACAGGTGTCATGTGGAAGCTTTCTTTCTGTAAGTTGTTTAACCTCTTTCCAAAAGTGTTTGGGGGAATGTTAGACAGTTATTTGTTTCTTTCTTTGGAGATTTCTTTTTTGCCTTTGGATGGAATTCTTGACTAGGTTACAGAAGACTAAAAAGAATATGTGGTTGTCAGTTGTGGAGTTTTGTTTCCATTTATGCCATGCTTCATCCCTTAAACTTAAAAAAATGTTTCAAGTTTAATGCGTGAACATCTAGTTTTGGTGGGTTCATAAAACTTGTGTATGAGTGGGAAGAATTTGTCTTGCCACTGCAGTATGAAGTTCATTAGGCTTACAGCTGCTGTGTTAGGGTCATGTAAGGATAGTATATGATTCCAGTTGTGGGTTGTGAGAAAGGTTTTGAGTTTGTATATATTTGAGCAACTATCTACTTTCTGAATGCTTTTAATATTGGTTGTAGGTTTATAGTTTGGTTGACAGTGGTAAAAGTGATTGTGCAGTGGTCACTTAATGATAGTGGCAGAATGTTTATGTTTGTGATGGTATTTGGTATGTTTGCAATAATCACATCTAGTATGGAGTGTTTGTAGGACCTGAGGTTAGATCTTGTTAGTTCTTTTATGAATTGAAGGATATCTGTGTCTAGGAAAGTACACATGCCAAATGAAGAAGGGCCAAAATAATTAAGATTGAAGACACCTAGAATGATTGTTATTATTTTTGGGACAGTTAGTAAGGATGTTAGTGATATGTGATTTGAATTTATTTAGGAAAGTGGAGGAGGATAGATAGGCTATACTTAAAACTCCATTCCCCCTCCTTAACCCTAACATCCCTAATCACTCCCAAAACCTAAAACTCCACTCCTCCCTCCCAAAACCTAAAGTCCCCAATCAGTCTCTAAACCCCCTTTATCGCCCTAAACCTAAAGTCCTTGATTGCTCACTAACACTATACTTCCCTATTTTTTCCATAACCTTCAAATCTCCTCCCCCTCCTTAACTCTAAATCTCATCCATCACTCCCTAAACCTACATTACCTTCCCAGAAATGCTAAGCTGCACTCCCACCCCCTCTCAATCGTTCCTCACGATAACAATTTGGTTGTAATGCAATAGCTCTATACTATCTCTGCACAGCTGCCACACAGAGCCTGATCATGTAGTTGAGTCTGAGTGTGAGTAGTAGTCTGTGCAAACTACAAAACTTCTGAGACCGTGACTGAGAGACAATGCTGTTTGTGTGCCCGAGACTCTAGCTATTGTAGTAGACCCTGAGAGGGTGATGCAGAACTTTTGCGGATGTCAGTTATCCTGGCCATAGAACTATCCCACTGCTTATAGAGGGAACCTTCTGCTAAAACTTCAATGCAGTCTTTGTAAAGTTCTAAATTGCCTTTTTTCAGGTCTCCTTCTCCTCCTCCATGATACCAAGAGCCCATTAAAGGATAGCCATCTACAAGGGTCAGAGCTCAAACTAGTGACCTTAATTTTGTATTTCAGAGGTTCCTAGGTTTTTACTAAGTTTCAGCCACGTTACTCAACTTTTGTGGTAGTGTCCCCAGTTAGGTGTATTATCCCCATGTGTTCCAGGTGAAGATTTATTATCACACATCCACTCATATATACTGATTTTAAACATTGTAAGGAAAGTACTCTTCTTGATACGTAAGGGGGGCCGGTTCAAGAAATGGGCAATAGGCTGGGTTAGGTACCATTCATGACAGTAGGGATAGTTAATGTAGCTTGCAAAGTTTTATGTCTCTAGAGCAGGTACTTGCCTTACCAATGTTCTTGTTTTGGTGAAGGAGTTTAAAGAGTGTGGGATGTTTTGTGTCACAGAAGACTAAACATATGTCATTTCTCAGGAGCCTATACAAGACTGAGTAGAGGGCTAGGCTTTCAGCAAATCAGACTAGGTATGGGTACTAAGACTAGATATGTTTTAGTGAGAAAGTACTGAGGTCTCTCAAGTTGATTTAGGTTCTTAGGGAGGTACATGCCAAAGGAGGGATAATATTCAGTGATTTGCCTAATAGATGATAATAAAAGTGGATGCATAACTTCTCTAGATTTTGAGGGGGATACCAAGAAGGATAAGTTGTGCAAGATAGAAAGATTTTCCAACCATGACAGAGATGTGGTCTTCAAAGAGTGTTTTTTTTTATCAACACAGGTACCCAAGTCACTGATGATTGATTTAAGTAGAATTTTTGTTTATTTATTTATTTATTTTTATTTATTTACATTTGTTTACCAATAAAGTCTGACTTAGCCAGAAGCCCTTTTTCAGCAGAGGCTCAGTGGGAAAAGCTCCTTTATGCAAATTAATAGTTACAGTAATAGTAGCAATTAACATAAGATAAAAAAAGATGCTATGTCCAGATAATATATCCAGTGCAGCAATTATTATATTTATTTTATTTATTTTACATTTGTTTGCCGGGGTAGTCAGACTGGACACATGTCCATTTACAGCGGAGGCCCGGGGAGAAAAGCTCCATCAAGTTATCCTAAAATTGACATGATAAAACAGTTACATATTGCATAAAGGATACATAGATTTAAAAGGAGAGCAGCAAAACAGTGCAGCATACTGAGGTATTGTCTTGATTCATCAGGTCAAAAGGAGAGCATAGAGAAACAACATACTTACAGTTACACAGAAATATGATCATTTGGTTGCAGTAACTGTTGCAATTAACAAACTAAAAAGCAGATATGTCCAGTATAGCAGTTAATATATTGTAGCAAAAAGCAGATAAAAGTCATATAGGTGGTAGGTGGAGATAGGCTTAGCGTACTGAGGCAATAAGCATAGTAACCATATACAGTGTTGGATAACTTCTGAACATATACAAACTCACATTTTTAGTATCTAAGGCAGTATCTATCAAAAGCCAATAAAGGAAATATGGGTAGTAGGTGGATACGGGCTTAAAGCAGTGTAAGGTAATAGACTTAATGGAGAATGAGAGACTTAATGTATATTATGCAATGGTAATGCTGGATTTACCAAAGGAAACTATTCTTCATTTCTTATATCTGAGGTGGAGGGCTTAACTCCTCCTAAAAAGGAACATGCCAGTGACTCTAAATCTGCTAAATTACCCATGAAATCAAAGGCAAAAGTTCCTAAATTGACTCCTGTAATCTTGGCACCATAGGTTCATAGTTTTATAGGTAGGCACTAGGCTATTGGCCCTAGGGCCTGTATAAGCCTAGCCAAACGGTAACCTGGCTTTTGCTACTCAAGAAAATTATTTTCCTGTGCCCGTATCAAGCAGAGCCACAGAAGTGATACCCGGGGTGAATTTCCTATCTCTCATCTAATCATCAAGATTTTTCTTGAAGAGTGCTAATGAGGAGTTTTGTTTGATATAGATAGGTAGTTTGTTCCAGAGTATGGGAAGTCTCTGGGACAGGAATCTATCCCTCCAGTATGTTCTGTTTATTGTGGTGACAAGGTTTAGGTCACTAGAGCGTGTAGCTCGGAGAGATTGGGATTTCTTTACGTGGAGCATGTCCAACAGCTCTGGGTTTGACATAGCTTTGTATGTTAGGCAGAGATCGCCTCTGAGTAGACGATATGTAACAGAGTAAAGCTGGAATTTTTTGAGACGGTCTGCGTAGGGCATCTGTTTGAGGCCGGTAATCCTCTTTGTGATGTATTTCTGTGGCCTTTCCAGTTGTTGTAGCTGTCTTGCGAAGTACATACCAAAAAAGGCATTATACTCTATAATGGGTCTAATGAGTGATGAGTAGAGGGGAACAATGACCTCTTTTTTTATGGATGAGAAACCATTTCTGATGAGGTGTTCCATGTAGAAGGATTTTCTGACTACTGTGGCAATGTGATTATCAAAGGAGAGACTACTGTCCACTTGTGTCCCAAGGTCTCTTATCACACTTTTGGTGTTAAGTAGACTACTGCCTATGTGGTAGTTCATGGGTACAGAGTTTTTACCAAAAGGGATGACAATGCACTTTTTGGCATTGAGCTTGAGGCCATGGCTTTGACACCAGGCATCTGTCTCAGTGAGGCCCTTTTGTAGGATGTCCACATCGTTAGGAGTTTTGATTATGGCTCCTAGTTTGCAGTCATCTGTGAACTTTGTTAGCCAAAGACCTTCTGTGTCAGCCTGTACTTCAGAGAAGTATATACCAAACAGGAGAGGACCTAGGACTGAACCCTGTGGTACTCTACTTGTCACTGGTCTGAAGTTGGATTTAGAGTCTGCTACTTTCACACTGTGGATTCTGTCAGTGAGCCAGTTGGCAACCCATTTTGTGACATAGGGATTTATACCTAGTTTAGTGAGTTTGTCTATAATTACAGAGTGGGGGATGGTGTTGAAAGCCTTGGCGAGATCTAGATAGGCTGTGTGAACCACCGTACCCTCATCTACGGCTTTGGTGACCTCTTCAAAGAAGTCTGTCAGGTTTAGTAGGCATGATCTGCCTTTTACAAACCCAAACTGGGTAGGGTCCAGAGTTTGGAGATTACCAATGTCATTGTTTATAAGTTCCATGATGATATGCTCTATAGTCTTGCAGACCAGGCTCGTCAGGCTAATGGGGTGGTAGTTACCGGGGTCTGTGGTGGCTCCCACTTTGTGGAGTGGGATAACCAATGCTGTGCGCTATTCAGTGGGCACAAAGCCTGAGGTGAGGCTATGACTGAACATGGTACTTAGGTGGGGTGCCAGTTTGTTCTGTAGTTCATGTAGAACGCAGCCTGGGATGTGGATGCTGTATTCTTGGCTTTGGAGAGTGTGTTTTTTACCTGTGCAGTCATGATTACAGGTACTTTGCATTCTTCTGGTATAGAGATGGGCCCTTTAGGGGATGATAGAGGGGTAAAGTTAGCACTGAACCTATCTGCCAGGCTCTTGGCAATATCAGTTGTTTCTGTATATTTAGTGCCATTGTGCTGTAACTCAGAGCAGATGTGAGTGTTGCCATTGAGATTCTCGACATAGCTCTAGAATGCTTTGTTGTTGTCTTTAGAATCAGTAGCGATTTTGTTTTTGTAACTTGCTTTGGAGGATTTTATGAGGGATCTCAGCTTCTTACTGAGGCTGACCATGGAGTTCCTCCGGTCATGGGATTTTACTCTTTTTTGCAACAGTTTCTTTCTTCTGTTGTAGAGTTTGTTTATAGCAGGGGATCACCAGATTGGCTTCCTTTTTTTGGAGGATAGCATCTTGGTTCTGTTAGGGATTGCACAATCCATGCACTCGTGTAAGGGCTTATAAAGTGCAATTGTATAGGATTCAGCAGTCGTATCTCTATTGTCCGTCAGCATGGGTGTCATGAAGTTTGCCACTTCTGTTTTAAGAAATGTGTAGTTGGATTTGAAGAAATTTTTTATGGTGGTTTCCCTAATGGGGGATGGGGGTGGGATGTGGATGTCTAAAGTGATTTGCTTGTGGTCGGTTCTGACCAACAAGGAACTGACCTCTGGTGTGGAACACCGGTTGCCCATGTTGGTAATGACCAGGTCTTGGATATTGCTGCCTCTGGTGGGGGTGTGGATAAGTTGATCCAAGGCATTGGAATTTATAAATTCCAGAAAACGTTGAGCACAAGAGTTGGTACATGAGTAGTTTTCCCAGTTAATGGTGGAGTAGTTGAAATTGCCCATTATTAGTGTGTTAGGTTGTACCCTAATATTTTCCAGTGTATCAAGAAATGAGGAGTGGGAATCCTGGGGCATGGTGGGGGATCTGTAGCAAACTACAATTTGCATTGCAGTCTTGCCCAGAGTTAGTTGCACTTGGATAATATCAGATGCATTATGCTGAGCAACTAGCCTGGAAGTCTGGATATCCTTAATGAATATGGACACGCCTCCGCCTTTAGGGCTTTGGTCCAGGTTAGGTGGCCGAAAGGTGTGGTATGAATTATAGCCTGGTAATGCAGTGGTGCTGTCTGGAGCCTTGAACCAGGTCTCTGTCACTGCACAGATGTCGATGTTCTCCATTTTAAAGAGTGCCTCAAGTGAGTGCATTTTGAGGTTTAGACTTCTAGCATTAAGTAGCATTACCCTCAGATTTTTCTTGCTTGTACCTGTTACGGTGGTTAATTTGTCATTTGAATCTTGCCTAAAAAAGGCACTATAGGGGTGCAAAGAGCCTTAGCCAGTAATCAGAATCCCAAGTGTGACAGGTGCAGGCCATCATTGGCAAAGCATCGTGGTGTGTCGATCATGTCATCCCAGGCTGACAGATACTGGATCCCCTTAGAATGACACCAGAAGCTTAGCCAATTGTTGAAGTCAATCATTTTGTCCTTTACTGTGGTATGTTTCTGGGTGATGGCCGAATGCTACTGAGGGCTAGGGTCATACATGCCTGGGCTACAAGATCAGAAAGCTCCTCCATGTCTATTTTCATATAGTCCAGGGAGGTACATCTCAGGTCATTCACACCAGCATGGACAATGACAGAGTCATATTTCTACTTGCTGTGGAGTGATCTGACTGCATGCGTTATGTGGCTGATCCTGGCACCTGACAGGCAGCTGACAGTAACTTTCTCCTTGTTTAGCCTGGTGAGTGGAACATCAGTGCGCCTGACTATAGAGTCACCTATGACTAGAGTGTTGGGTACGTTGTTATGCCTTATTGGCTGTGGCTGAGTGACACACTGAGTTTGTGGGCTATGTGTCATTTGGGTTTTATTGGGGGGGGGTGGAGGTTGCTTGCGTTTCTGTTTTGGAGGTCCCTGTTGCTTGGGTAGATTTTTTTGATAGCCTCTGCAAATGTAGGTGTGTGTTTTATGTTTCTATGTGTGTGTTTTGATGGTGTAGGTTTTGAGTGACTGTGTGATGAGTGTGGTGTGGTGCAAGTCTTTACCTTCTCTTGATTGTCTAGTCCAGTCCTGGGTGAAGAGAGCTTTGCTTCCAGTTTGGTTATATAAGTGCATCTCTCACAGGTTGTAGTGTTGGGTGGTAGGAGGGAGGGTTGTCTGTGTACATGTGGCAATTGCTGCATTGCCCCAAGATGCCCAGATTCATCAGGTAGACAGGAGAAAACACCTGGAGCTGACCCTTAGACATGCCTGGATAGGTGCTTATATATTTAGTACTAGAAACTATTTTCCTCTAGACAAGGAAAGTTGAGTTTAGCTCAGTGTAAAATGGCAGAAACAATCACAAGTTAACTTCTTAAGTAACAAAGCTGAAACCTGTAACAACTTTAATAAAGCTTGAAAGAACCAATGAGGTGCTTACTCCATGGTGTAGTCCAGACAACCCCAATCAGCCCATGACCACAAACAATTCCTTCTCACTGAAACGCTATACTGGCTTTGGCTAAGCTATGATGACCTGGGAAATGTGCTCAGACACACAGCCCCTAATAACAACAACTGCCGAAATGTTTAAACAGATAAAGGATCAAGGAGACTCTAGAAAATGCTTTTAAATGCAAACAAGTTATATGATACACTCCTAGCAGGAAATCAAAACAAACAAACCCAACCAGATGCTTAACAATTGTAGAAAATTATACTTAATACCTCACATACAGTGAGTAAAATAAAAGTGCTATAAATAACTTGGAAATAAGCAAAAAAGAGGATACTTAATGTTATATATTACAGATTCAAACTTGGTAAATCCACACACCAACGTAGCCCCTTGACAATATTTTTCTTACAATGTGAGGGGTGTGCGCTAGTGAAGTGAAGAAAAGAGTTACAAAACGTTTCTTTCCTAAAGATTTTTGTTTCAAAATCAAGTTCTGTCTTGTATATCTCAACATCCAGGTATTGTAACTTCTCTCTCGTAGTCCTGGCAAACCCAGTCAGCCAATTACCCCAAACAGTTCACTCTCACTGAAATGCTGTACTGGCTTTGGCTATGCTATGATGGTCTGGGATATGTGCTCAAACACACAGCCTCTACTAACAAACAACTAGGCCCAAAACACAAGTCTGAATATGGACAATGCTACACTACCAACACTACTTAGGTAGAAAAAACTGCTGAAATGTTTAAACAGATAAAGGATCAAGGAGACTCTAGAGAATGCTTTTAAATGCAAACAAGTTATATCATACACTCCTAGCAGGAAATCAGAACAAACCCAACCAGATTCTTAACAATTTTAGAAAATTCTACTTAATACCTCACACACAGCGAGTAAAATAAAAGTGCTATAAATAACTCAGAAATAAGAAAAAATAAGATACTTATCACAGATTAGTTAGCACAGAGCCCTTTCTCCGACTTCCTCCAATTAGCTCAGTGTGAAATGGCAGAAACAGTCACAAGTTAACTTCTTAAGTAACAAAGTTGAAACCTGAAACAGCTTTAAAAAAAGCTTGAAAGAACCAATGAGGTGCTTACTCCAAAGCATAGTCCAGGAAACCCCAGTCAGTCAATGACCACAAACAGTTCACTCTCACTGAAATGTTATACTGGCTTTGGCTAAACTATGATGGCCTGGGACATGTACTCAGACACACAGCCTCATCTAACAAACAACTAGGTCCAAAACACAAGCCTGAATATGAACAATGCTACACTACCAACACTACTTAGGTAGAAAAAAATGCAGAAATGTTTAAACAGATAAAGGATCAAGGAGACTCTAGAGAATGCTTTTAAATGCAAACAGTTATATGATACACTCCTAGCAGGAAATCAGAACAAACAAATCCAACCAGATGCTTAACAATTGTAGAAAATTCTACTTAATACCTCACACACAGTGAGTAAAGTAAAAGTGCTGTAAATAACTCATAAATAAGCAAAAAAGAGAATACTTAATGTTATAAATCACAGATTAGTTAGCTCAGAGCCCTTCCTCCGACTTCCTCCAATTAGCTCTGTGTGAAATGGCAGAAACATTTACAAGTTAACTTCTTAAGTAACAAAGTTGAAACCTGAAACAACTTTAAAAAAAGCTTGAAAGAACCAATGAGGTGCTTACTCTAAGGCGTAGTCCAGGCAAACCCAGTCAGCCAATGACCCCAAACAATTCACTCTCACTGAAATGCTATACTGGCTTTGGCTATGCTATGATGGCCTTGGACATGTGCTCAAACACACAGCCTCTACTAACAAACAACTATGCCCAAAACACAAGTCTGAATATGGACAATGCTACACTACCAAAACTACTTAGGTAGAAAAAACTGCAGAAATGTTTAAACAAATAAAGGGTCAAAGAGACTCTAGAGAATGCTTTTAAATGCAAACAAGTTATATGATACACTCCTAGCAGGCAATCAGAACAAAGAAACCCAACCAGAAGCTTAACAATTGTAGTAAATTCTATTTAATACCTCACACACAGTGAGTAAAATAAAAGTGATATAAATCACTCAGAAATAAGCAAAAAACAGGATACTTAATGTTATATATCATAGATTAATTAGCTCAGAGCCCTTCCTCCAACTTCCTCCGATTACCTCAGTGTGAAATGTCAGAAACAGTCACAAGTTAACTTCTTAAGTAACAAAGTTGAAACCTTAAACAACTTTAAAAAAAGCTTGAAAGAACCAATGAGGTGCTTACTCCAAGGCATAGTCCAGGCAATCCCAGTCAGCCAATGACCACAAACAATTCACTCTCACTGAAATGCTATACTGGCTTTGGCTAAGCTGTGATGGTCTGGGACATGTGCTCAGACACACAGCCTCTACTAACAAACAACTAGGCCCAAAACACAAGCCATAATATGAACAATGCTGCACTACCAACACTACTTAGGTAGAAAAAAACTGCAGAGATGTTTAAACAGATAAAGGATCAAGGAGACTCTAGAGAATGCTTTTAAATGCAAACAAGTTATATGATACACTCCTAGCAGGAAAACAGAACAAACAAACCCAACCAGATGCTTAACAATTGTAGAAAATTCTACTTAATACCTCGCACACAGTGAGTAAAATAAAAGTGCTATAAATAACTCAGAAATAAGCAAGAAACAGGATACTTAATATTATATATCACAGATTAGTTAGCTGAAAGCCCTTCCTCTGATTAGCTCAGAATGAAATGACAGAAACAGTCACAATTTAACTTCTTAAGTAACAAAGTTGAAACCGTAAACAACGTTAAAAAAGCTTAAAAAAACAATGAGGTGCTTACTCCAAGGCATAGTCCAGGCATCCCCAGTCAGCCAGTGACCACAAACAATTCACTCTCACTGAAATGCTATACTGGTTTTGGCTAAGCTATGATGGCCTGGGACATGTGCTCAGACGAACAGCCTCTACTAACAAACAACTAGGCCCAAAACACAAACCTGAATACGGTCAATGCTACACTACCAACACTACTCAGGCAGAAAAAAACTGCAGAAATGTTTAAACAGATAAAGGATCAAGGAGACTCTAGAGAATGCTTTTAATGCAAACAAGTTATATGATACACTCCTAGCAGGAAATCAGAACAAACAAACCTAACCAGATGCTTAACAATTATAGAAAATTCTACTTAATACCTCACATACAGTGAGTAAAATAAAAGTGCTATAAATAACACAGAAATAAGCAAAAAAACATGATACTTAATGTTATATATATCAGAGATTAGTTAGCTCAGAGCCCTTCCTCTGACTTCCTCCGATTAGCTCAGTGTGAAATGGCAGAAACAGTCACAAGTTAACTTCTTAAGTAACAAAGTTTAAACCTGAAACAACTTTAAAAAAAGCTTGAAAGAACCAATGAGGTGCTTACTCCAAGGAGTAGTACAGGCAACCCCAGTCAGCCACTGACCACAAACAGTTCACTCTCACTGAAATGCTATACTGGCTTTTGCTGTGCTATGATGGCCTGGGATATGTGCTCAGACACACAACCTCTACTAACAAACAACTAGGCCCAAAACCCAAGCCTGAATATGGACAATGCTACACTACCAACACTACTTAGGTAGAAAAAAATGCAGAAATGCTTAAACAGATAAAGGATCAAGGAGACTCTAGAGAATGCTTTTAAATTCAAACAAGTTATATGATACACTCCTAGCAGGAAATCAGAACAAACAAACCCAACCAGATGCTTAACAATTGTAGTAAATTCTACTTAATACCCCACATACAGTGAGTAAAATTAAAGTGCTATAAATAACTCAGACATAAGCAAAAAACAGGATACTTAATGTTATGTATCACAGATTAGTTAGCTCAGAGCTCTTCCTCCAACTTCCTCTGATTAGCTCAGTGTTTAATGGCAGAAACAGTCACAAGTTAACTTATTAAGTAGCAAAGTTGAAACCTGAAACAACTTTAAAAAAAGCTTGAAAGAACCAATGAGGTGCTTACTCCAAGGTGTAGTTCAGGCAACCCCAGTCAGCCAATGACCACAAACAATTCACTCTCACTGAAATGCTATACTGGCTTTGGCTAAGCGGTGATGGCCTGGGACATGTGCTTAGACACACAGCCTCTACTAACAAACAACTAGGCCCAAAAATAAAAGCCTGAATATGAACAATGCTACACTACCAACACTACTTAGGTAGAAAAAAACTGCAGAAATTTTTAAACAGATAAAGCATCAAGGAGACTCTACAGAATGCTTTTAAATGTAACAAGTTATATGATACACTCCTAGCAGGAAATCAGAACAAACAAACCCAACCAGATGCTTAACAATTGTAGAAAATTCTACTTAATACCTCACACACAGTGAGTAAAATAAAAGTGCTATAAATAACTCAGAAATAAGCAAAAAACAGGATACTTAATGTTATATGTCACAGATTAATTAGCTTAGAGCCCTTCCTCCGACTTCCTCCGATTAGCTCAGGGCCTCAAACCCCTCCTATGGTACTGTCCATGGTACCAAGACATCAAACATCTACTATGGTATTGTCATCAGCACCAGTGCCTCAAACACCTACTATGGTGCCGCTTGTGATTACGGAACCACCCAAAACTTCTATTCCTGCTACAGTACCAGTGTCCCCTCCCGGCACCAAAAATAGTTTCCCCATTTCAAGTCACTACCCCCCCCCCCCCCCCACAGAACTTCCTGGTCCTTTGACCACAGTGCTGATGGGCAAAATATTACCCCAGACCTGATACTCCCCGTCAACAGACCCCTTTTTTGGACAACAGTGCAGTCTCTTCCTAGAATGCCCTGAGTCTCCATCGGGTATGTTAACCCGCTCCTCCAGGAGCATTTTGGAATCTGACGTAGTGAGACTAGTAGATCAGTTCCTGGCGACCAGAGGAATTCCAACTCCTTCTACATCCTCTCTCCCACCTGGAGCCAAGAAATTTTCTCCACAGACTCTGACATATATTCCTCCTTCGACCTCCTTGGAGGTATTGGAGCCCTCGATGTTGATGCCCATCTTGGTACTAGCTTTTTTGGTTCCAGTGGTAGACTTTACCATGGCTCCAGAGTCTACCCTATGGTTCACGACTCACTTGGAACTGAGCCAACCTTGGGATCATGACTGGACATTTGGCACCGTGATCCATAATATGGTACCTGTTTTTTTGTATGGCACCATCTACTACGGTTCCAGTTGTCTGGGCGGCACCATGTCCTCTTCTGGCTCCATCCCTGGGGCTGGGCTCATCAGTGTGGGGTGTGAATCAGGTCCTGAGGTTGTCTTTCTCGGTTCTGGGCTCCCATCCCTCTTCGGGTGGGGCTGCTTTCCAGGTGATGGAGAGGACACTTGCCTCTGCAGGCTCATAGCTGGTTCCTTCGCCACCGGAGTGCCACATATATATGTCCTCTGAACTGCAGCTGACACAGTCCACTACTCTGGGACATCAAGCACAGGAATCTCAAGATACCCTTCCACAAGGTACTCACTCTTTTGAGTCCTCTTTAGAGGCCTCCACTGTGGAGATACCCCATAAGAGATCATGCAAGAGGAAGCACGTGGATTCTCCCGAATAATCCCTTACCGAAGATACAGACTATAATGAAGGGGAAGGGTCCACATGGTCACCCCCTGAAATGTCTCCTTTGGAGACATACTGGAAATCTTAAAGCAGCGGGGAGACTGGAAGCTCACCAACCCATCCTCTGAGGAGTCTGTATTCTTGCAGGTTTTCCATGCTCAACCCTCTACTTCCTGAGTGACCCCCACCTACAGATGACCTAGTTCAGCTCATCGTGTAGCATGCTTGGAGAAATCCTGACACCGTTGAACTTGTCCTCTGGAGACCAGATAAAATTATCTCTCCACCAGAGGGCAACCCACATTGGTCCAAAGGCTTTTCAGTAGACTTTATGTTGGTGGCGGTGACCACTAGGAAATAGCTCACTGAGGAGAGCCCTACTGTCCATCCTCCAAACAGGGAGTCTTGGGCGATGGACAGGTTAGGGAAGCAGGTATATTCTTCATCGACCTTTGCCATTCTGTCCTTGAATTACTTGGCACATTTTACCCGTCTCCAGAGAGACCTAATCTCAGAACTCTTGGAAACCCTAGCAGGAGCAGTTTCTGATGAGGTATGCAACAAAGTTGCCTCACAGCTTGCCACCCTGGAATCAGTATCTAATTCGTCCATGTGGTTGATTTCTCATACTACCGAAGGGGCAGCTAGAGCTGCTGGTGCAGGCTTTGTCATGAGACATCAGGCCTAGATGTGCCTATGTGATTTTGTGGATCTCTTTAAGTCTTCCTTTCTCAATACTCCCATGAAAGCCATTCTCTTTTTGGCTCAAAGGTAAAACACACATTAGCCAGGTATAAAAAGGACGTAAAGACAGTGCCTGCCATGGGCATGCATTTTTCCACCTCCCCAACAATCCTTCTCTAGGAATCAGAGGAGTGGAAAGATGTGGTACAGGAAATCCCAGGGTCCCTTCTGTGACACACGTGGTGAGTTTACCCCCCCCCCCCGTGCAGAGGGAGAAACTCATCCTGAAGACTCCCCTCCAGAGACAGAGGGGCAGAGGGGGTCCATGTAATCAGGGATCCAGAGATTCTTTCTCTGGACAGCCCTATCACCAGTCCTGAGGAGTGGACTGATTGCTTGCCTCTGGAAGGAGTTGGGGGACGGTTTTCTCTGCACCACCTGGCCTGGCAATCCATAACTACAGATGTTTGGGTGCAGATGATAATTACCAGAGGTTATCACAGTCCTTTCAATCTTTACCCAACACCACTAAAGCATCTTGACATCCCACCCAGTCAATGGAAAGCAGCAGATCAAGAAATTCAAAAGCTGCTTCTAAAAAAGTCATCCAAACAGTCCCACTAGACCAGATAGAATCTGGATTTTACTCGATTCTTTTTAGACAGAGGACTGGAGGCCAATCTTGGACCTCAGCATCTTAAACAAATTTGTCAGATAGTCAAAATTTTGGATGGTCACGGTTCAGTCTATCCTCTCATTTCTAGAGAAAGATGATTGGATGTGCTTGATAGATCATCAGGATGCATGTTACCACATAAAAATGGACAAATTGTCCAGGAAATTCCTCTGTTTCTGGCTGGGAGCCAGTCACTACCAATTCTGAGCATGGCCGTTTAGTCTCTTTACAACCCCCAGAGTGTTCACCAAATGCATGGCAGTGGTAACAGCTCACTTCAGACTGCAAAGATTCCGGGTGCTTCTGTATTTAGATGATCAGCTCCTTACTGCCCCTACCAAGCATCTACTGGTTGCAACCTTACATTACACCCTAAAGCTAGCGAAATCCTTTGGGATCTCAATAAACATAGAAAAACGCAAGTTGACCTACTCAAAATCTGGATTTCATAGGGGTAACTGTCGACACTCAGACTTATCTAGTCTCCCTTCCACTTCACAGTTTAGAAAGACTAAGGTCTCAACTCTGGGTAATACTCTCTCAGGGCAAGGTTTCAGCTCAGGTAGTCCTTCAGCTACTAGGATCAATGGCAGCATCGATTACTATAGTTCCCCAGCAAGACTACACATGAGGCTTCTTTAGTGGCTTTTACTAACACAGTGGTCTCCTTTGACTCATCCTATGTCCTTTCAGATCCGCATAACAAATTGATGCAAACAAAACTTATTTTGGTGGATGAAACCAGGAAAAGACCTATGGAGTCATCCTTTCTCCCTCTCTCAGCCCAAGGCCATAGTGACTACGGACGCTTTCCTGATTGGGAGGCATTTCTAGGGAAAGACAGTCCAAGGCACTTGGTCCCCCATGGAGGCCAGTCTGCATATCAGTGTTCTAGAACTGAGTGCAGTGCTTTTAGCATTGCAAGCATTCCAGTCTGTCCTGCCATCAGGGACACTTGCTATCCAGTCGGACAACATGTCTGTAGTCTGGTATATCAGCAAAAAAGGGGGAACCGAGTCCTACCCATTATGTTGGGAAGCCATGAGAATTTGGCAATGAGCAATGTCTTCCAACCGCATTCTGACAGCAATGCACATTCCCAGGGATTCCAACATGATTGCAGACAAACTGAGCAGATGCGTTCTCCTGCCTCACAAGTGGTCCCTCAACCCTGTCATAGCAGTGAAGATCTTCAGTCACTGGGGCCAGCCTTGCTGCGATCTATTCGCATCCCCCACAAACCACAACTGCAGCAGCTACTTTGCCCTAATTCCCCCACAGGGGGTGTCCCCGAGGGACACTCTAGTACACAATTGGCCCATGGGACTTCTTTATGCCTTCCCTCCTGTTCCTCTGATCCCAGAATTTCTAAAGAAAGTGCTTCGGTTGAGAAGCAAAGTAATCCTCATTACACCCTATTGACCTCGACAATTTTGCTTTCCCTTCCTTTGGCCTCACCTAGTACACCAACCACAGATTCTGGATTCAACTTCATAATTACTGTCACACCTGCAGGGGTTGATACATCCAAACATTTTGAGTCTCAAGCTGACAACTTGGTTCCTCCACTTCCAGTAATTGCCAGGCAAAATAATCTATCCTCCCCTGTACGTAACATTCTTCTGGGTTCCCATAAACCACCCACCAGGAAACTTTATCTCAGCAAGTGGAAAAGATTAATAATTTGGTCTTGAGAGAAGGGAAAAGTCCCCTTTACAGCTTTGCTTACTTCTGCACTGAGCTATTTATTGAATCTTCTCCATTCAGGGGCGTCAGCTTCAACTATTCAAGTTCACCTGGCTGCTATCTCTAACTTCCACAATGGTTTCCAGGACTCATCCCTGATTTCTCACCATCTCTGTAAGACCTTTTTGAAAGGTGTCAGGCACATTAGACCACCCTTCAAAGAGCCAATCAAACCTTGGAATTTGACACTAGTTCTACAGTCCTTAACTTGTCCCCCTTTCAAACTTGCTGCCACTTGCTATATAAAATTTTTATCTTGGGACTTTTATTCTTGGTAGCTATTACCTCAGGAAGGCAAATAACTGAGTTGCAGACCTTGTGCATAAAACGTCCTTACATGGTTTTCCATAAAGACAGAATATCACTACAGACTAATCCCACCTTCTTACCCAAGGTTATTTCAGATTTGACCATTAATCAAACAATTGACCTGCCAAAGGCGAATACTCCCTGCATTTACTTGATGTGCATAGACAATTTTGATTCTACTTGGACAAGACTAAATCACTACGAAAATCTGACCCATTATTCATATCCTTCTCAGGACCAAAAGTGGGAATTTCTGTTTACAAGATGACTCTTTCTAAATGGTTGAAAGATTGCATTTGATTTATCTACCAACAAAACAAAGTTCTACCAACTATGGTCAAACCGCATTCAACCAGATCAATTGTGACATCTGTTGCCTTCCATGCAAGAGCTTCTGTGGATGACATTTGTGCAGCAGCAACATGGGCTACCCCTCATACCATTATCACGCATTACAAATTGGATTTGGTCTTCAGGGGGAGAGCCTCCTTTGGTTCAGTGTGCTCAGGAATATCCTTCCATAGGGTCTCTCAGGAAATAAAGTAACTAGGGACTCTATCCCATCAGTAAGAAATGAATGAAGATTAACAACATTAGATAAAGAAGTTATGTTCTTATTATAACGTTCCATCTGTGTTGTTGATTTTCATTCATTTAGTACATTCCACCCACCATCCCCCTCCGAAAGACTTCTGGAGGTTCGGATTTGGTACTACCTTTAGGGAATTTGCTCAGATAAAGCTTCTGCTTTCTCTCGTCTTTTCTTACGGGCAAACTTGATCTGAGGTGATAGAGAGAGGGGCACTATGCGTAGGTTTAGCTCGAGAGTTTTTTGGCTGGCGCGAGCTTGTTATAATGGCCGACTCGGTTCTGAAGACAGAACTGATACCCATCAATATTGAACAAATGAAGATCAACAACACAGATGGAACATTATGGTAAGAACATAACTTATTTTTTGGCTCAGTCCTGCCTGGTGAATTTCAATATCCTAATAGAATTTGACAACCTGTCTCTGTTTGTAGTCATCATCAAGCTTGGTAAGTCATAGTCTCCTCAATGTTAGGTTGTCAGGTTTCATTTCAGTGAAGTGTGAAATTTTAACCTTGCAGTACTGCAAAAAGATCAGTGTTTCTGCATTTTTTACATTTTATTTGTTTGTTAATTGGGTAAGCCTTTTGTACGAAAGTATCTCTCCTTTTCACGGAGCACTGTCTGGTTAAGTGATATGGCCAGAAATTCAAAGTCTGCAAGTGGAAACTGAGAAAACTAAATGTAGGACTACAGTATGAATCTCATTAACAGCTAGGAAACGTTTAACCATTGAGCTACATCACCATACCCATTTTCAGTGTGTTGTTTCTTATTTTCAGATTAGTGTTTTCAGAATGTTTTATTTATCTCATTTATTTCACTTTGTTGACTGGGAAAGTCGGACTGAGCAAAGCCCATTTTCATTGGTGGTCTGGGGAAAAAAGTTTCATCGGACGTATTTAAGATTCTTATTTTGTTTTTCATTGATTACTTTCTAGTTATTATTTTGCTGTCTATTTGTTGAACTCAATTTTTTTGTGATTTTTTTCTTTTGATTTTCTTTATGGCTTGATTGCTTTGTCATGGCTGAGGCATTTTTCCATGAATGTCTGTGTGAACGTAGAATGGCACCACAGTAGAAGCACTTCAAGTACATATTTTACATGGGACTGGATGAAGAATGTTGTAGTTCTTTGTGTAATGACATACCCAGGTATTATCAGATTAAAGCTGTTCATGAACATTTTTATTTTTCATCAAATACTTCTCATTAAAAAAGAAGGTCATTTAGGGGGCTGTGTTGTTATCAACTCAAGAAACAGAAGACCCCTCACTCAACAAGATGATCAAGGCATGGTCTTTTCCCATGTCTTGACATAACTCAGAGGATGACTTTTTGACAAAAAAGTTCATTAGGACTTGTGTGAATAATCTGACAAGTCATTCTTCAATGGGACGTGCTTCCCTCTGTGGAAGGAGGAGTTGTCAGAATATTCTGAGTTGAATACAGATGAAGAAGCCATGCAGACTTCACTTTTCCTGGCCTCCCAAATTACTATTAAAGTATATGAGATAGAGATGATCTCTGTGACTACTCTTTTCCTTGCTAGTGAAATAAAGTGAAGCTCTTCTGATTCTTTTTCCAGGGGATTCTCCCTTACAGGCGATTCTTCTTGAGGAGAGCCTATCTTGGGTGGAGGTCCTTAAGATGACGAGGGTTTTGCCAAACTGACTTACGAGCTAAGAATGGAAAGAAGTCCAGGAATATGCAAATAACCTATCAGCTGCTTCCATTTATCAGCCATAGTGTCCTAAAATGCGCACCTCCAACTATCTGAAATGAAAAGGCTGTCAAAGGATGAATCTTCAGGTAGGATGGGAAGCTCTGCCTAGACAAGGACCCACTGTAAAAGAAAGACTTCCTTGGGGTATAAGCAATTTCAGATTAAGTTCCTGAACCCAGGAGGAAAAATTATTCATCAGAAGGCTCCTGGACTTCCTTCTAGTGTGCTGCCACTCGTCAATATAGCTATAAAGTCTACTTAGAAATGCCCTGAAGTACTCCAACCTAGGCCTTATAAAACAGAAAAGGGAAATCTATTTCTGACAAGGTACTCATTTCTTGACCAGTATCCAGTTGCAAGTTTCACTGTGACTATTACTGAACACCAGTCCCAGTGTGTGGTAATGGATTTTCAACCATCTCACTAACCTGCCCTCAAGACTCTATGTGGCTTTACCTTTGGACAAGAATGTTTCAACATCATCTGCCCTAAAGCTTTGTGTTACTAAGCAAAAAAGTACACCTTTCTAGGTAGTAGAAATGATGCTAGAAAAATCAGGAAGATCTCAATGATACAGTCTCTGACTCCAAACAGAAGACAACATTTCTTGAGAATACTGAGGAATGTGTGGAAGTGCACTCTTATCTGTTTGTTCAGTTTTTGATACTGCCAGTTCCTAAGCCAGGACAGCATTGATGTGGCACTGACTAGACATGCATGATTACACACCTTCATGATGCCTCTTGTAGTGCTGCAGTTGCTGTAAAATGCCTCTTCACCATCACAAACCTGTTTGGCAAATTGATTAAATATGTCCTCACTGACATGCTGAGCTGGGTGCAGAAGGTCAGTTTCCTTCATTAGCTTCTTAAAACTGGGAAACTAGTTGCCACAGAACTCAGAAAATGAGTCATTAGTAAGAAGTAGCAGACTTTCAAACTCTACGGCTAGATCCAGGGTTTTCCAGGGAAGGCAGGAGCACCAGTGTAAGCCTTGGGTTCAGTAGAAGGCAACGGTCTCAGCCAAAGCCTGGATTGCTTCAGGAATTTGACTATTTTACTGGTTAGAAATGGCCAGCGGAGAATCCACACATATGTACAAGCATAAAGGACTGTTATTATGGCTTAGTACATGATTCGGCCTCTGGAGCAGTGGCATGTCCTACCTTTAATTCCTCTACAAACTGTCTAAAATTTCTCTAAATATTAAATGATTGTCATATACCTTGTATCAATTTTTAACCAATGATGTTAAGTTGTCTATCTCGCCTTCGTTCTTGCTGTTTGGGTTCAGAGCCGATCCTCGGCTCCGACTTGGCCATCTTCAATAGCTCGAGAGCTGTTTACTGGCTCGAGGCTACCCCTTATCCCATGATGTCCAGCAAAAGCTACCCAGATCTCGTTTGCCGCTTCAGCTACGAGATGGGTCGTTTCTGGCTCAGGCTTGTATACTTTTGTATATTTATATATTTATATTTGTTAAAACTTCTTAAAACTAGAGTATACTTCCCCTTATAGTTTTATTTTCTGTGGGTGTTGTTTGTGGACATTGCTTCTTTCCGCAGTCCTTTTTATCTTAAGAACTTGTTTAAATTAGAGAGTTCTCCCCTCCACCCTCCCTTAGGACAGCCGTTTAACTTATAGGCTCTCCTTCCCTTCCTTTTTACTGTATAAAAAAAAAAAAAAAACTGTTGTGTTCATTTAGTAGTATAAAGATTTTTTGTCTATATTGTGGTACTTGGATTGTGTGTAGTGGTAGAGTCATGTCCAAGGATACAAAAGTTTATGGCTCCAAAAAGTGTGACTCATGCTGTCAAAAAATGTCTCTGACAGATAGGCACACTAGTTGCGTTTATTGTTTGGGCGCTGTTCACCTGCAGGACTCTTGTTCTATTTGCCACGCCTTTAGTCCAAGGGTCCTGCAGGAGTGCTAAAACAAGTTAATCCTTCAGGGTTTATTGAAGCTTCAAGATTCACTGACAAAGAGTTCTCAGCCAGTGAAATCCCCTAAATCTGTCAAACAGTCGGCTCCACCTTCAGAGCCGACCCCTGTACTGGAACAACCGAGTATGCCGGTTCCGGCTGGCACCGACAAGACAACTCCTCCATCGGCTCCATCAGATGTTTCGGAGCCATCACAGAGCCATAAGAGACTGAGGTCCCATTCTTTAGAGTCCATCCACTCGGCACCTCGGTCACCATTATTACAAAGTGAATGTAGCCATCATTCTTCACACTCCTCTCGATCCTCTAGGCTTTCGGATCATGATGTGGAGAGAGTAGTAAGTAGGTTACTTAAGTCACAGGCTCTAGCTAAATTACTATCCAGCCCACCTCAACAGGTATCAGCTCCAACCGCCTCTATTTCCATTCCTCTTCTGACTCCATTGAGTTCAGAGCCGGAGTTCGTTGGTGTGCAGGTAGTGGAACCGTTGGCTCCGATCACCATCTCTCCTTCGGCTCTGACTTCGGCTCCAATTACCTCGATTGTTTCTTCTATCGAGGAATCTGGACACTAGGGCTCTCTCGTCAGTTCCGAGGGGGGGGGAGTGGCATCGGACCCTTGTCTGACCCCATCCTCCCCCTTGGAGATTCGGCACAGGTGAGCTTGGCTCCAACATCGGCCTTGGAGCCATCGCCCACGGCGGAAGGAAGATTCCTATTTCTTTGGAACCGGAGCTTTCTCTGCCTTGGGGTCGGGATGCCTTCGAGGTCATGTGGAGTGTGCTGTCCCCCGAAACAGCTCCACTACCAGCTCCATCGGCTCCGTCCTCCATAGTGTCTGTGCCAACCTTTGCTCCTCCTCCAGACCCCAAGCATAGGGAACCGATGCCCCAGGACACCCCATTGGGTGTTCCCTCTTCTTCCGAGGCCTCCACTGAGCACTCAGAGAAGCCCCCTCAGACAAAGAAGTGCAAGAGGAAGCACATTGACTCCACTGAGTCTGTCACTTCAGATACAGACTTAGATGAATCGGAAGGGTCCCCGAGGTCCCCCTCTGAAGATGTTTCCTTTTTGGACATCCTTGAAATGCTTTGGCAGAGGGGGAACTGGACTTCCCTAGCCCCTATCGAGGATGAGTTCATATTCCTGGATGCATTCTGTTCCTGACCTTCCACCTCCTGGGTTTCTCCTCCTTTCGACCTACTCATGTCTGTGGTGGCTCAAAAGGCTTGGTCAGCTCCAGACACTGTGGAACCAACTCCGAGGAGACCTAACAAGTTTATTACAGCCCCCCAGGATAAGCAATTCCTTTCCAAAGGTGTGCCCTTTGATGCCATGGTGGTAGCAGCAGCCACCAAGAAAGAGTTAGCAGAAACCTCTTCATCTGTTCATCCCCCTAACAAAGAGTCTCGGATGATGGACAGATACGGAAAGTGAATGTTTGCTTCAGCGACCTTCTCGATGAGGTCCCTGAACCATCTATGTAATTTTACTCATCTTCAAAGGGATCTCCTGAAAGAGCTTGGAGATGCCCTTCAAGATCCTACATCTGAGGGAGAACAAGCCAAAGTAGCTTCCCAGCTGGCGACTCTTAATTCCATAGTCAACTCCTCCATGAGGCTGATTTCCTATGCAGCCGATGGAGCGAGCAGAGCTGCTGGCACAGGTGTGGCCCTCAGGAGACATGCTTGGATGCGGCTGTGTCAGTTTGCAGAACCCTTTCAAGCGTCCTTCACTAATACTCCCTTTGATGGCTCCTTCCTCTTTGGACCTCTGGTGAAAGACACGTTGACCAGGTGTGAGCAAGAAGGCAAGACTCTCTCTGCCATGGGAGTCTGTTTTTCCACTCCCTCTAGACCTTACCCCAAGGGTCAGAAGAGTGGGAAGATGTGGTTCCGGAAATCCCAGGGATCCTTGCCTGACACACATGGTGATTTTTCCTCCAGAGGCAGAGGGGGAAACAACAATAACAGATGCTGCCCTCGTGGCAGAGGGGTCTGCAGAACCAGGGTGACAGAGATTTTTTTCTGGCAAGCCCTTCCAGCATCCCTGAAGGGTTGCCTGGCTGCTCACCTCTGGAGGCAATCGGGAGAAGACTTTCGCTCTACCCAAAAGCCTGGCAAAATTTAACAAGAGACAGATGGGTACTATCCATTATATCCGGAGGTTACAAAATTCCCTTCCATCAATCCCCCTTACAGTCAAAAAAGGCCCTTCCAGATGTTCCACCCAATCTGAGGAAGCAAGCAGTCATAGAAGTTTCAAAACTGCTAGAAAAAAAGAGCCATTCAGGAAGTCGCCGCAGACCAGCTCGGATCTGGAACTTACTCAAGATTCTTTTTGGTACCAAAAAAGACAGGGGCCTGGAGACCGATTCTGGATCTCAGCAGACTAAACAAATCTGTACAAAGAGAAATGTTTTGGATGGTCACACTACAGTCCATTCTACCCTTTCTGGGTCAGGACAATTGGATGTGCTCGATAGATCTTCAGGACACGTACTACCATATCAAGATGGACAGATGCTCCAGGAGATTTCTTCGCTTCTGGGTAGGGGCCAGTCATTACCAGTTCAGAGCTCTGCCCTTTGGTCTCACCTCAGCCCCCAGGATGTTCACCAAGTGTATGGCAGTAGTCACGGCTCACCTGAGGTGTCAAGGATTCCAGGTGTTTCCATATCTAGATGACTGGCTCCTCACTGCTACCACCAGGCATCAACTCTTACAAGCACAGGATTATACAATCACATCATACACTCATCTAGGCATCACAATAAATTTTGAAAAATCTGCCTTGTTGCCCTGTCTGTCTATCACTTACATAGGAGCAGAATTAAACACAAGGTAAATGTTTGCACGATTACCACTGGAAAGAGTTTCCACAATTCATCAACAAGTGTTAATCCTAATGCAGAGCAAAAAGATTCAAGTCAGATATGTCCTTCAAGCTCTGGGCTCCATGGCAGCTGCCATTCTTCTAGTTCCATTAGCGCGTTTCCACATGAGAATTCTTCAGTGGCTTCTTTTCATGAAGTGGTCCTTTCAGGAGCTTCCCATGTCTCACATGATCCTGATTACAGAAACATGCAAAAGGCACCTGTCTTGGTGGATGGACTCCCCACTAGTGTCTCAGGGCAGACCTTTCATACATCCTCCACCGGCAGCCATAGTGACCACAGATGCCTCCCTGATAGGGTGGGGGGGGGCATTATCTGGGCAGGACAGTCCAAGGCACTTGGCAACCTCACGAGTACCATCTGCACATCAATGTCCTAGAAATGAGAGCCGTGCTTCTGGCGTTGCAAGCCCTTCAAGACTCTCTTCCTTCCAGGACCATTACATTTCAAACAGAAAACATGTCAGTGGTGTGGTACATCAGCAAACAGGGCGGAACCAGGTTCTACCCCCTGTGTCGAGATGAACTCAGACTGTGGCAATGGGTGATTTCCTCTCAACGTTTTCTGATTGGGACGCACATCCCTGGGAGATCCAACGTCATAGCGGACAGGCTCAGCAGAGCTATTCTCATGCCATACGAGTGGTCTCTGAATCAGGAAGTTGTGGGTCTTATCTTCCGCAACTGGGGACAGCCTTGCTGCGATCTGTTTGCCACCCCTCTCAACAGCAAATGCAGCAACTACTTCTCCCTTCTTCCGCTTCCGGGTCAAATATCCAGAGACGCTCTAGTCCACGATTGGCCTTAGGGACTCCTTTATGCTTTTCCCCCGTTTCCCCTAATACCAAAACTCATACAGAAAGCAAAATCGTTGGGTTGCAAAATGATCCGCATTACCCCTTATTGGCCTCGGCAGATATGGTTTCTGTTCCTGCACCCCTACCTTGTCGATCAGCCCTGGATTCTGGACCTGATTTCAGATCTTCTGATTCATCAGTCAGGCAGGTTGCATCAATCCCTCCAAACACTCCAGCTTACAGCTTGGTTACTCCACTTCCAACCTTAGCTAGGCTTCCTGGTATATCCCCAGCAGTCCGTGATATTATCGTTTCCTCACATAAGTCTACTACGAGAAAAACGTATGCTAGTAAATGGAAACGGTTTTCTTACTGGGCAGAGTCTAGAAATGTGGATCCTTTCTCAGCCCCAGTCCACGAAATTCTTGAATTTCTAACACAACTTTTTCAGTCCAGTGCTGCTTCCGCTACTATTAGAGTACAGTTAGCGGCCATTTCAAATTTTCATATTGAATTGTTGAATTCTAACATCATGTCTCATAAGCTCTGTAAGGCTTTTCTGAGAGGAACATCTCTTCTTAGACCTCCAGTGAGAGATCCCCCTCCTCCTTGGGATCTTAATTTAGTCTTAACTTCCTTAATTTTGCCTCCTTTTGAACCGGCAGCATCATGTTCCCTTAAGTTTCTGTCTTGGAAGACACTTTTTCTGGTTGTTATCACTTCAGCTAGACGTGTCTCAGAACTTCAAGCACTATGTGTTCATCCTCCTTACCTGGTGTTTCACAAGGACAGAGTTTCTCTGAGGACCAATCCATCCTTTCTTCTTAAAGTATGCTCAGAGAACAGTTTAAATCAATCCATAGATCTCCCAGTATTCTTTCCCAATCACAGCAACAAGGCAGAATAGAAGTTCCACCAACTGGATGTTCGCAGACAATTGCGTTTTTACCTTCATAGAACTAAAGAACCAAGAAAGTCAGACCAGTTATTTCTCTCTTATGCCTTCAACAAACAAGGCCTCCCAGTTTCCAAGGTGACCTTATCCAGATGGTTATCTAATACTATTACCTTTATTTACCAGTTACGGAATAAAGAGTTACCAGCTAAACCAAAAGGTCATTCTACCAGGGCATTAGCCACCTCCATAGCTTTTCAGTCGAGGTTGCCCATAGATTCAATCTGTGCAGCTGCCACGTGGGCAAACCCTCATACCTTTATCTCTCATTACAAGGTGGATATGGTCTCCCGGAGCAGAACTGACTTTGGTTCCACTGTTCTGAAGAGTCTGTTCCAATGAGCCACCCAGGATGTTAGGTGCTAGGGACGCTGTCCCGAACAGCAAGAATGAAGGCGAGATAGACAACTTAACATAAAGAAGTTATGTACCTACCATAATGTTCCATGCTAGTTGTCTTCATCTTGCCTTCCTTCTTGCGTCCCTCCCTCCTTCCCCCGTCCTTGTGGACTGAGAGGAGTTCTAGTTTTCACTGGCTGAGTATTTTTTTCCTTATTGCTCTTCTGGCCAGGTTTTTCGTAACCTTTTCTATAATTAGATGTATTGAAAAACCAGTTTTTAGATAACTGGTTTTCTCAACTTATGTCTGGGATTAGCTATTACAAATGAGATCTGGGTAACTTTTGCTAGGCATCATGGGATAAGGGGTAGCCTCGAGCCAGTAAACAGCTCCCGAGCTATTGAAGATGGCTGAGTTGGAGCCGAGATTCGCCTCCGAACCCAAACAGCAAGAAGGAAGACGAGATGAAGACAACTAACATGGAACGTTATGGTAGGTACATAACTTCTTTTTTTTATTATGGCAAATTTGTTGCAGTTATTTAAACTGCCAATGTTTTTGTTTTATTTTTGAAGATTATAAAATTATTGTTCTTAAAATATTTTGTAATAATCTGGAGCTTTTCTCCTTAGGCCTCTGCTGAAAATGGGCTTCTACCAACTAGGACTTTCCCAGTAATCCAACGTCAATAAATAAGTAATTATGAGTCATCTAGAGTTTGACAACCCTCTACCAGATTACACCAGATAGCTCAACATTATTTGCAAACAGGTTTTATCTCTGCTAAAGAAAAATTTCATAGAACATTTTTTGTAAGTGAAGAAAGGATGTTTCTCTTTCACCTTCTTCATGTTTCCTTCCCAAAACCTTGCCCGATGGCTCCACTACCTGCACCTTATTGTCCATTTCTTTTCAGGAGTACAAGATTTAAACATTCCTAGGTTAGATGAGAGTTCTATAGATAATTTATTCTGCTCAGGAATATGAGATGGCTCTCCACTGCTCATTGAGAGTCATGTGGCAAGGAGTGACAGCCTTCCATGTCCATGTGGAAGCACCTCTCCTTGGCAGCTTCTACAAGATTCTTGACTGCTTTCTACTGAGGGGATGCATGCCGCTACATACCAAATTACTCTGCTATATAGTGCAAATGCACTGCTGACAGCACCGGCTTGGCAGGGTCGCATTCCACTAAATGAAAACCTAGTGCTCCCACTTGGTGTCACCATGGGATGAGCCAGATCCACCTCTCTCTTCCCAGGATGGGGTGCCAGGAAGAGTCACTCACTACTATCCTTCCAGGCCAGATCCTATGGGCAACCAAGCTGCTAACTGACCTGTGGGCAGCTGTACCTTAGTTAATGCTTTGCCCTCTGATACTACTTCTGTAACATATAAAAATCAAATCAGCATCAATGTCAGTGTGATAAACTGAGGGGCTGCCAGCCCAGCTACATAGAATTTTGTAAATAATTATATGTCATTGTAAATATTAATATGATCTACAGGCTTGTGTAACAAATGTAAGAAAACTTTGTTGTGTTCTGAGCTTCCAAAAAAGTAACCACAGTGCACCCTGCTGGAAGAAAGCTGATAAGTAAAGAATTTTATGACTGTGTTTGGTCTCAAGCTAGGAGAGAGGATCTCTGCAGCTAGAAATTCTTTCTGTTGTCTTAAGACACAGATAATTACTAGGTTTCAGTGTAACATGTTCTTTTATTGCTGTGGCTTCCTGGCAGGTGTAGATCAAAAAGAAATGTTAAAATTTTGAGTTCTGTGAGTCTGGGAAACTTCAGTAGAGGTGTAAAGAATGATGTAATCTGAAATTACTCAGCAGTAATGTGTATTATCAGTTTAAGGCTATGTCTCATAGAGATAGATGGCATTTTGTATTTGTGTCTGAACCTGAACAATCAGCTCACCAGCACTTGCTTTGCTCTGGAAATAGGATCTTAGATCTTAGTATTTCTCTTAGGGATAGATAAGAATATAGCCAGATTAGTCTAGCTGTTTTCTATATTTATGTCAGACTGTCCTACAATGTTGGTTTAAAGTATTTCCTGTGATTTCTGAACTCTCTAATGTCACTGTTTTGAATCATTGAGTATTGAATTGTGTTCTTATTATTTATTATTAAATAGGTTTAAACTTTTTAACTATGCCTGTTTTATGTAGAGATAATTTAAGATCTCAGAGTACTTGCATGTATTTGGTGATACTGTATAAGCCACACCTAAATAGCCTTCATGTCTCAGTCACACTTACCAATTAGATAACAGTAACATTGCACAGTAGAATTGGACACCCTTTGGTAAGGGCCTTTAGAGTAGCTGATAACAGTAGTTGGCAGGTGGTACTACAGTATAGTCTGGGCGAAAGGGGGCATAGATGGAGAACCTGTGCCAGCCTTCCCCGGGAGTGTCTGTGTGTTTGTCTGTAAATCATATCTCAAAGTGTGTGTGTGTGTGTGTGTGTGTGTGTGTGTGTGTGTGTGTGTGTGTGTGTGTGTGTGTGTGTGTGTGTGTGTGTGTGTCAGCTACTTGGACAGGGACACACAGCACTGGTTGAACAGAGAGAGTACTGGAGGTTTTGGTTTGACTACTTGGCTGAGATATGAATCCTATAGCTGTGCCAGTGGGGAGTCTTATTGGGGATCTGGAAAGAAAGGGATAAACCAGCCCCAGACTAACTGTGATCTCTGGTGCTGTTAAGCGAAATTGCACTTTACTGTGTGTGTACTTGCTATCCTCTCCATGTGAATACCCCTCACTGGTACTAGTGGTGAGGATTGAGGCTCCTTGATTACTGGGCCAGTACATGGGCATCACATATTAATTGTTTTGCAGTGGTGGGATATCCACATCAAATATTAATTGGTTGATAGTGGTGAGTTAGCCACATCAACTACTAATTGGCTTGTAGTGGAGTGGATAGTAAATTCCTCTAGCTTGTGTATAGTAATCGCTGAGGTGTTTTTGTACTCTAAATCAGCTACACAGTAAACATTCAGAGTTCAGATCACAATTGTTTTATTTCCTTTGTTAGCTTAGTCAGGGAGAGCAGGCAAGCATGTAAGAAGAGGAGTATGGCAAGCTGAGAAGGAGCCATTTGGCTGAGATGTGCCAGGCTAAAGGACTAGTGCATGGAAACCTGACTAAGGAAAAAACAAGTAATCTCCGTGGTTTCCCCGAAGTCTCAAAACAACCCACTAAAGTGTAGTGGGTCTAAAAACAAAACAGTGTAAGAAACTTCTCTGTGTGGAAGATTTTCAGTCCATATATTTCTAGTTAATCACTGTATATTAATTAGATCAGACAATAGTAGTAGAAGTAGCGAAAGTAAACTCGTCAAGTCAAAAAGTAATAATAGAAAATATATAATTCTACAGCATTACTAAGTATTCGAAAGTAATCCAAGCAAGGCAGGCAGTCTGTTTCCAGTTGAAAATCCTTTATTAAGTACACAGACAAGCGATCCAAGTAAAACAAAAATGGAGTAATACTTTCCCCACAAGCTTTCTAAATATATGTATACTTTTTATCAGGCATGGGAGTGGTTTATTGTGCTGTAAAACAAAGTGTTATTGGTACACATGTTAAATTCACATCCCTTCCCCCATCAGTGTGACATTCGAGCTGGTCCTGCCCTACCTAGTAGCTGTCATAATAATATATAGCCCTAATGTACTTTAATGGTACATCTTATATAACCAAATTATTAAGTCTGTGATTTTATCCAAGGCAGTATACTACATGGCTGGAAATATACCAACCTTAGTTCATTTTGCAATCAAAAATTATATATAAATATATATATATATATATACACATATGCATTTTGCATGTAAAAATCAGTTTCTATTTTCATAACCTATTGTTAACAAAGATCGCTTTCGTCCTTCTAGACTTCTTCAGGTCTGTGTACAAGAACCATAAAAACCTATATAATTGTATAATTTTTACAGCACAATAAACCACTCCCATGCCTGATAAAAAGTATATATATATTTAGAAAGCTTGTGAGGAAATTATTACTCTATTTTTGTTTTACTTGGATTGCTTGTCTGTGTACTTAATAAAGGATTTTCGACTGGAAACAGACTGCCTGCCTTGCTTGGATTACTTTCGAATACTTAGTAATGCTGTAGAATTATATATTTTCTATTATTACTTTTTGACTTGACGAGTTTACTTTCGCTACTGAAACCTGACTAAGGCAGACATGATTGCAGCTTTGGTCACAGCTGCATCCGAGAATAGCAACCAGGAGGATGATCAGGCTGGCCGTGCAGATGTACAATACTAAGAGAATGGACAGCTCAACATTTCTACAGAGGACTTAAAAATGCATCTAGAGTTGGAGGCCTAGCATTTGGAAATAGAAGCAGCAGAGAGATTGAGGTGTCTAGAGACTGAGGAAAATGAGAAACTGCGATGCCTGTAAGCTGAGGAGAAGGAGAGGCAGAGGCATTATGAAAAGAAGATGCTGACTCTTTGGTAGAGTCATGGAGGTAATGGGAAAGGGAGTAACTGGACCCCAGAAGCACAAAAGGTCAGTACATTTCTTCTGCAGTTTACAGAGTGGGATAATTTTGATAGTTTCATTCATATGTTTGAAAGGGTATGTAAACAGTATGATGTTGACCAAAGGCTCTGGGTACACTTTCTGACCCCCTTACTGCATGGTAAAGATGTAACTATTTTGTCCAAAATTTTAAATTATAATGCTGTAAAGAATTGTTTGCTGGAATTGTTTAAGCTAACTTACCTGAAGCTCATAGGAAAAGGTTTTGTGAGCACAGAAGCAAGGCAGATGAAAGTGTGTGTGAATATGTTGCTGAACTGAGCACTTATTTTCATAGTTGGGTGAGTGGATGTCAGGTCACCACTTTTGAAGGGCTGGCAGATGTTTTCTTGACGGAACAAGCCCTTAGCACTTTGTCTGAGGACATGAGGATCTGGTTAGCTGATCAACAATGTGCTACTTCAGATGAGTTGGGGAAGAAGGGAGACCTATACTTAGCAAGCAGGGCATCCCTGCCCAAGATAGGGACACCCAGTGCTGCTCATTGGTCTAAGGGAACCCACTGTGGGCAGCCCCGACTGCCCCAACGGAATCTGCCAGTAGCAGGGGAAGCCACTAGTCCAGGTACATGTCCAGGACCTAGGGTTAAATGTTTTGTATGCCACCAGAGGGGCCATGTGGCATATAGATGTTCACTGAGGCAAGGTGGGGAACAAAAGATGAGAGAGCCAGTAAGTGGGAATGACAAAATACCAATAGTTTGTTGTCGTGAGACAACAAGGGGTAGCAAACTACCATCCTGCAGATGTCCTGATAGGGAGGGATTTTGATAAGGCAGTACTGTGTGTTAATGCAGTTGCACGCAGTCAGGCTTGGAGACAAGCATCTGGGTCTGGTAGCCAGGGGAAGACCCAGACAGACCGCACGCTTACAGCCAGGACTGGTGAGGTGGTTCCTTCAGGGAGGGAGCTACCCTGTAGCAGTGAGACTGAAGGTGAGCCACAGCTGCTTTTGGGTTCTGATGTTCCCTTGGACAGAGTGACTGCAAGGGCAGAGGTGTGTAGTAGTACCTAGGCTGATAGTGAGGCATCACTGTCAGAGGATGCCAGACTTCCTGTGGAAGGGGAGCTGGGAAGGGTTACAAAGAGTGGGTTGAGACAGGCTCAGTTCTCAGACCCTACATTCCAAGGCCGGAGAGAGGTAGCTAGTGAGGCACTTGATTTTCAAGGGAAGGGGGATTCTGTATACTGGGGCAAAGGGTTACTGCATAGAGAGTGGACCCCTGAGGGAAGGCTAGAAGGTGAGAAGATACAGCAGTTGGTAATACCCAGAGGCTACCATCTGGCACTTCTAGCCATAGCCTAAGATATTCCCTTTGCAGGTCATGTGAAGCGAAAACATACAAAGAGACGTATTATGCAGAACTTTTATTGGCCTGGGATTTCCAGAGATGTAACAGGGTACTGCAGGACCTGTGAGCAGTGCCAAAAGGTAGGCAAGGCAGGAGACAAGGTGAAAGCTCCTTTAATGCCTTTGCCTGTGATTGTGGAGCCATTTCAGAGGGTAGCTATGGATATTGTGGGGCCTCTGAGTACCCCAAGTTCCGCAGGGAAAAAGTATATTCTAGTGGTAGTAGATTATGCTGCAAGATACCCTGAGGCAGTGGCTCAGTCCTCCATTGAGGCAGAAAACGTGGCAAATGTTTTGTTAGAGATTTTTAGCAGGGTAGGTTTCCCAAAAAAAATACTGACTGACAGAGGTGCCAATTTCATATCAGACCTGCTGGCTTGTCTCTGGAAGTACTGTGGGGTAAAGCACCTAAAAACCACCCCCCTACCATCTGCAGACTAATGGTCTTGTTGAGACCTTAAGCTCTACACTCAAGTCCATGCTACGGGCATTTACAGACCAGTTTAAAAGGGATTGGGACAAATATTTTCCCTATCTGTTGTTTGCTTACAGACAGGTTCCCCAGGAATCCACAGGTTTTTCACCCTTTGAGTTGTTGCATGGGCATAGGGTGAGGGGGCCTCTAGACTTAATTTGTGATGAGTGGGAGGGTGAGTGTAAATCTCACGAGGTGTCTGTTGTGGCATATGTCCTAAACCTCAGGACAAGGCTCAGGGAGCTCTTGGGGTTGGCCCAGGAGAACCTGGCAGAAACCCAACAGCAGAAAAAGGTCTGGTATGACAGGAATGCTCGAGCTAGAGAGTATGGTGTAGGGCAGCAGGTAATGGTTTTCATTCCTGTCAGACACAACAAGCTGTTTGCAGCTTGGGAGGGACCCTACAAAGTGGTAAGGAAGGTCAGTGATGTTAACTACATGGTAGAACTGCTAGGCAAGGGCACAAATTGTACCATGTTAACATGAGGAACCTTACCATGATGGGAAGGCCCTTGTGCTGAGTATTTGCAGTAGATTGCAGGAAAAGTCTGAGGGAGATCTGGTGACTGATCTCCTCAGGAAGGCTCAGACTGACACCCCAGTGGAAGGGGTAACAATATCCCAGCAACTATCCCCTACCCAGGTTTGAGAAATCCGAGCTGTGTTACAGGAGTTTGGGGACATTTGCACTGAGAAACCAGGGTGCACCGACCTGGTGCAGCACCGGGTGGATACAGGACCCCAAAGGCTTATTAAACAGGGCCCTTATAGGGTGCATGAGAGGGTCAAACAGACTCTGAGGGAGGAGATACAGCAAATGTTGGAACTAGGGGTAATTCAAGAGTCCAATAGTCCCTGGGCCTCCCCAGTGGTGCTGGAGCCAAATAAGGATGGCAGCAACAGGTTCTGTGTGGACTACAGGAAATTAAATAGTCACGCAGAGTCAGATGCTTACCCCATGCCTAGGACAGATGAAGCCCTAAAGCAGCTGGGTGGAGCTAATTATCTTACCACCATTGATCTTACTCAGGGTTACTGGCAGGTGCCATTGACTCCCAGTGCTAGAGAGTGGTCAGCCTTTGTGACTCCTTTTGGCTTGTATGAGTTCACAAACATACCCTTTATGATGAAAAATGCCCCAGTGACTTTCCAGAGGCTAGTAAATCATATCCTAGCAGGAGCAGGAGATTTTACCCTTGCTTACCGACATGATTTTGCCATCTATAGTCATTCCTGGAAAGAGGACCTTCACCATGTCAGGGAGGTGCTCGGCAGACTACAGGGAGCATGGTTGACCATTAGGCCCAGCAAATGTCAGATGGGTATGGCATAGTTCTCCAACCTGGGATATAGAGTGGGGATGATAAGTTCAGGCCAGAACCTGCCAAAGTGGAAGTCATTCAGGCATGACCTGCACCTATTACCAAAAAAGCAGGTGAGTTCATTCTTAGGTACAGCAGGGTACTACAGAAAGTTTGTCCCCAGTTATAGTACCACAGCTGCTCCTTTCACAGACTTGATGAGGAAAAACAGGCCACATAAGATACTGTGGACCCCAGGATGTGAGCAGGCATTCCAGAAGCTTAAAAAAGATTTGGAGGACCCCATGTGTTAGCCAGTCTAGATTACAGCAAATAATTGATCTGAAGTAGGAATTTCATTTGTCAGCAACCTCTGGGATACGGATCCGATCTCGGATCCGAGCCGGCAACTTCTACCACAGCATAGATCCGAGCTTCTAGCTCCTCCCTTTAACCATAATCCCCTGCCAACCCTGGCTGACCTCAGATCTAGTTTGCCGCGCTTCAAGCTACAAGCTGGATTTCGAGCTCCTGCTATTTGGATAACTTTTGTGAGAAAAACTTTTCATTTTTTCTTCCCTTTTCTTGTGTGAGTGTGAATGAGTGTTTAGGTATCCTATATTTAACTTATTTTGTGTTTATTTTTCCTCCCTGCCCTTGCTGGTCGTAGCGTGTGTTTGTGGTGTGTGTAGGGGCCTAGTGAGTGTGTTTTCTGCATTACTATGTCGGAGGCCCCTAAAGCCATCTTTTCAAAGTGCACCGAGTGTGGCCATAAGCTTTCACCGGCGGATGGCCACACCCGTGCAAGTAGGGTGCCTGGGGTTCAACACCTCTCCTCGGGATGCATGATTTGCGCAGCGTTCAACCCCAGGGTACTTAAGGACCGGAGGTCGAAGCTGATTCTGGCGGGCTTTTTGCCCCCGGATTCGGCTCCGGCCTCCGGTACTTCTGTGGCTGCTACCCAGCCCTCGGTGGTAGCCACCCCTGTCTCCCTCCCTCCGGTCCAGACTCAACCTCCCGCTTCAGCTCCGGAGGAGAGGGAGGCCGGGAAAGCCAAATGGAAGGAAAAGCACCATAAGCGGCGGGCCGAGGACTCCTCCTCTGCCCCGCCTGCCAAACGGGCTTCTCCATCCAGAGCTTCTGGATCGCCTCCTCCTTGGCTCCAGTCCCCTTGTTTCTCACCGGGACCCGGGGAGGAGGGGACCCGGTCCCCGTCGAGGTCATCGAGGCGACACTCTAGGTCTGCCTCGGTGGCCTCTTCGAGGTCCACCTTTAGCATGTCAGATGCAGACATGGACCGGATGATGAGGAGGTTCATCCAAGCCCAGCTGCAGATGGGAGTGCTCTTGCCCCCCCCCCCTCCGGGTTCGGAGCATTCGGAGCCGAGCCGCGTTGGATCCGGGGATGGGTCAGAGCTGATAGTACTGGTTACTTCGGCTCCTACTGGTCCCTCGAGCTTGTCGGATCCGACCTCTCGGAGCCGTGGGCTGAGCTTCAGATCCGAGGGATTCAGTGTGACTTTGGCTCCGTCCCAGTCGGAGCACATGGGTCCTTCGGATCTGAGGGTCTCGGCCCTGGATCCGGTCCCCACTTCGGATCTGAGTGGGAGCCGTCTCTCGGATCCTATTGAGAGTGGCTCCCCCTCGGCTTTCGTGGTGGTGGAGAGGGCACTGTTGAGTGCATCCGGGCCTCCGGTCCTGGCTTCAGCTCCCCCCTGCACTCCCTCTCAGCTGGTCCAGGCTCCCATCACCTGGCCTTTGGGGCAGCTTGCTTCAGTGCCTCTGGGTGTTCCTTTGGAATGTGACATTGCTGGTGAGTCTTCCTTGGACAGCCCCCCCCCCCCCCCGAGGAGGTCCCTCACAAAGCTAAGTGTAAGAGGAGACACGTGGACTCCCCCGAGTCCCTTACGGAAGATACGGACTTAGATGAAGGGGAAGGCTCCCCAAGGTCACCCCCCGAGGATGTCTCCTTTGGAGACATCATGGAAATGCTCAGGATTAGGGGAGGGTGGTCTGCCCCCAAGGCTTCCTCCGATGAGTCCGTATTCCTAGAGGCGTTTGAAGCAGGGCCATCTACCTCTTGAGTGTCCCCTCCCCCCAACCACCTGGTGGACCTTATCTCCACCAGGGCTTGAAAGAAGCCGGACACTGTAGAGCCAGTCTCCAAGTGCCCGGATAGAATCCTGAGTCCCCCTGCAGAAAGAACCCACTGGAGCAGAGGTCTCCCCGTGGATGCCATGTTGGTGGCGGCGGCCACTAAGAGGGAGTTGGCTCAGGAGAGCTCAGCGGTCCACCTGTCGAGCAAGGAGTCTCGAGTGATGGACCGCCTCGGGAAGCGGGTCTTTAGTTCAGCAACCTTCTCCATGAGGGCGCTGAACTATATGGCACACATCATCCGGATGCAGCGAGATCTAATAAAAGAATACGCTGCCTCCCCCCAGAGTCCATGTCGGAAGGGGACAAGAAGCTGTACTCCTCCCGAATGACCACTCTACATTCAGTTTACAACACCTCTATGCGGCTCTTGTCTCATGCCATGGAAGGAGCTGCTAGAGCTGGTGGAGCCGGCCTGGTAATGAGGCGCCAAGCCTGGCTCCGACATTGTGACTTCTCGGAACCCTTTAAGGCATCATTCACGAATGCCTCCTTTGATGGTTCTGCACTGTTTGGCAAAACCGTTCGTGACACTTTAATCCAGAGCAAGAAAGACGGGAAGACGTTGTCTGCCATTGGAGTCCACATCTCTGCTCCCCAGAGGTCCTTTTCTAAGAACCAAAAGGGTCAGAAGAAGATGTGATTCCGGAAATCGCATCAGTCCTAGTCTGCTCCGGACAACCAGTCCTCACGTGGCAGAGGAGGACAGGGAGGATGCTGCCCAAGAGGCAGAGGGGGTCCCAGAAATTTTGGGTCCAGAGAACCCTTCTCTGAGAGGCCCACGCAGAACCCCTGAGGGGTTGCCCGACTGCTCCACTCTGGAGGCAGTCGGGGGGTGTCTTTCGAAGCACCTAGCAATGTGGGAGTCCATAACAACAGATCGCTGGGTGCTTCGCATCATATCCCGAGGCTACCAAATTCCCTTTATTGTAACCCCCAAAACCAGAAGCCTCCCTGACGTACCACCCAATTAGAGGGAGGCGGCTGCTACAGAAATTCAGCAGCTTTTACAAAAAAGAGCCATCCAACCCGTCCCCCCAGATCAGTTCGGATCAGGGTTTTACTCCAGGTTCTTTCTGGTACCAAAAAAGACGGGGGACTTGAGGTCCATCCTCGACCTCTCTCTCTTGAACCTAGCAGTACCCAAAGAAAAGTTCCGAATGGTCACGCTACAATCTATTCTCCCCCTGTTACGGGAGAACGACTGGATGTGCTTGATAGACCACAAGGATGCGTACTACCACATTCTTGTGGACAGATGTTCCAGGAGGTTCCTCCACTTCCGGCTGGGAGCCAGTCACTTTCAGTTCAGAGCCCTCCCCTTCGGTCTCACCTCAGCCCCCAGGGTGTTCACCAAAGTCTTGGCGGTTATAGCGGCCCACCTGAGGCTTCAGGGAATTCAGGTCTTTCCGTACCTGGACGACTGGCTCCTCATCGGCCCAACAAGGCATCTGCTCTGTTCAGGCAGGGATTATTTCCTCAATCTTGCTCCACGCCTAGGGTTGACTGTCAACATGGCCAAATCCTCTCTGGCTCCTATACAGGTAATAGATTTCATATGGGCGAGATTGGATTCCAGACTAATGCTTGCCTTCCTGACTCCCGATCGGCTTCAGAACCTGAGGTTGCATGTTCAGGCCATTCTCCAACTTCCTGCTCCACCGGCGGAATTGATCCTGAGGGCTCTAGGGTCCATGGCGGCAGCAGTTCCTCTGCTGCCCCTAGCCCGTCTAAATATGAGTGTCCTGCAGTGGACCCTCCAGGTACAATGGTCCCTGTCTCGCAACCCCCTGTCCCATCCTATTCCCCTAAGCAGGGCTTGCAGAGGGTTGCGCATGTGGTGGCTCCAGTCCCTGAGTCTCCACACGGGACGACCATTCTCGATGCCTTCCCCCGTCGCCAGTGACCACGGACACCTCTCGCCTGGGGTGGGCACTATTCAGGCAGAACGGTCCAAGGCACGTGGAATGACACAGAGACCTCCTTGCATATCAATGTCCTAGAGATGAGGGTGGTGCTTTTGACGTTGCAGGCACTTCGCAGCCTTCTTCTGATTGGGACGATTGCAGTACAAATGGACAACATGTCAGTTGTCTGGTACATCAACAAACAGGGGGGAACCAGGTCTTATCCTCTTTGTTGTGAGGCCATGAGAGTGAGGGAATGGGCGATATCCACCAACCGCTTTCTCATTGCAATGCACATTCTGGGACGGTCCAACATCCTAGCAGACAGGCTCAGTCATTTGATTCTGACCCCATACGAATGGTCTCTCAATCCTCTAGTAGCGAAACAAATATTTGCCCAATGGGGGCAACCCTGTTGCGATCTTTTTGCCTCTCCTTCAAATACCAAATGCAACAGTTACTTTGCCCTAATCCCCCCTCAGGGGGAGTCCCCAAGAGACTCTCTAGTACATGCTTGGCCTCCCGGTCTCCTTAACGCTTACCCTCCATTGCCCATGATGCTAAAACTCTTAGAGAAAGCCAGTCGGCTGGGGAGCAAAATGATCCACATTGCCCAATTCTGGCCTCGTCAAACGTGGTTCCCATACCTGTGGTCTCATTTGATTCATCCACCCTGGATTCTGGATCCCCTCCCAGATCTCATTACTCACCCTCTGGGTCTTCCAACCCCCAACGTGGTCAACCTCAAGCTGACTGCTTGGTTGCTCCAGTTCCACTCCTGATAAGGGCTCCCGGAATCTCCTCACCAGTCAAAGCCATCCTAGTAGCAGCACATAAACCTTTCACCAGAAGGGTCTATCGAAGTAAGTGGAAACGTTTCTCCATTTGGGTGGAGCACCATCACTTAGATCCTTTCACGGCGCCTCTTACGTCGGTTTTGGATTTTCTAACTACCCTTTTTCATCAAGGAGCTAGCTGCTCTACAGTCAAGGTACAACTAGCAGCAATTTCGCATTATCATGTAGGGCATGAATCGGGCCCTCTAATTACTTCGGCTTTGTAAAGGTTTCCTCAAGGGTACCTTCCTTCTCAGACCTCCGGTCAGGGAGGTAGTACCCCCATGGGATTTATCTTTGGTTCTACAGGCCTTGACAAGCCCCCCTTTCGAGCCGGCGGCTATGGTTGATCTTAAATACCTCTCTTGGAAGACGGCCTTCTTGGTGGCCATTACTTCAGCTAAAAGGGTCTCTGAGCTTCAGGCTCTATGTGTTAAACCGCCATACTTAGCCTTCCATCAGGATAGAGTTTACCTCAGGATTAATCCGTCCTTTCTGCCTAAGGTATCTTCGGAAGCTAATATTAATCGATCTGTTAATCTTCCCGTGTTCTTTCCCAATTACCAGAACAAAGGAGAGTACAAACTGAATTCCTTGGATGTGCACAGACAATTACGCTTTTATATTCATCGAACTGCTGGTCATAGGCAATCTGACCAGTTGTTTGTCTCCTTTGCCAAAACAAATTTAGGCAAGTCAATTTCTAAAGTTACCCTGTCATGGTGGATAGCTAGTTATATCCTCTTGGCATATCAGAGTTCGGGAAGGCCTGTGCCTCAGGGATTCCGAGCTCATTCTACTAGGGCCGTCGCTATTTCGGTGGCTTTTAAATCTAGGGTTCCCTTAGATGATATTTGTTCCGCAGCCACTTGGGCCTCATCTCATACCTTTATCAGCCATTACAAACTGGATGTTGTCTCCAGAGGTAGGGCGTCCTACTCTGTCCCAAAGGTTGCTGACAAATGAAGTTCCTACTTCAGATTAAGAAGTTATGTACTCACCATAACGTTCCATCTGAGTAGGTATCTTCATTTGTCTGCAACCATCCACCCCTCCTTCCCCCTGACCTATAGGATTCTGTTTAGGATCTATCTTAAATAAGCCCCTTCCGGGGCACAGTAACAATGGTTATATTGGGCAAACTTGATCTGAGGTCAGTCAGGGTTGGCAGGGGATTATGGGTAAAGGCAGGAGCTAGGAGCTCGGATCTATGCTGTGGCAGAAGTTGCCGGCTCAGATCCGAGATCGGATCCGTATCCCAAAGGTTGCAGACAAATGAAGATACCTACTCAGATGGAACATTATGGTGAGTACATAACTTCTCATTTGTGCACATGGATGCTTTGAACCATGGGGTGGGGGTTGTACTTAGCTAGATTTCTTCAGAGGGAGAAGCGCACCCAGTGGTTTATCACAGTTGTAGGCTTCAACCCAGGGAGGAATGCTATGCAGCTGTAAAAATGAATGTCTAGCCATAGTGTGGCACTACAGAAACTTCAGCTTCAGCCTTATCTGTTTGGAAGAAAATTCACTGTAGTTACAGATCACCATCCCCTAACATGATTACATTGAGTCAGCCAGCAAAATGCCAAGTTGTTAAGATGGAACCTTGGGTTGCAAGCATATGATATGTCAGTGCAGCACCGCAGTGGGCTTAGCGACACCAACACAGATGGGCTCTCAAAACAGGGAATGGGGTAAGATATACCCAGATAGACTCAACCATCTCAAGGGACACTTGAAAAACTAGTTTGAGTTCTCGGGTGGGGGAGGAAGAAATGTGATAAATTGAGGGGCTGCCAGCCCAGCTAGATAGCATTTTGGGTACTTACGTATTATCGCAACCACATTTGTAAAAGAGATAATACGTAAGTAGTAAGTATTCATATGGTGTTCACGTGGTGACGCAGATATTTTAAGTCATTGTGTCAGTTTCAAAGTGTATAAGTAATTCGAATGTAGCCGGATTTTTTTAGGCTGTTCTCCTCCCATTATTTTAGGTTTTCGCTACATGTCTTACTCTTGCAGTGCCTTGTTGGCAGGAATGTCTGTCATTGTCAGTTCTTTGCCAAGGCTTGCCTTCAGTTAGGACAGAAAGGTTAATGTGAAAGGTGGAAGTGGAGGAAGTGGTAATGTCCGTTTTGAGTTTGTTACATGTACTGATCATATTTCCACATTCTGAAATTAAATGAGCCGTTGTACATAACTGGTGCTTTGCTGCAGTGTACCTACTTCCCACTGCTATTGCACCTATACACACCTGTCATCTGTCCAGATTTGTGCACCATGTCCAGCTTTTTGACCCATGTTTATGGTCTGTCCCTCATAACAATGTGTCACTGTCTATCAAGTCACCGGGATGATGTGAGGATGGAAGTCAGTAAGTATTGATATTCATAGGCCATATGTGTAGCAGCAGGTTACTTTTACTTCTCAGTACATGTCATCAGCAAAGGACGCTACCCAGGAATGCAAATTTACCCATTATTCCTGTTCCTGTCACAAAACCAAAGTGATAAATATTGCTTTGGACTTTAAACACCCCTTTTTAATTTCAGAAGCACTTGTTCCGCGATGACATTATGAATTACACCACGCTAGAAATGTGGTTGCGGTAATACGTAAGTACCATAAATAATTCTATGTCATTGCAAATATTAATATGATCCACAGGCTTGTGTAACAAATGTAAGAAAACTGTGTTATGTTCTGAGCTTCCAAAAATGTAACCAAAGTGCACCCAGCTGGAAGAAAGCTGATAAGTAAAGGATTTTACTACTGTGTTTGATCTTAAGTTAGGAGATAGGATGGTTGGAGCTAGAAATTCCTTCTGTTGTTTTAAGACATAGATAATTACTAAATTTCATATGTAAAGTGCTTTTATTGCTGTGGCTTCCTGGCAGGTGTACATCAAAAAGAAATGTTAACATTTTGAGTTCTGTGAGCCTGGGAAACATCAGCAGAGGTGACAAGAATGA